>NC_090929.1:149861120-150162672 GCF_040938575.1 Ambystoma mexicanum | reverse complement strand
CACTCGGCCCACTCACCCCTGTGCAGGCAATCAGATGCACACTAGAGTGCCACAGTCCTAGGAGAAGAATTCCATGAGTATATTAGAAATCTGACAAGAGCAGCACGAGCCATAGCCAAACAAATAGCACCACCATTTGCACAGGAAAATGCCACCGATACAACCACTCCAGCCACAGATAGCACAGACTGCCAGTTGATGACAGGTGACATGGTATATGTGAGAAGTTTTGTGCGAAGATGGAACAGACCAAAGTTCCATGGTCCATAGAAGGGAATATACTGCACACATACAGCAGTCAAGGTACAGGGCTTAAGGTATTGGGTGCTCTTGACAGATGTTCGCAAGGCACATGGGAGTACAGACTGCACAGACTGTGAAGATAACAGAAATGAGCAAAGCGTACAAACATAGAAGGTGAAAAAGCAGGAGTACAGGGATAACTTGCAGGCACAGAACAGGGGCAAAACAAAGAGTAAATGAGGGTATTTAAAAGATGCAGAATATCAATGAGTAATGGTAATATGTGTGACAGGATAAAATAAAAAACTACTATTGAAATGTAGAATATTTGGACATAAACGAGGATAGATCCTCTCTTTCTCTCTCCCCCTCTATCTTTCCTTTTTGTTTATATATATATATATATATATATATATATATATATATATATATATATATATATGACTCATGTTTTTTCATTGCTGATCTTGAACTGACAGTAAATTGTCTCCCTCAGTTCCTCTTCCCCAGACTTGAGGTGTGGGGGGGGGGGAAGGAAGCAAAAATATTTACTCATATTAAGAAATCAAAAGCAAATGCAAATTGAAAAATTGAAGTGACTCACTAGTAAACAGTGTGTAAATAACGGAAGCTTAATCCGCATGATTAACAAATGCTTATATTTAATTTTATTAGGAGTCACAATGGGCATGGAAGAGGCCCCAGCGGCAACAAATAATAGTGTAGATAGGAATAGACCAAGAAGACATGTTTATCCTAGTTATTCATATGAGTGTGTGTTGTTTGTGTGTGCAGTAGTATTCTTTTCAACATTATTTGGTCTGTTCTTGTATTGGGCAATATTTTTTATTTCAATTGATATGAGCCAGGGGGGTGTGGGCATAAATACAATTAAAGAGGGAACGCATTTAATTTGGCATGGGGTTAAGCTAATATGGGCCCACGGGAGTCCTGGGAAAGAACACAATATTACTATAAATGGTACGATGATGCAGGCCACTCAAAAGCCCCAATATGTGAATGACTCTGACTTTAGTGTTTATACAATGAATGACAGAACACCTTCAGAACTCACGTGGGTACAAAATCACCCATACCCAACCACAATGCCAGTATCGGAAACTGCATCCTCAGGGAGTATAACCATCAGAGAAGAGAACAGTGATAACAAACACATGGCTATCAGCTACTATAACTGATACACAGAGTGGGAGGGAAAAGAGGATGGCAAGCAGGCCCAGGGGAATGAGGGGGCGGACACAGGAGGAAGAAGATGGAAACACAACAGGAAAAATGGGAACAGCATTATAAATTCGGCCTAGATACAGTCGATGATCCTCAGCACCCACACCAAACAAACAAATGGTATGCTGATATGAGCAACACGGCAAAGCAAACAACTAACGAAAGTTGTTACGTTTGCTCACTTATACCCCATGCCTTGGGCACCCCCAAGGTATTGCTGCCACAAGAAATTCCATTTGCAGAGGCACAGTGTCTCTTACTTCTCGCGCTGTGTCGAATTAAAAATACCTTTCAAGCACACACAGTTTCATTTGAACTATTGCAAAACGACCGGACATGTTACTCCCGGCCGCAAGGAGTAATTTGTGTAAAGGAGCCTTTTTTGGTGATAAAAGGGACATTGCACTCGGACAATAAGTAGCAGAATGAAGAAATATTGTTCAAAGCAGAAGCACTGCGAGGGCTGTCTGAAGAAAAACTTTCATGGGTACAGAGAACATGCACTCCCATATGGACTGAACATATAATGAAGCTCACTTGGGTTACTGCCATCAAAAAACCCTTCAAACTACAAAAAGACATTTCCTACGAACTCTGCTTCCGTGGGGAGGGTAAAAAGAACATGGGGGGGAAAACAAAAACTGCAGCAAAACTCTCATAATACCTGACATGAAGAAAGGCACAGCAGCAATGATGGACACATACTGGGTTTGTGGCAACATGGCATAACTGCACCTCCCGCAATCAAGGAGGGGCACATGCTCACTGGCAATGCTGCATTCCGCATTAATGTTGATCCCAGAAAGCCACATCCAAGGTGGAAGCACGCAAGCGCCGGCACCAAACAAACTTTCCTCAATGCCGCCTGAAGAAGTTCCTGTGTATACAATGAATGAAGAAGGGTTGCAGAGCACAAGGCGGAGGAAGAAGTGATCCTCAAACTACCTCTCTGCCAAATCATCAGAACTCCTGGCACAGATCCCCGATCAGTTTCGGTTGTTCGGCTCTGTCAAGACATTTTCGCATCCCTCGTTCCCAGTATCCAGGCGAGAGCAAATTGATTGATTGATGTATTTATTTATTGAGCGCCTTACACCAAGGCGCTGTACAATGGAACAACAAATACAGAGAAATAATAACAATTAACATTGTGAGCAAGATTACAACTTGAATCATTCTACAAAACATTGCAAAGAGCAATTAACTGGGGGGGGAGGAGTGGGAATAGGAGTGTTGAGGGAGGCAGGAGAAGGATAGAATAAGTGTAGGAGGAAGGGAGAAAGAATGTAATGGGAGAGGGGAGAGAGGAATTAAAAGAGGGGAGAAACAGGGGGGAGTAGACAGGGTAGGGGGGCTTCAAGGTGAGGAATGGAGAAGGAGGGATTTAAGGGACGTGCAAAATGAAGTGAGGGTAGAGGAAGAGCGGATTGGGAGGGGGAGAGAGATCCAGTGCAGAGGAGCAAGAAGGTGGAAGGAGCAGAACTGGGAGGAAGCGCAGGGGGAAGGAGGTACAGTGAGAAGAAAGTGGTCAGCGGAACGAAGGGACCGAGAGGGGGAGTAGAAGGAGAGAAGGGAGGAGAGATAAGGAGGAGCAAGACCTTGGAGGGATTTGAAAACAAGGCAGAGAAAGTCGAATTTTAGTTGTAGGTGGAAAGGTAGCCAGCCAAGGTGAGAGAGCGAAGAGGAGATGGAGTCACAGGAGGTAAGGAGACAAAGGGTACGAATGGCAGAGTGGTATATGGATTTAAGAGGGGCAAGCTGAGAAGAGGGAAGTCCGAAGATTAGCGAGGAGGAGTAGAAGTGGCAGGAAAAAATGAGCAAGGAGATTAGTAGTTTGGTACCGTGGAATGTGAGATAGGGGCGGATTTTGCGAATATTGTAGAGGTGGTATCGGCAGGTGCGGGAGGTGAGTGAAATGTGTTGCGAGAAGGAGAGAGAGGAGTCAAATAGAATGCCTAGATTGCGAGCATGGGTGGAGATAGGGAGAGCGGAGGGAGGAAAGTGGATAAAAGGGGGAGGGCAGGGAGGGGGAAGATGCAAAATAGCTTCAGATAACAAGGTGGGAACTCATCCAACTGGCCAACGATACTGTAGAAGGGTTTAATGTCATTAAGGTGCAACTATAAGCACTGCGACTGACAATCGAGAACAGGTATGTGCGAGACATGTAAACCGCAATGGATGTAGGTGTTTGCCGAAAAATCGAGAGCCCATGTTGCACTTTTGTACCTTCTGCAGACGCGGAAAACGGCTTCCTCTCACACGTGATAGCAGCAGTGCACAACCTCAGAGAACGCATGAAAGACGAAGGAGGAGCACAGCCCAACACCTGGTTCGACAATCTTTTTTCCTGGGTACCATTGTGGCTTGGAATGACAGTGAAACTCCTCATACCACTCATCGTCTTTTTGCTCCTCATTTTTTGTGTGTGCCAATTAGGACTCAGATGCTGCGCCAATGCAGTTCCTAATGGTGCGCTGATGATGGTAACAATGGGCCGTGCAAATGAGTGGCGATAATAAAACACATAGCAGAAGTGCAAACAGGAGATAGTTCAGAGCCCAAATACAGAATGACTGCAATATACAATACAGGGCATTGAGTGGATAATTTATATCACAAAACCTTAAAGGAGCCCAGAGAGCTAGAATGGTACAAGGAAGTATGGGTGCACCTAGAGGATGAGGGCGGGTGTATTTATATGAACTGCACCCCAGATGAGTATGCTAGGAGGGGGGAAAGCCTCAGGCCGTATGCAGAGCATAGATGCCAATAAAAGGAATACCTGCATGGGATGAAGCAGTGGCTGAGGAAGAAGAGCGCAAGAGGTTGGGGCAGTTACAATATTCGTTACTTAAGTAACAAAAGGGGGGAATGTGTGGGAGGAGAGGGTCTTGGAACCCCCCCTCCATTCTTACACTTCCTGGGTAGGCCCAGTTGTGGCTGCTTTGGGTTCAGGGCCCCGGCCCCGGAGCACCTGTGCAGGAATACCCTTCGGAACTATGACCCCCCCTTAAGACAGCATAAGACCAGAGTTGAATGAGACTCCATTTTGTGGGCTACCGGCTCCATTTTGTTATTCCATAATGACAGACCAGTTGCGAAATTAGAACGCAGGCCTGAAGCTCTCCCAGCCAGGTGCACACAGCAAGCAAGCTACTCCCCCCACCTCCTCCCATTGCCATTTCTGCAGTAATCCAGTTCTCAAGAGAGACTAGCCGCGAGAATGCAACAAACTTTACACTGTATCTCCTGTCTTCCATCTTACTTCATTGATGCTGACACAGCCCAGCGCAGGGGCCAGCAACAGAAGTTGTTCATCTCTATAAACCTGCCCCACACCCAACAGACCCTGGCCATAAAGAATACCATCCCCATTTTCTTTAAAACATGATCAAACAGCTAGAAGTGACCCTCAAGTATGTTTGTTTGCGCCTCAAAAGAAGAGAGCCAAATTGCCTTTTTGCATGCAATTAGAAAATGTTGGTCATAGGTAGTTTCCATCTCATGCAAAATAATGCCAGGATTGTAGTAGAACAATAAGCATATTAGCACACTGCATGATATATGTCTAATCACAAGCCCAAATGCTTGAATTCAGTTATAAAAGTGTGATGTGTATTAACGTGTAGTATGATGTTGTTTAATAGAAACGGATTGCAATAACAAAATGCATAACAGAACATAACACTGTACATGCCAGCACAGAGATACCTCATTTCATTGTAAATACATGTATTATATTGTGTAAAACCAATATAGCAGCTAACCGTCCTGACCAGGATGTTCGCATTATGACAATATATGTTAAGGCCGCATGTGCAGAACCTGAATCATGAACTGTTTAACATAGTATGGACAATAACCTAAACATGTGCATACTTCCATCATGAGTTTTGTAACAATGAGAACATTTAGCCAGATAGAAAATATAACATACTTTAAACAAATATAACCAGACTGTAATGTAACAGGCCACGTGTAAAAAGCCTGTATGTAGAACCTGTTTCTGAAGGCCCTGTCTCTTCATGCAATGCAGAACTACACCGCAATGGTGTTTCAATTCCCCTCCACCCTGAATAGTGTCAAAATAGGTTAGCAGAGATTTAATGATGTTTAAACAACCGGTCATTGACCCCCACAATGAGACTTATGACCATGGTGGTATGTGCCTTTTTGTGATGTGGTCTTTTGATGTGTAATTCAAGCCTTAGATTTAGAGCCCCCTATGTTGCTTATCAGATGGACTTTCCAGACCACACAGTGAACTCAGAAGTCTCTACTTTTCAGCCAGTATATCTTGTATTGTATAAACACACAATTATGCCTACCCATCGATGGATCAAAAGCCGCATTTAATAGATGTATTTTGACCTATGCCCAATAATAAATGAACCTGTATTTGACAAACGTTTTTCCCAAGTGTCTAAGCCCACAGGTCTCTGAGCTCGCTGGGCAAGCAGATTATGGTAGTGAATGAATGGGAATGTGTGGCCACAAGGGCAAATGTCAAATGGTTATTTAATAAAGAAACAACACTACAGTTGCCGATCCCACATACCAATTCGATGAGCCCAGCTGACCGATTGACCCATGAAGCATCGTCGCTACACCACTTGCTCCTCAGCCAACTGTAGTCCTCCGACCCTATGGCACCTATAGGTGTTCACCCCTAGTGACCAATCCCAACTGTTCATGTGCCCTTTGGCCTTCCCTCTGTTTGATGACGATAAAGCTGTATAAACGTGATTTGTAACATGTTTTCTGCAGAGCGCTCTCGGTGTGAGCAGAGTAGATTCTGCTTGCCCTATTTTAGATAAAGCCTTTTCATACAACCAGCACTTGGTCTTGGTCTCATTCCCTCCCGGGATGTGTCTTGATTGACTTCAACTGTATTTTTGGGGGCCTCTCACTTTCAGCGATAAAGGGATCGAAATAGAGATTTGATCAGCAGGCGCTTAAAGCAGCACCTGGCTATCAGTCACCATCCAGTAGGCAGGAGGCAACGCGCAGGGTAACAAGGAGTTAGTAAATAGCAAGTTGCAAATCAAACTTCCACATGATATGCACGCTATAACCTTTTGACCATTATCCGCAGCTGCAGAAAGGAAAGGACCAGAAAACAAGCCTTCTCTGCCTACGCCGCAAGACTATGGAACCTCCTTCCTGTTAGCATCAGACTTGACCCCACTCTCCAGTAGTTCAGAAAAGAACTCAAAACCGACCTCTTGATGGAATCGCTCTGCCTCAACACCTAGGCCATCACGTCGCTGAACGTGCCAACTGACTCGCTAGACTCCGCCCGCCCTCTTATCCCCTCACCCCCGTACAGGAGTACCCAAAGTCTCTGCCACTCTGTATCTCACCCCCTGCTGTATATCTGTTCTGTTGTTACCTCTGAAAAGTGCTCCGTTATGCATCTGTACTGTTGTATACCTTTGTAAACGCTCGGTTATGCAACTGTACTGTTGTATACCTCTGTAAAGTGCTCCGTTATGCATCTGTACTGTTGTATACCTTTGTAAACGCTCGGTTATGCAACTGTACTGTTGTATACCTCTGTAAAGTGCTCCGTTATGCATCTGTACTGGTGTATACCTGTGTAAAACGCTGTGTTGCTTCTCAAGCTTGGTCCGCGCTCAATAAATACCATAATAATATCTATGACTCATACTGACCCCAGTTCTGGTCTAATGCACCTTTATACTAATTTCCAAACACACAAAAAGGAAAGCTCCCATTGATCTGTCTGAATGGCGCCACTGGGACTGGGGAGTCAGAAAGTAGTTCAATCTTGGTAGCTGGTTGTGTCAAGATTTCCTTGCTGTTTTAGGCTGCAAGCATCAAGGCTGGAGTTTCTGTAAAGTATTGAAGGCAATGGTGACATTTTGCAAATATGTAATCGACGGCGAATTTATGTGAGACCATTCCAGATCAAGCGGGAAAATAACAAAGTATGAAGGACTAAAAAAAAATATATACATATGTGTTTCATTCAATAGGAACTGTCTTCCGCCTCCCCCAGCCATTGCCACAGCGACCCAAAGGGAATGGCATCATAGAAACATGCTTCATGTCTGCAAGTATTTGACTGCCTTTTTAGACACAGTAGGAAAAAAGCAAGCTGATATGTGCAGAGACACGAGGCATCTTTCCTGGACTCTGGACCCGGAAGTGTGCACAGAAAGTGCAGACAAACACGTCTATCTAGCAGATTCGGATCGATACTTTTCAGGTTTTGCAGCATCAGAAGCCACCGTGGTAGGGAAGGTCAGTGGGCCAAGCACCCAATACAGAGATTTCTGTGTAACCTCTAGGTGACAGGTTTTTATCTTTCTAGAGTTCACTTCTCTTGGAACCGTGCTGGTTTGGTGCGAAAATGGCTCTATGCAAATAGTGCATGCTGATAAATAGGGATGCAAATGTTTGACTGTATAAAAAGCATCACATCCACACACTTTGCATAGATGTGCACATCTATGCAGTGCTCGAGGTACTCCATCAGTAATATTCATTATTCACAACACGTGGAAATCCAATAAGCCAACGTGGACTATCATACACAGAAAGACCCTCAGAGGTCGTGCTGAGGTTGAGATAGGCTTAAGCCTCAGATGGTATCTAAGCAAAGCTCTGTCTTCTCTGAATCCAAGCTCATGTGAAAATAACAAGCTGCCTTTGATCTCCATCACCCTTCCAAGTGTTGCACGGGAATCGGGCCTCAATAAGGACACGCAGCCGGAGATATAATTCAACCTTTCTTTATTCTGTACTAACTGTAACTGGCGCGAAGCGTGCCTTCCCCCCAACGTCCCACAATCACGCATCACCAGTCCAGCCCCTTAGTGGGACGGGGCCCCCTCTTAATGGTGCTGTGTCTGGTAATACCACCCCCGGACAAAATGTCCACGCATCAGGTTAACATTCTTCGACCAGTCATGCTGGCCTCTTAATTACCCGCTTTGGCTTCTGCTTCCTCCCCACTTGGAGCGTCTCCGCTGTGCTCCGATATGCCGCCAGCTCCCCCGGGTGGAATCCACTTGTCGTCGTGTGTTTCTCGTGGGACCATGCTGCAGGCCCTGGGTGGAGGCTCACTCTCTTCTCTTTTGAGGTAGTGTTTGAATTGTTGGCAGTTCCTCGTGACGGCCTTATCGTGATCTTGGGCTGTCACCATTGTCCTTTTTACGGCTGTGATTCTCATGGGGCTCGGAGCAAACCGTGGGTCTGTCTTTCTGATCATGGGCTGTTGCACGAGAACTTTGTCCCCGATCTGAAAGTCCTTCGGCGTTGCCTTGCGCCATGCGTCTTTGTCCTGCTTCGCCTTTCCTTTCGCTTCGGCATCACGTTGTGTTACTTCCGCGTCCATTTTCTCTGCAGCGGAGGAGTTTCGTAAGATGCGGGTATGCACTACTTATCGAACCATGAGTTCTGCCGGAGTTTTGTTTGTGGCCTAAGGAGCCGGCATAACGCTTGATGTGGGTTAACTGCCTCAATGCGGGCTCTCTGGATCGTCTTCTTTATTGACGCCATGAATTGTTCCGCCATTCCGTTTGCCTGTGGGTGTCGAGGTGTGATTTTCATGTGTTTGAACCCTAGGTGTCTTGCCAGTGCTGCAAACTCATAGCCGCTAAAAGTTGGAACGTTGTCAGATTTCATGACCATGGGAATGACCCATTCGCTGAGCACTTCGTCTAGCACTGCGGCTACCTGGGAAAAAGCTGTGGTAGCTAATTTCTTGATGATGGGGAAACATGAGTATTCGTCATTCAGGAGAAGGAGATAATCACCTGATTCCATAGGTCCATAAAAGTCCACTGCCACTCTATCCCAGGGGCGGTCTGGTATTTGCGTGTGTTGTAGAGGAGTGGGAGGTACGGCTGGTGGCGTGCACTGGCAGGCATGGCAGTTCTTTATCCATTCGTCTACTGCCACGTCCAGGAATGGGAACCAGACGTGGCATTGTAGTTGTTTCTTTGTGTTTTCTGCCCCCCGGTGTCCTTCGTGGGCAGTGTGGACAACATCTGCTCTCAGGGCAGCTGGGATGACGATGCGCCAGCCTCTGAGTAGTATGTTGTGGTCTTTGATGGCCAGCTCGTTGTATACTCTGGCTAGTCTTTCAATTTCTTCTTTGCACACCCCCGGCTGGGCTAGCATTGCTCGTCGGTGGTCTTTCTGCTTGTTGGAAGACGTGAGGCTGATGGCGAGAGAGATCGTGGGATCCGCTGCTGAGGCCGCTGCAACCATCTCCATCGATAGTGCGGGTGGTAGAAGTTTGCTACGATGTAGTTGACGTTAGCGAGATCGCCTGTTCGGGTCAGTGGGGCCCCCACCGGGTGTCGGGACAAGTAGTCAGCAGGGTTTACATCACCTCCGGGTCAGTGTATGATGTCATAATCATATTCTTGAAGGCGAATGCTCATTTGTCGTTAAATTAATTTCAATTTTCAATTCTTTACAAAAGGCTTTCCAAAATCTAGAGACAAATTGAGATCCTCTATCGGAGATTACTTGATTAGGTAAACCATGTAATTTAACGACATTTTGCAAGAAGGCTTGAGCTAAAGATGTTGCATTTTGTTCTACTTTGGGTCATTCATTCCTACTCCAAGTTTTATTTTCGAAAAAATGTCTCCTCTTTTCTGATCTACGCTCCAACAATCTTAAATCTAACTGAATTACTAAAGAAATTAAATCCTCACTATTTGTTATTTTTTCTACAATTGTTGCTAATGCGTCTTTTAATTCCTCTCTTTAACCTCTGTAAAAGATGGATGCTCTTTTTCCCTCTGGCCACTCACTCTCTTGCACTAGTGATCTGAAGTGTGTAATATAGGCTACCAGTTCTCTGTTACCTTGACAAAGTTCTAATAATTCTCCATCTACACTCAAAGATGAGGTTCTTTTATCAAACATTTTACGAAATTCTTCTTTAAAAAGATTCCAATCCCTCAGTTCTCTTGCACCTCTTTCTACTAAAGGGACTGACCATGCAGATGCCTCTCCTGTTAAATATGAAATTAGAAATGCTACTCTTGCCGTTTCTGTAGAAAAAGCTTCTGGTCTACACAAGTAATGTAATTCACACTGCATTAAAAATGTTTTTAATTTTCTGTGATCTCCACTAAACCTTTCTGGCGGCGCTAAAGGAGTTGATACTAAAGATATTCCTGGTGAAAGCTGTATGTTTGTCCTATCTTTTTTCTCTTCAACTTCATTAGTTGGCCATTTTACATTTAATTCTGGATACAGAACTGATGGTTCTGGTTCTAAATTTCTTTTTGTTTTAGAAGTACTTGGAGTTTCTGTTCTATGTACATAGTTACTTAATTCTTCCATCTTAACTCCTAGAGTTAATGTTTCACTCTTTGCTAACTTCAAATCTTCTTTTATTTGCATTAACATCTTTCCTATGGCCCCCAAATTTAACTCTGATTCAGGCTCCATCATCACTCAGGCAGGATTCAATTACTTGGGCCTTTCATTCTATCAGGACTCCAATCTTGAATCTTCCTGCAGAAGTGATGCTGGCCCACCAGACCCCCCAGGTGTGCCAATTCAACAATCTTGACTAATATATAATTGCAAAACCGGCAAACACAAGGGGAAAGGGGAATTGGATAACAAAACAAATGCAGATCTTCACAGGTATTCAATGTTGACCTTTTGACTCCTGGTCTTGCATCTGGACTGGAATACTGACGTATTGATTGGATAACTCTTCAGTATTATGTCTGTGAAAATCTAAACACATATAACATACTATTAATTTCCTTTATATATATAGTTTCTCTAAATACTAAATATTATTAATATATATATTATATATACCTGCAGCCTATGCTTGATAGCTGATAGGCTTGAATAAATAAATGTCTTCTTTTCTGAATCTTTTAGTTTTCTTCAATTACTCAACTCTTGGTATGAAACCTTTTAATTAATTGTGAAAGAACCTTTTGGAAGAAAACTATTCTAGAATGCTTGAATGAATTTAATATTATAATTCTCTAAAATAATTAAATCATATTTCCTCCTTGAAAGTTCATTAAATAAAGAATCATGTCATAGAGATACACGCTGTTGCTGACTTTCTGGAAAAGCGTGTTTTATTTCTTTTATTTCCAATGAAGAAATAAGAGTCTTTAATTGAAGAGTCTTTTCTACATCACTGTGGCTTGAAGACGAACCGCGCACACTGAAGACGAGCCGCGCACACAAGAAAACGTACCGCGCACCTTGAGATGATCCGCGCACCCCGCACACTTTTAAGATGAGCCGCGCACACGAGAAAACATACCGCGCAACTTGAGAAGATCTGCGCACCCCGCGCACTTTGAAGATGATCCGCACAAACACGCGCACTCCTGAGATGAGCCGCGCACACCAGAGAAACGTTCCGCGCAACTTGAGGTGATCCGCGAACTCCGCGCGCACTGAGAAGGTCCGCTTTCCCTAATACTAACGCGCATAAAACTAACTGTGCCTGTCAAAATGTAACGTTACAATTCACACTAATAACTCACTACTAAAAGAATTCACCGATAGAATACCTCCGTAGATTTAATTACTTTCCGTAACTTCACGCATGACAACCGCAAACATCACAACCAGGAAGTCTGAAGTAAACATTAGAGAGGACGTACGATTTCACGCTAGTAGGTCCTTTCCTCAAAAGTAACTATAACGAATTTCACGCGCACGCGAAATTTCAAAAATACTTTTGTAAATAAATATTGTAAATACCAATATGCTCAACCAATGAATTTTTTCTACTTCACAAAATATTTTTTCACTGAAAATTAAACAAGTAAATGCAGCCGCAAATACTAAACTGAGAGATTATTTATCAGCCGATAAATGACACGAGCAAAGAGCACTTAACAGTTCGTAGTTAGAAGTCAGATTCAAACTATCTTAAACAGCTTCTCGATTCTGATTATTGATAAGATACATTAGACATTTTGTTAACTTATTTCTGTATTTTATTTCAGTATTTGACTTAGCTTGCTTCATCTGTCAGGAAATAGTTCTTTAGCACTAAATAAGTTCTTCCTGAAAACTCCTTGTCTTCTCAGTAAAATTATCTTCTTGAATGAGTTCCTTGAAATCACTATAGTTAATCTTTTTCTATAGCTATTAAAACTGCTACCTCACTCAAAGGAAACTGGAATGAAAGGCAGTTTAGAATCTTGGTGACAGTGCCACATTACCTCACAGCACTTCTAATCCAATCATTGTTGTGTAATAGACCCACCATCTTGGCTTGGGAAATTAGATACTTCCTGATTAGATTAACATTAAGGAAAGTTATTTTAATAATTTGATGTAAATTTCAGAATCAACATCCATACATCATTCAACCATATTTCTGTGATGGTGTAATCTTTAAAATGAAGCCTTTTTAACTAAGTGTCTCTTTGAACATGTGTAATTGTACCCTGGAATCCTGACACCAACGTTCTATCCTCGGAGGCATCTTGGTGTGTGGGTTGCCGAATAGTGAGAGCAGTGCCTGGTGGTCCGTAATCAGAGTGAAAGGTTTTTCCTATCAGGAAGTTGTGAAAGTGTTTACAAGCCCAGACTGCGGCCAGGCTTTCCTTCTCGGCCTGCGAGTACACCGCTTCTGGGATGGACAGTGCTCCGCTTGCGTAAGCAACAATGTGTCTGGGGTTGACGTCTGCACCGCTTGTCTGTGCTAGAATCGCTCCCAGGCCAACTGGACTGGTGTCCACTATTACTTCAGTGTGCCAGGTCGGGTTAAAATAGGCTAGATGGTGGGCTTCCAAGAGAGCTTGTTTGATGGCATCAAATACATGTTGGCACGCTGGGGACCAGTCAAACGTCACTTCTTTCTGTAGGAGTTTCCGGAGTGGTTCCGTGAGCGAGGCATAATGTGGTATGTACCTGGCGCAGTATCCTGCCATGCCTAGGAAGGAGCGGACGTCGGCCGCCTGTTGTGGTTCTTTTAGCTTTGTAATAGTGTCTACCTTCTCCTGGTCAGGCATAATCCCTTCACTCGAGAAGATCAGTCAGAAAAATGTGAGCTTTGACTTGCAGAATCGACATTTTTCGTTGTTCAACGCGAGGCAAGCGGCTTGAATTGCTTCACACGTGGCAAGGAGAGCGGCATAATGGGCTTCCTTCGACGAGCCAAAGATGAGAATATCGTTGCTGTAATTTAAGGCTCCCTGGATTGGTCTGATGATTTGTCGCACCGCTTCCTGAAATATTTCAGCAGTGGATGAAATGCCAAAGTTTAGTCTCCAGTATCTAAACAACCCATCATGTGTTGCGAAGGTTGTTATTCCTCTGGAGTCAGGGTGTAACTCCAGTTGGTGGTATCCCTGGATTAGATCAAGTTTTGAGAACATGCGAGCATTGTTCAGTTGAACTATCATGTCCTCGATGCATGAGCCAGGGTGTCTCTCACATTGGATGGCGGTGTTAGCCACTCGCATGTCGACGCATAGGCGTAGTCTGCCCCCATCCTTGGGTACGATGACTAGAGGGGAGACCCATGGTGTTGGTCCTGTGGTGTGGGCTCGATAATGCCATCAGAGAGTAGTTGTTCAAGTTCTCTCGAGACCGCCTCCTGGAGGTGGAATCCAACTCTCCTTGGGTGTTGCGGTATTGGTCTCACTGTGGGGTCTATGTGCAATTTGATTGGAGGACCTTTGAGTTTTCCTATGCCCGTGCACAATTTGGGGAATTTTTGCACAATCTCCGATTTGGAAATGAGGTTTTGGGGTTGTCCATGGGAGATCATCCCGATCTGCTCTTTTGAATCCTGTCGGATCGTGGCTGAGGTGATAGTGTCTCCTGCTCTTACAAGGATTTCAATCAGGCCCAGGCGTGAGGCGGTGTAGTAGCTGAGAAGGCACCTCCCTTTGGTGAGGGAACGTATCACGTGGATGGTGGTGTCTATTTGTCGTCCATTTAAGAGGAGGCGGTGCGTAAAGTGTCCGACGGTCTGTAAGGGTGTGGCTGCCCCGCACTGGAAAATTCTGGATTGTGATGGTTCAAGTGCTGGTGGATTTGGTATTCTCGAGTATTCCTGCTCGCCCATGATGTTTACGGTTATGCCCGAGTCCACCATGAAGTGAAATAAGGTGTTTCCCATTTTGATTGGTATTTTTGTGGCTTCTCTGGCTTCTTCGCTGTCGAGGACGAGGTTGTGTACTCATCTTGGCTATGCGGGTCGTAGTACATTTTGGTTGCAGTTGTCGTGGCGCTTGTGATAGTATGTGTCCTCTCCGTATCTCTCCGGCGGGTTGTCATATTCATCCGTGAGGTATTGTGGATGTTCCGTGTAGTCCTGTGTCTGTGGGTATTCATAGTTCTGATACTCGTCGACAGCTCTCACGTATCAAAATTTGGTTTGGTTGACAGTACCTTTGTGGTCCATATTGGGAAAATGGCAGGCGGAAAGGCATCCTGACGGGTGCTTGGGGTCGTAATGTGGGGAAAGGTTTTCTTTCTCTACACACCGATTGGAAATGTCCTTCCCTTCCGCAGTTCGTACATCTTTGTGATAGTGCAGGGCAAGACCCTGAGTGTGGGAATGCCATGTCGCAACGGTAACATTGTCTTTGTTGACGTGGTACTTGTAGGGCTTGTGGCCTGTATGGGTATGGTCCTTTGTCGCCCTGGCGGGGTGGCTGGATCGCTGCTATGAAGTCAGTGGGCTCTTGTTTTGGATTGCTGGTACCAGTCATGGGCATGGCTTGGGCATCAACTCTCTCAAAGATGGGAGCGAGTTTGCTGACTTTGGGGATAGTGAGGGGTTTCTTTAATAGCTGCTTCTTGAGTGCAGGTGATAGGCAGCCTTCGATGACTCCTAGGCATATCGCTTCATGTAACGAGAATGCATCAAATTGACAGTGTGCGCCTTTCACTCTTAAGCAGGTTATGTATTCGTCCACTGTCTCTTGTGGTTTCTGGGAGCACTGATTGAACAGATACCTTTCATAGTCGCGATTGGGTTCAATTATGAGTAGTCTATCCAGGGCTTTGATTAGGGCTGCAAAGTCATTTTGTTCCGCTGCTGGAATGGTTTTTACAATAGTCTTTACCCCCCCCACCAGGTTGAGGAAGATGTCCCTAATGTGGGGAGAGTCACCGTCCCCTGAGCCCCTTAAGAAGTGTTGGAAGTCTTTCATGCACTCAGTCCACCTCAGACCTTTCGTGGCCTGTGGCGTCGTGGAGAATGGTGGTGGCATCCACAACTGGATAGATTCCACCGCACGGGCCGGCTGGGGCGACGAGGGACTGCTCATCTTGTGTAGATGGTGTGCCTTTTCCAGTAGTGGTAGCTGGCTTTAGGGTGCGGGCGCTGAAGGTTTGCGAGTGAGGCGTGGGGCCTCGTGTGGCGTGGAGTGGCTGGCCGCTCTTCTTGTGAGTGGCGCGTGTGGCTGCTTCAACATGGCCACGTGGGTGGCGTCGGCTGTTGGGCTCCGGAGTGCGAAGGAGCGGAGCGTGGTCTCGCTGGGGGACCCCGGCTGGGTCTGGAGGCGGAGACCTGGCTGCTGCCAGGGGGGATGTAGTGCGAGCGCGGCGGGATCGCCGGCCGCGTCAGGAGGAGGAGGCCTGGTGAACTGCCAGGACGCTGGAGCGTGGGCGCGGCGGGATCGCCGGCTGCAACAGGCGGAGGAGGAGACCTGGCGTATTGCCAGGGGCTTGGGAGCACGGCGGATGCCGGCAAGGAGGACTCTGGCACGTGAGGGAGAGATCATTGTCGCCAATGTTGCCCGGGAAGTGGGCCTCAATAAGGACACCTAGCCGGAGATATAATTCAACCTTTCTTTATTCTGTACTAACTGTAACTGGCGCGAAACACGCCTTCCCCCCAATGTCCCACAATCACGTGTCACCAGTCCAGCCCCTTAGTGGGCGGGGCCCCCTCTTAAGGGTGCTGTGTCTGGTAACACCAGGCAAGCCAAAGCCCTCAATGGGTGTTATTCTGCTCATGCGAGCAGTACATGTAGATAACTTTCCCTTGAGGGCATCAGACAACAATGGTCCAACATACTTATGGAAGATTGGCTCTCTCTCGTGACTACCAAGTTCCGGTCATCAGCAAACTCGGCACATTACCGAATAGCAGGATTTAAGAAAGGTGGTGGTAGGACCCTATGACATCAGGAAACCAAACAGCAGCACATAATAGAACCGACCCCAAAATCACAACCATCCATTCTGACATTCAGAAGAAAAATGCCCTGATAGATGTTCTAAAGCATGCATTGGAGGCTTGCATCCCAGCCGCCCCAGACAGCGATGCCAGGGAAGTGGGTATCTGAAACATTGTCCTCCCACACTAGACCAAACACTGGCCACAAGTGCTGCAACCAATACAGCAGTAATCTGGCTCCACTCTTGCATTTTGAAGAAGCAGGTAGGAAAAATGTACCCTGCTCAACCAAACCCTTAAATGAATGCATTGAAAATGCCTTTCACCTCTATTGACTTCAACAGAATCACCCTCCAAAACCCCAGCACTGTGTCAGCCCAGTACTTCAAGGGGCCGCCAGCTGATTATATTATCAATCGCGCTGGGTGCAAATAAAGCGCGGAGACACAGCAACTGAAACATGTCTTTATTCTCCTGCGTACCCTTACTCTGTCCCTCCCTTATCTGTCACTACCCGACCCGCTCCAGTGCACCCTTCAACATGACATCCATCCCCAAAGGAAACTGTTGCGTGAGTCTTGTAAGATGCCCTAATCCCATCTCTTTGATGAGTCGGCGTGGTTTGGTCCTGGCCCGCTGTAGCCATTGTTCCTCTCTTTCTCCCAGCACTGGGGGCTCTGTGTCCATCAGATTTACCGCCTCAGTGTTGTCAGACTCTTCTCCACCCCCTTGGTAGGAGTCATACTAGGAGTAGTAGTCTTCTCATTCACTACTAGGGTGTGACCGGAGTGGTTCATTCAGGGGTAGTCTTTTGAAATGTGAGGAGTTTCTTTTTATGTGTCAATGTTCCCCTTTTGCAGTGATCATCAACCCGTTCCGGGCTGTTATGATGAGTGGATCTTTATGGAACATTGCTGGTCTGGGGCTGCTTGACCACCACCACTTCACCTACCGTTAGTAACGAGTCCTTGGCTCTTCTTCTTGTGTCCGTATAGTCCTTCATCTTCTGTTTTGCATGCATGTGTTTCTCTCTCAAACCCTTACCGCCTACCGTGTAATGAGGCCCCATGTTTCCAAATGCGACAAATCAGCACATAATCTGCATGTTTTCTGAGCATACGCCATATTAGACCTAATTTACAGTACACTTCATGTCGGCCAGAGATTTAGATGAAATCTCAGGAACATGTTCTGATATTTCAAGGCAGGGAACTTATTACAATCGGTTATTTATAATGCGCTTAATACCCAGAGGTTTCTAAGCGCGGCCCAGTGAATCAAACCTTAATCAGCTATAACTCTGGTTGATTAAAACACTTAAAATTACCAATTTTAAAGGATTGATATTGTTCACATTGTTGCCAAGTCATTTGCCAATCATATATCCAGAGATTAATCTTGGCTCGCGTTGGATTATTTATCAGTAGATCGACGGAAATATCAGCAGCTGTCATCACTGTTATTATCTGTTGTCTCCAAGGTCGTAAGAACTTGTCATTATCAGCTTGTAGCTTCATTGTGATATGAGATAGCAGTGATTCTGAGGTAGATGAGATTAAACATTTCCTAAATAAATTTAGCATTTTCCACCTTATCATTATATGCGCAGACAACAGGCCTAACTCAAATCGTACAATGCTCATGGATTGACTGGCAGGAAGCTTCAACACTTTTTTCCAGAACAAGCCTTCCAGCCTAGTCCGGAAGAGTACACCCTTGTAGGCCCTTGTTTCTACACCATAACTAAGAGTAGGAATTACCTTGTGTTTATGGTATATTATTAGAGGTTTACATGAAAACCTGCCATACCTTCTACGATTTACACAGGCTTGAGAGGCTGCAATGAGGACTTTGTTCCTTAACCCTAGTTAATAGGGAAGATCTGCAGAATCATTATTTACATTCATCCCCAGATAGCAATATTCGTTGACTATCTCAAGAGGTGTCTCATGGAGGAACCATTTAAATGTGCATTTCTGTTGTGTTGTTCTTGGAAGCATTGATGAAAATTTTAGTTTTTTCCAAGTTTATGACTAAGTGATTTGACATAGCATAGACTTCTAACGCTTTCAATAGATTCTGCAGTCCTTTGGGAGTTTTTGCCATAAAAACCAAATCGTCAGCATATAGCAACCATGAAAGTGCCATGAACCCAATTTTGGTGAGTCAGAAACAACAGCTTTAACATGTTTGCTAATGTCTGCTATGAAGAAGTTAAAAAGGGTGGATGCTAGAATGCAGCCTTGCTTCAAACCTCTGTTAGTTTGAAAGGACGACGTAAGTTTGCCATCTTGTGACAGTCGAATCTGCACAGGAGTATCTGAGTAGAATTGCACAATCAGTGCATGAATGTATGGTGGACAGGCTGCTTTTTTCTAGAGGAGATTTCTAGGGACTGAATCAAAGGCCATTTGAAAATCAACAAAAGCCATGTAAATTGGTTGATCTAAACAATGACCTTGAGCTTTGATTGTGGATATGGCCAATATATTTATTGTGGTTACTAGTCCACAGACAAAACCTGTTTGGAACTTATCTGCCAGGGCTCTCAACTTTATCCAAAGGTTAAAATCTCTTAAGAGCAGAAATGCAAATATTTTGCCTGGCACATCCAACAATGCAATTGGACAATAATTAATGGGTAGGTTTCGATCACCCTTTTTATATATTGGGCTAATGATTGATCTCTTCCATGATTCTCCATCATCCCACAGATTCTCTGTGCCCTCCTCTCGGACTGTTGAAGGGTTGCATACAATTCGTTGTAATATTGCGCCCAAACCGTTTCCTGTATTGGATTAATTCGAAAGGGACACTGAGTCTCCTGGTTGGCTGCATTCAAAGCCGCCCATATCTGCGTACTACTATTGGTGGCAAGGGTGGCTATCATAAATTCCCCATCTCGCTGGAATTTAATAGCCTGGTGAATTTTTGACCAGTTTCTGTATCGCATCTTTAGCTTTTGCATAAGAGGACATTTTGTTGGAGGATCATAGTGCTTTAATGCTGTTCTGTCTCTCCTTCGCTGATTCTTTTTCAAGCCTACTACGGGGTCAAAAATATGTTTGTGCTTGTAGCACGGTTTATGGCCTAACAATGGCTGCTGTCTAAATAAACTCATTACTGCAACATAGTGACCCTCCAAATCAACTATTTGTTTATTCAGATCTAGTTGTTGAATTTGAAGGTACGTGCTGAAATCAGCCAAGGATTTTTCAGTCAACCTGAACCTATTTCAATCACCTGTCAATGTTAAGTGGCCGATGTAAAGGGTCGGAATTTCCAAACAGATAAGAGGCCATTCCCAACTAAGACTGAGCATATCATGATCACTTTGATCTTGTGAAATGACTTGAAAATGTTTTACAACTTGAAACATACTTTCTTGCAGAAATAAGTAATCAATAGTTGAACACAAATTTATTTTCCTCCAGGTGGATTTATGGGTAATATCTCCTGGAAATGCGCCATTTATCATTTTGAATTGTCTCTCATGCATTAGTGCAAGCCATTTATCGTCCTTGACAGTTGGTTTCACTCGAGCATTAGGAAAGCAATGGTTGTTTAATTCACCTCCAAGTGCCACATAAATAATGCTCGGATCGTCTAGAAACAAATCCAGCATATTTTCTATTCCTTGGCCAGCCAGCCAGTAATGGCTGTGTGATTCCAATAAAGATTTAACAAGGCCAAATGTCCATTACCCATCGTCGTGAGCTTAACCAATTGCGTGAACATATTTTCTGAAGCCCACAGTTCCAGCGTGAGCCCACAGTGGATTTTTACTAGAACAAGCAAACCTACTGACGGGCGCCCACATTGATTTTTCACAGCAGGAAGTAATAGCAAAACATGTCCATCCCATAATGGAGGTTTGGTAAAGCATT
Organism: Ambystoma mexicanum; assembly: GCF_040938575.1. Taxonomy (NCBI): domain Eukaryota; kingdom Metazoa; phylum Chordata; class Amphibia; order Caudata; family Ambystomatidae; genus Ambystoma; species Ambystoma mexicanum. Next base: position 150,142,170 of record NC_090929.1, on the reverse strand, counting down.
ATAATGCCAGCATCTGTAAACGTTACATTCTCGGCCATTAGTAAATGTTTGAAACCTCTGGTATTCCAACTGATCAATTTGTAGGTCACAGAGGTGTGTGTCGTCTGGAGCGTCATTCTGGTCTCGCTTGGACCATGTGGTACCTCCTCCTGTCGCTGCTTTCTCTTCTCGATCTCTCATCGCCAGGTTCTGGGTTGCGTTTCCTTCCTTCTTTCTAGGTATTTGAGCCATCGCTTGGGAAACTTGGGTTGCTGTAGTGTTGCGCCTCGTTTTGTGCATGCTCGCTGCCGCTCTTCCTACATCTCTTCCTCCATCTCGGGTTATTCGACATACTGACTTAAAGTGTCCTTCCTCTCCACACAGAGAGCACTGTTGACCAATTGCAGCTGTAGGGGAGGCATGGTATCACAACTATGACACTGACACAAAAGATACAATTTGTTAAACATAATAAAGAACATAATAAAGAAAACAGTCTTAGTCGCGTCTGTCAATTCAAAATGGCTTATGCTAACAAAACCTGATGCCTGCCCTATCTCTTGTACAACAGAAAGGTGTAAAGGAGGTATGTATAAAAAAAAAGGAAAATCAATGTTCGACAAAGAATAAATGTGGCTGAATAAGCTCCCCTCTCCATGTTTAGAAAGCACGGAATAAGTCATCATCTACAGGTAGGATGACACACTCTGGCTCGGGCTTTAACACTGAAACAGTTTGCAACGTGGATCGAGGCCCACCTGACCTTCCAAGTCAAAGGCTCCTGTTCCAGTCTTTCCTAAATAACAAAACAAAACATTCACACTAGTCCCCCTCTGTCAGGCGCAGAGCTCTTCATAGAAAACAAAAGTTCGAACTTGGTCCCCCTCTGCCGGGCTCAGACCTTTCACAGTTCAACAATACTTGCCGGGCCTTCTTTCCCAGGCTTTTTACACTTCCGATCTGACTCTGCCGGGCTCAGACCAGTTTTTGGATTTCGAAGACTTTCGAATGTGCAGGGCTTCCTTTACAGACCACCGCAGGACCACTTTGACTCAGAATTCAATGTTTAGCTTTTCCTCTCCCCTTCTTCCGAGGTTAACTTGGTTCACTTTCGTTTTTACAGTTCATTTACCCTTATCATCTCAAACAATGTACCTTTCACAGAGACTTCCGAGTGGGCTACTCCTTTTTGTATTTGTATTTGTATTTTGTATTTATTTATTTGTATTGCGCACCTTGCCCTGGGGCATCTGGGCGCATAATTTAAGTAAGAAGATGGTTACATTCATGTACATAGGTTTCCTAAGTGGGAGATAACAGAACATAAAAAGAATAAGCGGTTCTAGGGAAAAAACGCTGTCACAAGGACATTATGTAGTTACAGACAGTCATATCAGCAAATCATGTAGTGTGATGGCATAGTATCAGGTAAACTGGCGTACAAGATAACTAGGGGTAGCTAGTGAAGAAGATGGCTAAGGAGTCAGACAATGGCACCTTACCATACCTAGCCACGGTAGTTAGGATGAAGAGTCAGCGGCGTCAAGTTCATGGAGCCAGAGTTTGGTTTTGTTCTTAAAGGATAGAAAGGAAGGTTCAGCTCTGAGTGAGGTAGGTAGTGTGTTCCAAAGTTTGGCCGCAAGGAATGGGAAGCTGGATCCCCCGGCCGTGTGAAGCTTATATCTGGGTATGTGGTATGTGGCAGTATGCCGTGTGAAGCGATTGGATAGGTAAGCGGGTGCCGAGTTGTTCTGGGCCTTGTGTGTTAGAACAAGGGTTTTTGCATGACCACTCCGTTACTCAGTATCGCCGATAGCACAGGTGCTCTTGCTTTAAAGTTCATACGCAGGTCTGCCTTTCCTCGCGTCTTCTCCACACGTGTGCAGCCTTCACTTGCTATATTTTGTTGCAAACTTCAATCTTTCTCACCACACACCAGTCTCTAAGGTTGCTTGCCAACTCACCGGCTTTGTGCGGTTCTCTCTTGCTTTTTTGATTTCCAATTCACAAGTCAAGGTTAGTACCAGAGGCTTGGCCTTGCCTCCCCAGCTCTGTTGTTTAGCCGGGAGGGTCACTGGCATCCTTGAAACACAGTGCAGTCCTCGATATTGGGATATGGTCTTCTCCACATGTCTTTCATGACCTTGTGGAGACAATGACCTCCTGTTGGGAACTCTTGGGGATTTTGGCCCGCTGCTCTCTCTTAGTCTGTCGCTCTGCTCCAGTAGGTTTGCCTTTGCCCTGGAGGTTCTCGTGTTCCACCTTGCTCAGAGTGTGTGTCTAGGTTCCGCCTTTTATCCATCGCAGGGGAGCTAATTGGAATCAGGTGTATACACTTGAAGTCAAGTGTCTGACTTTGCCTGACCCGATTAGTGTGACATGCCCAGTATGATATGTAAGTGTTAGTCTCATTACTCTCATTCGCCGTCTTACTCAGCCTAGTGTTTGTGCAGAAAGAAGGGTTGGGACATCAGATCCTACAGAGTAGGAGGGGTTGGATGTACAAAAAAGGGGGGAATTCTGCGTCTCATCATCGGCTGCCTCACCTCCCTGAAGACCTCTTACCCAGGCGATTCTCCCGCACTGGTCAACCCCCAGGGTCTGGATCCAAAGGCGATGGCCGTGCCTTTGCCACCTGAGAGAGAGATCCCCAGGGACTAGCTAGTGACACACTATGGTTTCTCACACCGGGCACACCCCATCATGAGGATAAAACATAACAGCACTTGTAGCAGAGCGGTTCCCCTTGGGCACTGTGCTCATTCTGTAACCTATGGATTGTGTCTTTGTGCATTGTTGACGCCTTTTGGGTATTGAAACTCTCCACGGTCAACTCTGCTCTGGCTAGTATAAGAATGTTATCTAGTGTCCTGGACTTCTGCAGTAATTTGCATGAACATGCTTGAAACTCACACCCTGCTATGATTTGAGATATTAGCGCCTCCAAGTATGAGTAATTTCTAAAGTCACAGTGTTTCATTTTGATGCGCAGTCTCATGACGAAGGCATCCATGGTTTCACCTTTATCCTGTTTCGTGCTATGAAACAAGTGTCTTCCGTAATCTACGTTAGTGTGCAGCGTGAAATACGCGGCTAGAGCCTCTTCAGCCAGTTCGTCTATGATGTCCCTTGTGGTGGGTCCCAGCGCTAGTTTTAACAGGCATTGCCATTGTGCATCTTCTACGGGCCCTGCGGCCCCCATGTATAAGTTAAAGTCCCTAATCCATCTCGCCCATCATGGCCCCATGTTGCTAGTATTCGATACATCAAGTGTTCCGGGTAGTTGAACGGCCAGGGAGTTTGGATTTCGATGTGGGCCTTGTGCCTGGGGTGTCACTGGAAGTGTGGTCCTCTTCCAACATGTTGGCTGTGTAAGGGTTTTCTCACCCTTTTGCTCTTTAGCCTCACTCTGGGTTCTGCTCACAGCCCCGGCCTTCCTTCTTGGGGTTTTCTTCCCTCACCGGCCAATGCTGCACTGTGGTGCAAGTTGTGGTGTAGCCCACTTGTGGAGCTACGCGGCCACGTAAAAAGGCACAAGCATTGCCCGGACTGTGTGGTGAGGGCTGGGGTAGCGGCTGCCTGAAAGGCACGAGCACCGCCGTGTATGGCCCTTGTCCGGGTACCCCTTTCACCTCCCACAATCACTGCTGCAGCCACAGGTTGTTCTCTGCTGTGTCCTGCCTCCCTAGGCCTCTCTTCTCACCGTTGTGTTGACGGGACGATGCGCTGCCGCAAATGCACGCTACGCACTCGAATCGCAGGCTGTCCTTCCGGGTCCTTTCCCTTTGACGCCAGTGTCAGCCCTGTACTTCAAGGGGCCGCCAGTCAATTACATCATCAATCGCAATGGGCGCGAATAAAGCGCAGAGATGGAGCAACTGAAACACACAATTTTATTCTCCTGCGTACTCTTACTCTGTCCCTCCCTTATCCGTCACTTCCCACCCTGCTCCCACCCCTTTCTGCGGAACTGCACCTTTCAACATGATACTTTGCGCCTCTCTTTAAGGCCAAGAGGCTCATTGTGTGTCAACAGGGCATGTTGCTTATGGCAAAGGGAAGGAACGGTACTGTAATGAAGGAAGCAGTACTGGGATCTTTGGCACGCGGCCACTGCACAACCATTATGTTTATATTTTCAGAGAACGCAACACGCCTTAAGGCGATTTAGTTACAATGACGCACCATGTAAAAAGCATAAACTCAAATTCAGACCAGTAGCATTTGAAGATATTTATTAAGTGACTATATTTTATGTTTGGTAAGTGCTGGCCAAATTAAAGGAGTGCACTAAATTCTCATTTTCCGACAGGTTTCTGAAGCAAAAGATATGAAATGGTGCAGGCCACCGGAATATATAACGCAATATAACAAATATGGACCACATGTTTTCGGTATCTTGCCAGAAAAACTGTATGCCATGTTAAAAACTTTCCACAGTGTTGTAAATTTCCTTATTCCACACACATTATTTATAATGGCAAGAGAGCGAACTGCGGCCAAGGAATAAATAACGAGACCTGGAAGCATCAACAAGAGCACTCAGTGAACTGGTAGGACAGCTCGGCGTGAGGAACGGCATTTTATAAGGGCTTGGGGTAACCATAGGTTACAGCTTTAAACACTGGTGGTGTGGCCGAATCAGATCCCCTTGTTCAGAGGTTGTTCTGGGTGCACTAATGGTGAATAGTCGTGTGGAAGTCTCACCTCACACTCTCGATGCGAGCTTATGTGGAATGCATGATACTGGGATCTGCACATTAGATGCACAGCAATACATTCTGATGTTTCTGCAGCGTTGAAACTGTCTGTGAGGGGCAGCAGCACGACTCGGTCCTGGCTCCCCCCTCTCCGACAGCTTCCTGTCTGGGCACAATCCCCAGAAGGGAAGCTCTCTCTATTTCAGTGGTGATTGGCAGCTGTGTTTCTCTTTGCACCATGTCTCTCCCGCCCCTGCTGCCCGATCCAGCTCCTCCCCAATTATTTTGTTCTGCCCTGTTTTATACTTGCATCACAATGTTTTTTTTTTTTAATTATTTAATTTATGCAGCACAAACACAGCCAAGTGGCACCATAAGCTAAATAAGTTTAGTCTCTTTGGTCACATGATTTTTTCCATTAACTTTTCACTCAAATCCTGTCGCAAACGTCGCAACTTTATCTGTTCACATTATATAACAGAGGTTTGTGTTCAGGGCTGCACACAGTGCAAAGAGGAGCAGGTGTAGAACAGAAGTGGTTGTGCCACTTGAACGTTCCACTGACAGCTAAAAAGTCAACTCGCAATAGCACGCAACAGGGTGATGCAACTCTGTTGGGTAAGATAATAAAGGGGTGTTCCTGCACCCGCCAAAGGCAGTTGCACCAGGAGCCCGAAAGCGCAACACTGTAGGCCTCATTACGACCCTGGCGGAACGGGTTAAACAGCGCCGTAAAAGGCTGCCGCACCGTTCAAGCCGTTCCGCCACATTACGAGGTCCCCTCGCGGGACACGTTAAGCACGCCTGGGAAAACCAGGTGTGCAGACCGGGTCCCGCGAGGGGAAAAGGGAGCAAACAACGGGCCATCTCGTAATGGCCCGTTGTTTACTCCCTCACCCATTCCCATTCAGCCCTACGGGGGCTGAAATGGGAATGGGGATGAACCGTGTCCGTGTCCTCAAGTGAGGAATTACCGGGCCACCCGAACTCGGAATGGTCCGGTAAGTCCTCATTCCGAGGACACGGATGCGGTTTTGCCAGCAACCATGCCGCCAATAGCAGCATGGCTACCGGCATACCTCGTAATGAGGCCCTGTGTGTCCTCTGTTACGAGGGGGAGGGTGTTATGCGTGCCTGAGGCCAAACATATGAATAATGACAACATTGGTGACGAAGGACCCACCTGATGCAATGTGGGTGCCCGAGCAGGGGGAGGAATACAGTCCGCTCCACAGCAACAGGAGAAGATTCCTTGCGCGCCTGCCAAGCACGAACCTTGCGGAAAGGCTCCACATGTCCCGGTGGCAGCGGCTCTTATAAACAGTGCTTGTGCTCCAAGTGTTGCTAATTTTTGGAAGCGCTGCAAAGCACGAACATGGTCATGTACTAAAAAAAATACAACCACAAGAGAAGCATTCTGCGGGGGAAAGTATATGTTTACAGCAGCAATTTGGCCCTAGTGCAGTCTGGGAGAAGGAGGGACAGTATTGAACATCATTTGTCCCCTGAGTTGCGGCCTCTAACTGGTGCATATGCGCTCAGACAAAGGTCGGATACAGTGAGGCGACAGAAACAACAGCATCGAAGACAACCATGACAACGCCTAGGCAGCGGCAGTAAATCAAGTACCAGCAGCCATTGCTGTGGGTGTGGGGATGCAAGGGCCGAGACAGCAAAGCTTCCTAGCCCCCATGCCTGAATTCGATACGTCCGGAGTGCCGTCAAGCCAGAGATCCCAATGGAGTCTATGGCTAGAGAGGTTAGAAATGTATTTCAGAGCGGTGGGGGAGACCAACGACGATGTCAAGCTGTCCACTCTAATATATGCAGCAGGCCAGGCGGTGCACAAGACTTTCAACACTCTAGTGCCAGTCGACAACTCATACCAGGCGGCCAGACACTGTTTGAAAGAAAACGTCATGCAACTTGCGAACCTGGACTATGAAAAAGTTTGTAATGTGTGCAGTGAAACAGAAAGAGGACACATTTTTGGACAGCTTCTATGGGCGCTTCTGACACTTGGCAGTGACATACACCTGGGACAATGAGGAGAGCATGGTCCAATAACAATTGATCCAGGAGTGTACGTCTGAGAAACTAAGGCAACAGTATTGAGGGAGCCAGGCCAAACCTTAGCCCTCATCCCCAAAATGGGGCGGTCATACGAATGGCTGAAGTCAGGGCTTCCAAAATGGACATGGCCATCTGCAAGCTTAAAATCAACAAAGTGTGCGCTGTGGGATGCCAGCTGGTAACAGGGTACATGAACAAAACCTGTTCCCCTAGGAAAGAGTCACCTACATCGCCTATGCATTGCGCAAAATGCAAATCTGAACTGCAACACCTAGGAGACTGCCTAGCAAAAGGGAGGACATTCTGTTGTTGTGGAGTACCTGGCAATTTTGCCCGAATGTGCAAAGCCCCTATGCCAGTCACAGTCCTCATAGGTCCTGGAAAGCCTAGCACCAGAACGCAGAGGCACCCGCAGGCAGTGGCACAGGTTGAACTGGAGATGGATCGTAGGGACCAGGACATTGCTGAGGAGGAAGAAGACAAGATTTTCTTCATTTCCAGCATAAGGGTTCTACAAAAGGGGAGAAGACAACCAAGATGTACAGTCAATGTGAATGGAGCTACTTGCCAATGAGCTTATTGCTACAGGACTGAGTGAAACCTATACATATGGGTTCTTTTGTCCGTTTCACTGAACTTTCCAAGATGGCTGACCCCGTTACCACTGTGACTTTTATAGTCCTCTCTCTGATGCTGTACGACCGCATTTATCTTCCACAGGTATGCGAAGCAGGCCATCTGACCACCCCTTCCTTTCTTTAAAAGATTGAAAAGATTTAGGTTATCTACAGTATGCCACCAACTACTTTGTCGTTCATATTTAAATTACGGTTTCCCTGTGATCGAAGATTTACGCGCCTAGGCGGCTGATTCTTTTGTATACCAGGCACCTTGTATGGTACTTACATCAACGCCTCACATTGACCAAGACAGTACCATCCGCACTTTCTGAGCTAGATCTTTCCACTCACCAGTGGAATTTCAGCTGCAGGTAAGAGCGGTAAAATTAATTTCTTAGAACACATAGAAACTCATGTACTTTAATTTCTAGATTGATAACACAAATAATTAGGATGCGAGATCCTCACAAAAATCCACAGTTTTTGGATATATTTATTTCAATCTCAAAAACCAGTGTCTTTAATTATTACAAACTTTCGCTAAGCACGAAAGCGATATCGGACAGATTTCAATAAAAACATAGGGAAGTGCAGTTGTGCACCCTCATCGGGATGTAGAGGATGAGTACCCTAGTGACAAGCACATATGAGTATAGGAAGTAGGTGACACAAGTAACTCAGATCAGTGCTGCCCGAGGCTGTTCTTCAACCCGGGTGTGGTTTTTAAACAGAAATCGTGTACACAACACAAAATTAGAAACATACAACAAAGGGTATTTTCCCAGTTGTGCCACAAATGATCGACACAGTTGTGTTTCGGCCACAATGGCTTAGTGGAAGCTTGTAGTTGTGGTGGCCTTCATCAGGAGAGACTAGTTGAGCAGTCTGTCCGTGGGTAAGATCTGTGGGAGGGAGGAGAACTATGAGGATCTCAAAAAGTACATAATGAATTAAGGGTTAGTAAATAACAGCTCATTGGTGCTAGAGAAATACACCAGTGGTGTATTGGAGAGCGCAGCTTACCATCCTACCGGAGTGAGGCAGTATGCTGTCAAAAAACCTGGTTGAATTCCTAGGTCTGGTGGTGTGAAAAGATACACCAATGGGTGTAGATCGGCCGTGCCAGGGAGACTGGATTCAAACGGCGCTGGGCTTATGATTAGCCATTGATCTAGAGAGAGGGAGACACAAAAGTATGCCCCTGTCAGAGCACTATGTTGGCGAGAAGTCCAATTGGTGAAACAAGACGTGTCAAAAGTGCAACAGTCTTGTAAAGGTCAGGAGTGATGGGGCTCTGGGGCCAGCCGGGGCCTGGCTTACCTGATTTACATTCTTTTAGTTCTTGCTGGGTTCACGGCGGCGATGGACATGGCTGCCTGCCGTGTATCAGCAGATATGACTGGGGGGGTGGACACGCCCGCCATGTGCTGGGCCAATCCCAGTGAGGGTGTGTGGAGGACTCGTGAAGGTGTCGTGAGCACCCTATGATAGGCTTCTTGGTACTGTCACTCAACGGGAGCCATCCCGTGTCTGGGGTGTATGCATCCAGTGTGGAATGGAGTGAAAGAACTACACTGGGATGTATCATGGGAAAGGTAGTCTCTGGGAGTGCATAGGTGAGAGGTGAGAGAGGCGAGCGAGCCCACTGGTAAGGAGCTCGTGTGAATCAACATGACCCTGTGTTCACGTGTGGTGGGAGGACAGTGATGCCACAAGCAATGAATACAAGTTTTCTCTATACATATCCATATATATGTCATTCTGAGAGAAAAACCAGGGCAAACTAAACATGCACGTGTATGATTTTACCACATGTGTATTCACGTACATATTTTGCAGAGAAAGTCAAACAGTGCAACACCACAGATTCTTGCTGGCAACGTGTATGAACCATTCGGGCGCATAAAACCATTTTTGTTTATTGCATATTTTTGCATTTGTGACAACATCTCTAACTATTGTTGGCACGCGACCAAAGTGGTGTGGTTGGTAAAGGGTCCCACACAAGGGGTACTAGTCATGATTCTAGGGGACTAGTCCCAGAAGTGTTTCCATTCTACTGTAATATTGAGTCCATTCTTTACAGTGTCAAGTCTGTGGACCCATTTCTGCTCCAATCTGGTGAGAGCGAGATTGATATCTCCTCCTCGTTTCTGCGGGTTTAGTTGCTGAAGGACGGTCCATGTAAACTGTTCATGTTTGTGTCCTTTTTAAAAAAATGCTCAACCAGAGGCTTGTCTTGAACGGAGGGTGCTCACGACACCATCACGAGTCCTCCACACACCCTCACTGGGATTGGCCCAGCACATGGGGGGCGTGTCCACCCCCCCAGTCATATCTGCTGATTCACGGCAGGCAGCCATTTCCATCGCCGCCGTGAACCCAGCAAGAACTAAAAGAATGTAAATCAGGTAAGCCAGGCCCCGGCTGTCCCCAGAGCCCCATCACTCCTGTACTTTACAAGACTGTTGCACTTTTGACACGTCTTGTTTCACCAACTGACTTCTCGCCAACATAGTGCTCTGACAGGGGCATACTTTTGTGTCTCCCTCTCTCTAGATCAATGGCTAATCATAAGCCCAGTGCCGTTTGAATCCGGTCTCCCCGGCACGGCCGATCTACACCCATTGGTGTATCTTTTCACACCACCAGACCTAGGATTTCACCCAGGTTTTTTGACAGCATACCGCCTCACTCCGGTCGGACGGTAAGCTGCGCTCCCCAATACACCACTGGTATATTTCTCTAGCACCAATGAGCTGTTATTTACTAACCCTTAATTCATTATGTACTTTTTGAGATCCTCATAGTTCTCCCTCCCACAGATCTTACCCATGGACAGACTCCTCAACTAGTCTCTCCTGATGAAGGCTACCACAACTAGAAGCTTCCACTAAGCCATTGTGGCCGAAACACAACTTTGTCGATCATTTGTGGCACAACTGTAGAAATACCCTTTGTTGTATGTTTCTAATTTCGTGTTGTGTACACTGTTTTTGTTTAAAAACCACACCCGGGTTGAAGAACAGCCTCGGCAGCACCGATCTGAGTTACTTGTGTCACCTACTTCCTATACTCATATGTGCTTCTCACTAGGGTACTCATCCTCTACATCCCGATGAGGGTGCACAACTGCACTTCCCTATGTTTTTATTGAAATCTGTCCGGTATCGCTTTTGTGCTTAGCGAAAGTTTGTAATAATTTAAGACACTGGTTTTTGAGATTGAAATAAATGTGTCCAAAAACTGTGGATTTTTGTGAGGATCTTGCATCCTGATTATTTGTGTTATTAATATATGTACCCACCTGGGCATATCGGGACCCCGCCAGGCACCCTTTATTTTCTTTCCTTTAATTTCTAGATACACATTTAGTTTCATGAGAGTAACCCTGACCTTTCTTTATGTTTTTCAACAGTATTTATATAACACGCACGCCGCTTTAAACCTGGTCTGGCTTAGGCGACAATCTTGGGCGCTCCAAGCTATTACTTCGAGGCTTCTTGATACGAATCCATACAATGTTCAAGAAATTGACCTACAGCCTCTTTAAGGTAAAGTCATTGATATCACGTTTTAGTGCTTGGAATGTCTCACAGACTACTCGCTCCTTGCTACATTTTCCCTTCCTCTTTCCCTATAGGGAATGTTATTTGAGTCAGCAGCCTGTCCTGACATGCTGTGAGACCACCTGTACCGACTTCGGTCGTCCATTATAGCCATACAATTATTTTCGCATATATAGGTGGGTGATCTTGGATACCAGTTTTTTATGCACTATAAACTTTACTTTGGTTTGCTCCACGGGATACTCGCGGGAACCTTGTCCTTGTTCCTACACGAGAGACCTGGGCTCTTCAAAATCACCAGACTCCATTTCACAACTAGTTCCCTAATCATGTGACTAGGCACATGCGGAACATAATAACACTATTTGGAGATCTCTTGAAGCCTCCTGGGCACTATTTGGTATACCTCCTATCTAAATTACCACGATGTATCTCCCAATCAAAGTGAACATTATGGGCATCTATTTGTTTGAATCACTTGAAAAGTTGAAGTGCTGTGGTCTACTCTCCCGTTGGATTCACTAGAAAAGGCTGATGCAATGTTTCTGGATCTATGCACTTGTATGTCTTTCTTGAACATTATGAAATGATCTCGACAAGTGGTTAGAAATATTCAACTAACATATGTGTACACCATTGAAACTTTGCTGATTGTATTTCAATAGAACGCAGACTTTTGTGCCTGTATATTGAATACACTAACATGGAATTGACTGCTTAAGAATCACTCTGTTAGATACCCCCTGTTAATCTATAATCTTTTGTTCTCTTGTCCTTTTTCTTTGTTATGGTTACCTCCCATCAACTACCAACAGTTCAGTGTAGGCTTCTGATGAAGAGGAACTTTCCTTAAAACGCGTAAAGCCACAGTGTATTGAACTTAAGAAATGTGTTTTTGCTCGTTATCACATTTGCTTTATATGTGATTAAAATACTTGTTGCTTTTACACAGTCTTTGTTCCTAGAATATCTTTTGGAATATATATTCTTGTAACAGTTCTCAGTGAGTTCAGATATAATCTTTATGAATCTATATTTATGACTAATTACTGCCTTTCTGGTGGAATATAGACAGTGTGAAAGGGACGGGAGGGTTCCTACTTCGGATCCTCTTCTTCTTTTCAAATGGAGCAGATGCCCCAGTACTCGTGGACACTGGCGCTTCAGTGAACGTGATGGCGCAGGGACACTACAAGGCACTACCAGGACCACTGACAGCGGCTGAAGCAAAAATCTTTACATTTGGGGGTACAAGTCCCATACCTTTGAAAGGGGCGCTCATCTCCTAGGTTGTTCATGATGGACAGTCCATAAAGGCAAGATTCTTTGTCACTAACATCACCAAGGACACCCATGCTCAGCTGCACAGCAGCGGAAGCACTGATAATTGTAAACTTTGTAAATTGAGTATAGGCGGAAGACATCAACACACTACTCGAAATGGTTCAAGGGAGTGTTTGAAGGAATTGGAATGATGGTAGGGGAAACAATAAAACTGCACATAGATGGGTTGTTCTGCCCAGTTGCACTAAAACAGCGATGGATACCCTTCCTCATAATGGAGCTGATGGACAAAGCGCTAGACCATATTGTGAATCTTGACATAATTGAGAAGGTAGAGGGACCTACTCCCTGGGTGTCCCCGATAGTGGTGGCACAAAAAACCAAGACAGCCGGAGGCAGTATGCATATGCGTAGACATGAGGCTTCCAAATCAGGCCATTAAACGGGCAAGACACCGGGCCCCCATGGTAGACGATGTAGTAAGAGAGTTTCAAAGTGCAAGCGGGTTCTCAAAATTAGACTTGAGTGCTGTATATCATTGGGTGATCTTCCACCCCGAATCCAGATACATTACTACTTTTACCACGCACAGAGGTGCATACCAATTCAAACTGCTCAGCTTCGGCGTAGCATACGCTGCTGATGTTTTTCAAAATGTCATCAGAGGAGTACTGGCAGGCCTGGAAGGGGTGATCAACATTAGTGATGACATTTTAGTGTTTGTGGCCTCTGAGGTTGAACACATGGTAAGACTGGAGAAGACGCTGGAGAGAATCAAACATTTGGGCCTAACACTTCACTGAGAAAAATGAGAGTTTTTGCGCAGTCAAATAGATTTTTTTGGTATTGTGTTTCACAAAGGAGGTATGTCACCGGACCCAAAGAAAATACAATATGCCAAGTCACCTCGGGATGGTGACTTACTGCGGGCATTTCATCCCGAATTTGGCAACATTGTCAGATCCTTTGAGGCACCTGACAAAAAAAGGCACAGCATGGAAGTGGACTCAGTTGGAGCAGGAGTCTTTTGAAAGGATCAAGGAGGCACTTACAGGGTAGGGTATAATGCCGTTTTTTCAACCATGGTCTGGAGTCAGAGATAATGGTTGATGCTAGCCCGTTCGGACTGGGGAGTGCCAATGCTTTCCGAGTTTCCCTTATGGTGACTTGTTGGTTGAGGGGGCATATCGGATGGTGCAGAAATATGATAGTTCAACTTTTGAGTGAGTATGGCTCTGCATGCAGGTCAACGGATGGTACGGTGTGGTGGTTTTCTGGGGTGGTTGTGCCATGAATTTCCTAGGTGACGGTGACCCAGTAAACATGCTCAGGGAACCACAGAGGTACATGTGGTGGGAGCACACCAGAGGTTGCGAGGCTTGTAAGGTGGCAATGCAAGAGCATACTTAGGGCCTGTCAACCCAGTAGGTGTGCTTGCGGCACCATGGAGGAACAAGTGATGGGAGCATGCCCAAGGTTGTAGGAGGTGGGTAAGTTTGCCCACAGGAGCTTGCCTAAGAGCTGGACAACCCAATAGGTGCACTCACGGTACCACATAGGTAAATGCTTTGGGAGGTCACTGGAGGTTGGTGAGGGCCAGTTTGGTTTTCCAGGCTGTATCTTACAAGGGGCCTGCAAACCTAATAGGCGGGCTCAGAACTGGCATGCGGCTGGACCGCACACTGATGCAGTTTGAACGGAGGTTTGGGCATCATTTCAGGGCAGCGCATTAGTTTGTTTTGAACCATGGAGGTACATGCGTTAAGAGCACACCGGAGGTAGATGGGTGCCAGTTTCAGGGTAATGTGGAGGTACATGTGGTGGGAGCACACTGTAGCTTGTCTGAGGCACATAAGGTTGCCATAAGGAGCTTGCTTGACGGCCTGACAATCCGTAAGGTGCGCTCAGGGTACCATGGAGGTACATGCTTAGGGAGCTACCTGGAGGCTAGCTAGGGCTGGTTTGGTTTACCATGCTGGATCAGACTAATGGCCCGCGGACTCTGCAGTTGGGCTTGGGGCTGGCATGTGGGTGTAAAGCATTCTGGTGCAGTTGGCTTAAAGGTTAAAGGCACGTTGGGTCAGTATTTTTGTTTTGATACATTTGGGCGCAGTTGGCAAATGCGTAGGGTGACGGAGGTGGATGATGCTTCAGCTAGAAGCATGCTAGTGAGCGTGTCATTCCCGCACTAGCGGATGGCTGGGGGAATGGGGGATTGCTTGCACCGGCAAGGGCTGCAACAAGTTCAGTGCTGGTTAGATTGGGCACAAGTTGAATTCTACCGGGTACTGCGAGGGGTCTGTATCAACTTATCTTGATTTTGCCTTTAGACAACCAGTGGTAGGGGGAGCATCTGCCAGACGTCCCTTCTTGTAATGATTGCCACAGTACATGTGGTGATCAAGGTGGAGGGAGTGGTGGTTGAGGGGCATAAGGGCTGGGGTGATATCTGCGGGCTACACAAGATGACCTAAGAGGAGTCCATTCGGCATCCAGTCGGACAAGAGGTTGCAAGTAAATCCCGGTTGGCTTCTGCCACGGACACCAGTTGGTATTCATCTGGAATAATATTTGTACTGTACATGCAGAGGTTGTGTGGCAGTAGAGTGCGGTACAACCGGTGGGCTGCACACCAGGTGGAAGCGCTGCAGTAGGCATCCCAGTGGCTATGGAGCAGGCAGCGAAACCCTGCCTGTTGCAGATGCAGGCATATCTTGGAAGTCAAGGGGGAAAAGGACTTGGGGTCTGGTCGTTCTACAGGGTTCACCTATTTTGCTCAGGTCTGTTCCCAGAGCGTGAGGGGAGATGACGACTACCATGCCCTCGCACTCACGTATGCAACTAATGACTTAACAGATTTGCTAAGATGTCATTAATATGTTGCTTCTTGTCACATTTTGAATACCTTCCAAAGAATATCGGTGTCTGGTTTCACTCATTGACGCTGCCGCCTACGTCGCCCAACCAAATTGCTAGTTTAAGCAACGCACACATGCCTAAGGAACAGACGAGCAAGTCATAACACAAGCACAGACATGGCAAGAAAATTTGATGTGTCAATTATTTGGGCATGTGCACAAAACCTGAAAATCACACACAAGCACAGACAAAAACAAAAAAGCTCAGACAATTCAATTTTTAAGAGGCAAAAAGAGGTCTGAAAATTCCAGAAATACCATTCTTCCAGATATCCATGAGGTCTGAAAAATCAGAAAATTTTGTTTTTGGAGCCAGAGAGAACATAACATTCCCCAAATAATGATTTCTGTGAGACAATGCGGTTTGAAATTAAAAATAAATTCAGCGAAAAGGACTGCATTTCTTTGTAGGAAAGAGACCCCAATATCAGCTCATGGGCTAGTGTTGAAGTGCACCTAAGGTTTCATTTGTACAGTGTTGTCTAACAGCGAATATATGTATATAATTATATGCGTATGTATGCTACCGCTATATATAATACACACATACACACATGTGTATTATATAAAGGAGGAGGAGCTAAGGCCATAGCTCCTCCTTCCTTTACCCTTGTATTGACATGTTTATGCATTGTGGCAGGGCAAGCCCAGCATAACACTCTTATTGGACTTGGTAGGTTGGCCTAGTTTGGCAGTGGTGTGTTTAATTCTTTCTCCCAAATTAGTGTTTCTCCCTCGTTTCACTCAACACGACATTCCCGTCCTCCACCTTTCTTTCTGTGCATTGTATTTTTGAACCTGCTGTATTTTCCATATCTTGCTTTGCACGTTCCCTCTTTAGTTTCTCTGCATATCTGCCCCCTCTTTCTAGATCACTGTCAGGAAACTGCTTCGGTCCCAACACGTGGGCAAGAATATAACTCATTTACGGGCTAGATTTCCTAGCCATAACTCCTCCTCTCGTCTGCGCGCTCAGTTAACTGCGTCAAGTACTTCTAACTCCATGAACATCCGCCGTTTAGCACTGAAACGGTGTTGGAAGTTACCATGGAAACAAGGTCCTTCCGTGTTCATTCAGTCACGTGTCTTTTCACGTTGAACTTTGCTTCCCCCTGTCACATGATTCATGGTTCCTACTTATGCCCCGCCCATCCTGGAATCACTGCTTCTGAATTTGTTTTCTACGGCCATTGAACTTTGTTTAGAACGGATTTCTTGATTACCTACCCGGCTACGCCCCATGGATTCTTCTAGTCTTGTTCCCTGTCTTTCTGTACTCGAATTGCAGTTTACGAACTTGGAACGCTTTTTGACCCACTACGCCTGCTGATTCGGTTCTTCTTTTGCCCGCACACGTATTGACCCGGAACTCTTGACCATTCTTCCTGCCAGCTCAGCGTGCTGTCATTGCACTCAGTCAATAACTACCCCGCGCTACCTTACCTTGCGACTCTCTTTCCCACATGTACTTGGACTGCTTCAGGAAATACATTAGACGTCCTCGTGCCGGCGGGTGTTAGGAGGAGCGTTTCTTCACTGGAACTTGGACTGCTTCTTGGGAACTCTGCTTGGCATCCTTGTGCTGGCGGGTGTTAGGAGGAGCCTTCTTCACACCATTGGTACAAGGACTGTGTAACAGAGGTTAGGTCTCCCCATCTTACATTCCTCTCAAAGCCTACTTCTGCCTGCAGCACCACACCCTTGGACATATGGTAAGAGGCATTGTCTTGTTATGTCATACTACTAATTTCCATTTATTATATTGTTATCATTTCATAGGATACGCCTGTTACTCATCTTCAGGAACATAGATCTTATTATTGGAACATTACCTGTTAACGCAAAGGTACTAATTCATTGATCTTGCCCTGTCAATTATTCAAGTGCATACTAATCTTGACCTTCCTTTACAGGTCAGCGGTATCCTGTGGCGTCCATCCATATTTGGGTCAATTAACTCCTCAGGCGATTGTTTTAACATCCCTGAGGGGTACATTGGCAGAAAGAACTCGTTGGCTACATGACGGGTTCAACTGCCGGAGCAGAACTCCAATCAGGAATTCTTCAGAGTTTGACAATCACATCAGTAGCGTATTTAGGCTTTCTGCTGTACTAGGCCCAAAGAAGTGCATGCGCCCCCCCAACTTCACACCCCCCTCTGCCAGTCTCTGCAACTTCACCAGATTTTGCCCCCTTCAAAAAACTCTGTCCACGTTATCCAAAATACACCCCTTCACCCCCATTTTGTCCCCATTTCAGCTCCATAACATTAGAATGATGTTTTTGAGGTTGCAGGGATTAGAAAGCTATTGCTTCCTATCGATTCATTCAAGCCTGTCATCTTCTATGTGATGTTTGTTGAAAGAGTATTTTCAGATCTCTACTGCCCAAGACTTGGAGAAGGCACTGTGTTCTACAGTTGAGTGAACTAGAGGTAATTGTTACAGCTAAATGTCTACTTTCAGTTAAATCCAAAAACAATCTTTCAGAGGAAGTGATGAGAACATAGGCTGTCTGCCAACTGGTCACAAGTGAACGAAGGTTGGAATGAGGAATTATGGCTTGAATGCTAATATCTGGTATCTCTAACAAATTGCATGAAGCCACACTATGGGAAGAACCTAGACTGGTCTGTAATATGAATGCAACATAACTACATTTCTACATCCAGTCTTGACAAATGGTAACGTTTACATATGAAATAAATGCAAGTTCTAGTCCCATATTATAAACATGATGAATAAAAAGAACTCACCCCCCTTCTCATGGTTACAGCTCTGGTGTCCGCAGGGTTCAAAATGGAAATAAGGCAAGTTGCCTGCTGCAGCCGATGGATCTCCAATCCCTTGGGCTGGGACGACATAAAAATATGGCAAACTCGCAAGTGAAATTTGTAAACTCTGCCTGGGCATAAACACCTAAGTAGAGCAAAGAAAGTTGGAAGGAATCTTTGGCTGTGCATTCTCACTGTGGAGTAATGGATAAGGGTGATCCTGAGCATTCATGTGTGGGAAGCAACAGCATTTCCTCGTAGCTGCACAATGCAGGCACCTTTTATAACAAATTAAGTGATACATACTGTTTAGATCATTGCTGTTTGTGCAATTGTCAGCACTCATGAGTACAATTAAGCAATGGGTCCGGCCTTCCAGCACAATATTACCTTTGTGGGTGTGGTTTAGGCTATTGGTCTTGCCAGCTTGCATTTGAGGTCATTTCAAATGTTTTTTAACTCTGTAGAGTTGGTTGGACTGTACAATATATAAGAAGTATTTGAGATGTGTGGGTATAGATATATATGTCCTGCTGTCGTTTGAAGTACTGTTTCACAGTCAAAGTCCTACCTTGTATTTAAAATATAATTAATGTAAAGATTACTTATAAGAATCACAATTAGGCATTGTGTGACATGCTTTGCAGTTGGTTCTCCTGGTAATACTGAGCGTGCAGCGGGGTGCCATCAAAGACATATGATAAACCCAGCACAAAGCCATTTGCCTGCTTAGACCTGAGCAGCTTCTGTTAAGATGGCTGAATCGATATCTTCACGGGACACCTTTACAGCTGTGAAACAGTGTGTACCTTTGGCACATAGTTTTTGTTCTCAGCCTTCTATAGTTTTGGGTATCCTTTCACAGGTTTCTTGATGCACTTGCGCATTCTGATTTACACTTCACCAGTTTAGCTTCTCTATGATCTATTTCATGCTTGCACCTTTCGTGTCGCCACAGACCTCTGAAATGTGAGGTCGGGGAGGGAAATTAGTGCTTGCTTCTGAACATCATTTTATTTATTTATTTATTACATTTATTGTACGCCCAGACCTGGAGATATCACGGTGTAGTTACAGACAGTGGGTAAGTACAATCTTATATTATAACAGAACAACACACTATACACAATAGAGCAGTGGTAGTATTACATACAGTGTATATACAAATGGAGGGTGGAGGTCAAGTCAGGATGGGTTTGTGGTCTAAGCTCAGTTTAATATTGGTTGAATAACCAAGTTTTCAGTGATTTTTTGAATAGTGGGTATGATGTTCCATTCTTGATATTGGTGGGCAAGGTGTTCCAGTGTCTAGGAGCTAGGACTTTGAAACTGCTACCCCCAACTTTCTCTCTTTTATATCGTGGGATTTCGAGGTGCGAGTTATTGTTGGATCTGAGAAGTCTGGTCTGAGATTTCTTCATGACTGAGTTGATAGGTATTTGGATGTCATCTGTGGGAACTCTGTGCTTGACTTGAGCATAGGCATGAGTTTAATATTGCAAAATGATGCATCGTTTTTTAACATTTACTTTTCTGAAGGGAAAACCCTAATTTTTGCAGTTTAAAAAATGCATGTTGTGTACTTGAATATAAAAGTGATTTCTTAACAGAGTGTATGCGTGTATTGATTAGAAAACTCCAAAGATAATGTAAAGTGGAACCAATGGCGCTGTTTTGCATATTGAAGAGCATTTTGGAAAGATAAGAATGACCACAGAGCTTTATATCAGTCATGTATGTCTGTGAGAGTTGTATGAGCAAATCACTAAATACCTAAAGCGTGCTGGGTTTGGTACGAGTTTCCTTTTTTTTTTTATAAACAAAATACACCTTAACAATAAAGCGTTTGCAAATAACAATCGTATATCTACACAAGTTTGGCCATCAAAGACTTTATCTGTCAGAATGGAATGACTGCTAACAACTCAAAATTACTCACACTGTTGTGGATCAGCCAGACTCAGAGAAACAAAATTGGCTTTATATGTAAATAATGACAGCCAGCAAATTGAAAATAAACTGCAATAAAATGCCACTCCTCTGGCAATCTGTCACCCTAGGCCTGGGTCTAGTCGGCCAGATTGTAAATACGTCTATGGCACACTGCCATTCTGTGGCTAAATTTCTCTCCCCCAAAGGGACGGTGCATCCAAGCTTCACCTGCTTTTTGCTCCTTTAATTCCAAGGTCCTATCCCTGAGCTCTAGTTGTGCCCTCTGAAGTCCACCCTAAAAACCCATCCCCTTGTACAACAGGGGGGCACTCATTTCACATTGCTGCCTTGGTTCTACCACTTTAAGGATATGGAGCCTTGCTACAGCTGGATAACTATGTTAGTCATTTAAGATTAGAGGGACCATGATTCACTCTAATGCTGTACTAACAGATCCATAATTTACATAATCTGATTGACTATAGAATATGACCATTTACAGATTACAAATAATGCAACTAGTATGTGTTTTCGAGCCCCAATCATGTTGAATTCTGGTACTTGTATTTCCTTTATGTTTGAACTGATTGTGGGCCCATGGGACCATTGCATGCTGGGTGCAGTGACACAGGGTGGGACTACTGCAGGGCAGATTAATTGCAAAATTAAGAGGGTGAAGAAATGTTTGAGCAGAGGTGGTGAATGGTAGGTTTGTCTGTGTTGCAGACCTTGGAACTTTCCATCTTGCTCAGCTTGTTACACTGCCACCACTGTCCGTGCCATGTGACTACTTCACATTAACCAGCTAACATTCACAGAGGTTAAATTGCTCTGAACACCATCCCCCAGCCCTTTGCAATTCCCACCGGCATCCTGTTTCTTCATACACACCCCCGGGTGGGTCTCTCCCTGCCTTTCTTCTATTTGGCCTAACTCTTAACCTCTTTATTTCTATCAGAATCCTAAATCGCTTGGTTTCTCCTGCAAAATGGGGTCTGTACTTCCTTCCAGGAGATTTCCTGATAGGCCTTTGCACCCCAGGCCTCTTTTGTGTGGTATCTCCAATTGCATGGAGAAAGGTATGGGTTTGCTGAAAATGTATAATGTGGGGGCACTTTGAACATTATTTCCAGTGCGCCTTTTAGTTCCCAGTCCATTTGATCTGCAACTCTCAGACTCAGCAAAATCCTTAGGCTACACCATTGACAGCTGCCTGCCCTTCCAGAAACAGACAGCTGAAAAGGACCAAATAGTCTGTTTCAGAATATCTTCCCTTTGTAAAAATAAAACCCTTTATCCTGCCGCAAGACTTCCAGACAGTAGTGCAGGCTCTGGTGGTCTCGCACATCGATGGGGAAATGCTCTGACAGGGCTCGCAGATGTTTACATGGCTGCCCTAAAAGTAATCCACCATCACTGGCGTAACAGGGGCCCCCAAACCCACCGCGGTGCGGGGGAGCCCCGCGACCACATGTTCTGGAAGGGGGCCCCACTTGGAGTAAAAAGAAAATATATATATTATTTCTTTTTTTTACATTTTCTTTTTGAATTCACTCTGCATTTTTAAAGAAATGTTTTCTGTAACAGAAATAATTTCTTTATGAAGGCAGTGTGAATACAAAACGTCAGGTGGCTACCCCCACCCCATGACATGAAGACCCTAGGCTGGAGGCCTCCATGTCATGGGGTGGGGGAAGCCCTATGACTTCAAAAATAAATAGTTTATTTTTGAAGTCACTCTGCCTTCATAAAGAAATTATTTCCGTTATGGTTCAGTCCTTAACGGAAATAATTTCTTTATGAAGTCAGAGTGACTTCAAAAAGAAACAATGGGCCTCATTACGAGCATGGCGGTAGCTGTGACTGTATGGCAGGCACAGCTACCGCCATGCTCGCTACCGGCACCGCCTCCCGCGATTGGGCAATAACCGGCCCATTACAAGATGAATGGGCCGGTAATTGCCCCTTCGCGGGTGGCGGTATTGCCGGGCTCCCGATCCCCATTCTGCTCAATAGGGCAGAATGGGGGGTGGGGAGCATGGTTGGGGGTGGGGAGCATGGTTGCACCGGCTCAGTTGATAACAGTGCCGGTGTAATTACAAGTTATGCTCTCGGGTGCCGCACAGCCCATCAGGTAAGACCTGGCGGGCTGTGAGGAACCCGCGAGCAGAATTCGTAATGCGGAGGGACGATATGAACGGTGCTGGTGCCTTACCGGCACGGTTCATACCGTCAACGCCAGGGTCCTAATGAGGCCCAATGTATTTTTGAAGTATTATGGCTCCTCTCAACCCATGACGTGTGTGTGTGTGAGTGTATGGTGAAAGAGTGCACACAAATCTATGGGTGGCTGGGTATGTGTGTGTGTGTGTGTATGGTGAAAGGATGCACACCGAAATGTGTGGGTGGCTGCCTGGGTGTGCCTGTATGCTGAAATTGTCCACACTTAAATGTATAGGTGACAGCCTGTGTGAGGGTATGGTGAAAGGGTGCACACAAATGTATGGGTGGCTGGGTGTGCGTGTACGGTGAAAGGATGAACACTTAAATGTATGGGTGGCTGCCTGGGTGTGCCTGTATGGTGAAAGGGTGCACACTTAAATGTATGGGTAGGTGGCTGGGTGTGTGTGCCTGTGTGGTGAAAGGTTGCACACTTAAATGTACGGGTGGCTGCCTGGGTGTGCCTGTATGGTGAAAGGGTGCACACTTAAATATATGGATGGCTGGGTGTGTGTGTGTACATATGGCGAATGGTGTGTGTGCTTGTGTTCAAGGGGGCAACAAAACCTACATTTTTCGGGGGCTAACTTTACAATGTCGGGAGAGATGCTAACTTCACGTGTGGTGGGGAAGAGCAAACTTGTGTGGGGGTATCTAACTTCTTTACGCATTTTAATTTGTATTTGTATTTGTATTTATTTTATTTGTATAAATACAAATACAAATTAAAATGCGCAAAGAAGTTAGATACCCCCACACAAATAAGTTTGCTCCTCCCCACCACACATGAAGTTAGCACCTCTCCCAACATTTTAAAGTTAGCCCCCCCTAATGAGACTATTCTAGTGCAGCTTCAATGTTACAAGCAGTTAACTCTCTCCTTTAGGTCTGAAAGTACCCACTTATGGGCTGCTGTGAGAATGACTGGTCTCCTGTTTCCACTCTACCCTTCCAATCACTCCCCTGGCATGCAAGTACTAAACCCGCATCACAATTTCAATTGCTTAAAAAAAATTGGCATTTGAATGCAGGTACTAACAGTGAAATGACGTACATTAGTAATTGCTGGGCCGGGCCCTTGTTAATGGCAAAACCCAGGTGCCGTTCAACATCTGTGTCCTTTCTGTCCGGCAACTGCTCTGAAGGTCAGCCAGGTCAAGTCAACATAGCCCACAATTTCAGTGGGGTGGGGGGAGTGCTGAAGCCCAGTCAGCTCAATGGTGTTGCACCACTACTTGTGTTTCATGCCTTGATTAATTATTGGTAATCTTCTTTACACCTAGCCCTATTCTTCCTCATCCCAGTACTTGTGTATGAGGCAGTACTTGTGTATGAGGCGCTATGCCTCATACACAATTACTGGGATAAGGTAGAGGTACATGAAGGTAATGCCTGATTTAGCTACCTGTAATCTTGATTACTCCTAGTCCCACTCTTCCTTCAGTACTTACCAGTGAGGCAAGGAGCCTCATACGTAAGCACTGGGACAAGGAAGAGGGACGTGGAGGTAATTCTGGGCCAATGAGCTGATTTTGGAGGGTGGGGTAGGGGATGGGAGGGAGAAGGGATGTGTGGGGGGGTGGGGTTGCACAATAAATCATAATGGTCGTCCATGTCCATGCTAAGCAGGCATGATATGTGGTATTAGTAGTTAAAGAGGCATTTTGGTGCAGCCCGTCTAGCCATTTCTCAGTTTGGTATGACTTTTTTTAACTGAGCATTTCTGATAAAGCAGTCCTGCTAAGTGTAATTACCTGGCTAGACTGGTATTTGGGTTCTGCCAGTCTAGCCGTTTCTTACTGCGGCACTATATTTTTCTGGGCATCTGTGATAAAATGATATGTTATGATATGATAAGTCATATATAATGCACATGTACACAAGTGTATTTAGGCACAACAAGTCAAGAGAAGGAAAACTGAGGGAGGACAAGACAAATGATCTTGCTAAGCCTTGTGTCATTCAGATCGTGCGAGAACGAGAAGTGCAAGGGGAAAGGGAACGGGAAGTGCAAGGGAGAGGGGAGGGGAAAACAGGGCAGCAATGCTCTGAGTAAGTGCCGCCTCACCAGAGCGACTCTGGGTAGTGCAAGGAGAACAAGGGACTGTAGGGTTACAGTTACAGCCCCTAACTGCGTGGTAGGCCTGGAGGCAGTGCAAGGGTGACTGATCAAGAAAGAGCCTGAACTCAGTGAGACAGAGGGTAGCCAAGCAACCAGTTGGTACAGCGGACAGGTAGGTTAGCACGGGAGGGAGAGAGAGAAAGCAGAGGAGAAGAGGAACGTTTTGAGCTGCTTCCGGAACTTCAGGTGGTCCGGCTCAAGTTTGGGAGAGCCAGAGAGGCCATTTCAGAGGGAGGCGCCTGCAGGGGAGAAGGATCTACCCCCCCCACTCTCTGCCTGGAGAAGTATCTAAACCTTATGGCTCGAGAAGGAAGGTATTTTGGAAGATAGCGTTGGATGTAGTGCACATACCAGCCCCAGAAAGCCTTGTCAATGAAAAGGGGCTTGAACTTGATCCTTGCAACCACTGAGAGCCAGTGGAGAGTTTTCATGGCTGGAGAGATACAGTCCCTGGGCTTGAGGCCAAGGATAAGTCTCCCAGTCCTGTTCTGGATTAGTTGCAGAGGGTGGAGAGTAGAGGAAGGCAGATTGAGAAAGTGGCTGTTGCAGTAGTCCAGCCTAGAGAGAACCAGAGCTCTGGAGACAGTGAGCTTCTGGGAGAAAGTGAGAAATGGAAGAGTCCCTTTGAAGAGGTGCAGCTGGTAGTGGGATTTCTTTGCGACTTCCAAGATGTGAGGAGAGAAAGAGAGAGTGGAGAGCAGGCTGAGGGGAGACTGAAGGAAAGCTGAGTGTCATCCGCATAACACTAAGTTAGAGGAGAAGGTAGAGATCAGGTGGGTCAAAGGGGCCAAGTAGAGGTTGAAAAACCTGGGAGAGAGGATAGAGCCCTGGAGAACGCCACATGTAGAGAGAGGTGGCGGAGTGAAAGGGACCTGGGAGGGGCGGTCCAAGAGGAAGGAGGTCAGCCACTCCAGGGCCTGATCCATGATGCCCAGGTTCTCACGGAGTTAATTGATCAGGATGGCGTGGTTGACCGTGTCAAAAGCAGAGGAAAGTTCCAGGATGATGAGGACAGAAGGAATGCTGGAATCAAGGTTAGAGATCGGATCTTCACAGGTGTTCAGGAGAGCAGTTCTGTGCCTCTGGCAGCTCTTCAGCCAGACTGATGGTCATGGAGACAAGCAACAGATTCAGTGTGGAGTGTAAGCTGGCAGTTGGCCAGCTTTTCCAAGAATTTGGGAGAGGGGAAAGTTCCAGTGGCAAAAGAATGATTAGAGAAATCGACCAAGGCTGGATCGTGTCAATGTGGTCCTTGATGGCTTTATGGTTCTGGAGGAGCAGGCGAGCACCTGTTTCGACGACACTTCCATAGATGGGACTGGTCTAGAAACCTTGTCAGGTGTTAGTGAGAAAGAGGAGAAAGGAGGAGGAGAGGGAGAGATGGCCAAAGGTGAAAGGGGCCCTTAGGGGTCCCTCGCGATATGGAAACAAGGCAATAACCATACACGAAAGGATGCGCCAGACATGAGGTTCAAATTCCCAATGCTAGGGTTTATTGCAAGCAAAATAGTCCCAATTGGCCAACTGTGGTCTCACGCCCCGCGACATGTATTTTCTAGACCTCGAGGGACGCAAGAGAGCGAATTACATACATCAGTTACATATATACAAAATGCATATTATACAATCAGCTATGTCATGTTTAACACCCCCCTTTTATTGAGTTTCTTTGAACTCGGGATGATGATGGACATTTCCGACGAGTATGACAATTATGACACTTTCGATGTCTATTCTAGTAACAATGTGCAATTTAGAAAGTGCGGAGGCATCTTCTAGTTGTTGAACAGAACACGGTGCTTCTGTTCTTGGAAGCAAGCTGCACATGGGGGAAGAGTCACATTCCAAGCTTTGCTATCTATGAGGTGCTATTTGTGTCCTGGGAGCCGACGCGCTCTAAAGGGTTTTGTGAAGGGGGGCCGTAAGAACAGCATAATTCAAGCCTTTAGCTGCTTTATTCTAACATATTCTACCACAGTACGAGACTGGCTGGCAGCTGTGAAATGATTAAATGCCCTGCAGCTCTCCCTCAAGGCTACAGAGACGGAGCGTGAGCATTCCTTTCTGGGCTGCTCACGGGGAGTTTCAACGAACTCCTCAGTCCCACGGCCTTGCCCTTTCATATTCAGACAACAATGTTAACAGTTGAGCAGAGTAAGCAGAATTCGCAAGAATTGCAAGCTGCAAAGCAGTTTAGACAGAAAGCAATGGTTAACAAGCAAAATGGCGATTCTTGCTACGTTTAAAATGGCCGCTTGTTGGTCAAGCATAGCAGTCTGTATTTCTATAATTCTGTGCATAAGACGGTTGGCCTTCGGCCATCAAGATACGTCTATCATCCAAATGAAGGGCATTCATTTTCCCAGATTGACAAACCCTCCTTTTGGCCGTATGCCAAACGTCTTATTCATTCATTGTATCCTCCTCTGATGAGGATAAGTCTGGGGTATCTATGTCTAAACCTTTCATGCTATCATAAGCATCATCTTCATCATAAATGTCTATAGCCATGAATTGTTTTACTGTTTTTGTTTCATCAGTGTCTCTGTTATTTCGGCCATGCGTTTGTTTTCCTCTCGACACCATGTGCACACATCCCTTAGTACATCCCTCAGTTATCTCAGTGCAAACTATTGGTAGGCATTGTATGCAACAGCAACATGTTATGAATATACCAAGTACCACCACTAGTATCGAAATTAGCTTCCATCCCCAGGACCGCAATAGTCCCCAAAACCAGGATCCTATCCCCCAACCCCCCTCTTCAGTAGAGAGTGTGGAACGAAGGACATGCAGTTTCCTGATGGCTCTGAATATGGTAGGGGAGTAGTCATCTATGAACACACAGCATGCAGTTTTTACGAGTTTGCAAACTCCCCCACAATTAACTAATATTATATCAAGAGCCATTCTGTTTTGTAGTGCCATTAGCCTAATTCCTTTTTCTTCCAACGTCATGTTGTATAAGATATCTGTTGTATCTATTTATTTTTCAGTGTTCTGGACAGTTTCCTTATGTTATAGGAGTTTTCTATTTGGGCCAAGAATGGTATAAAAGATTTGGCTGCATCTAATGCTATCATTCCATCTTCACTATTCCTTCGGGTTCTACCTTTTAATCGCCTCACTACTTCTGCAGTTTCTAAGAGGAACACTCCTGGGAATAGTAGACCCAAGTAACCCGTACCTCCCCAGTTTCTAGGTAACCATGGATATGCTTTTTCCCCACATATAAAGTAAACAGGGTCCCCTACGTACACGGGTTCTATTTCGTGCTTTAAAACCACTGTGTTCAGGCAGCTGCTGAACGTTCCTACTTTATAGGAACCTTTTTCTCTAAACATAGGGGAGCAGTTTTGGGGCTGTAATCCACTGTATAGGCAGGGGGCACAGTATCTTTATTCCATTCATCCCTCATTCGAAATGTCATTACTGAATTTTCTTCTGCTGGCGGGGTCGGTCTATTCTGCCTATGTAATCTATCCAGTCTTGTTGTCTTTCGTGTATTTTTCCTCATGGGATCTGGTGAAAACACGCAAGCTTTGTGGAATATGGAACAACCCACAGGTTTCATGATCACTTCCTCAAATTCATTCATATTTATCTCATCTAGCTGACCCGTATTACTCTTGTTCCATTTCCCAAAGAACATTGCACTCAACGATATTTCACATGAATAAACCAATGACAACGGTTGTACATACCAGCCTATCCCTTTCCCACCGTGCTGTGGTAAATGGGCACAAACCCAGCAATCTTTTTTCTTTAAAACCGCATGGGTCATGTTCATGATGAGCAACAATGTATGTTGCCATATCCTTCTCTATGTCTTTCTTCCATTGGGGACAAAGTACCAGTGATTACATGAACCGGGCTTTCAGTAGCTGCTTTCAGCAAAAGTGTTTCTAATGGGTGCGCGGACTCCAGGAACCATAGTGTAATAGCTATTATTGTTGGTACTACCATACTTAGAGAACACAGGACCAATGTCCAAATCAGTACCTTATTCCTTTTATCATGCTTTTTTCCTAAATTTACAGTCTCTAAAACTATGATCTTTTCAGCAGGGCTGTAGGAGGAGGCTGAAACCGGTCTTGATTTGTTCTTCATCATCCTTCTTGCTGGCAAAGTTCGTCGCAAATGTCTCTCGTTCTTGATGCCAAAAGTTCAATGAAAATGTCACAGTTCAATTCTGCCAACCCTTTCACAGCCTAGATCACTTATCCCCTCCGAGCAAGATTAGTTGTTCTTTCTCCCACTGCTCAGACGATTTCTGAACAGTTCTTTGTTGACGGAGTACTATGTGCATCCAGCTTGTCCCGCTCTGGCTTAGGACACATGTACTCTATCAGCCTTAGTACTCATGTGCGTCCAGCTTGTCCTGCTCTGGCTCCTGACACATGTACTTTATAATAAGTGCACCGAGGAGCCGTGAGTCTTGAATTGTCCGACTTGCACAACTTTCACACTTCTCTCCTCTACGCCCCTGGTTCCTACTCCGTCCGTGAGTGGAACCAAAGGCAAAAGAAAAGCACCAAAGATCTGTGGATCACTTTGCCTGTCGAGGCCGCAAATTATACCGTTTCACTCCTGGTATTGTATGATCCGTGAATAGTGCCGGTGCACTTCCAGTATCAGGCTCAGTGTCAGCCTGCGGCACAATGATGGGTAGCGATGAGCGCCGTGGCAATGATGTAGTTTCTTTCTTTGGCTTTGGTGCGTTTGCAGAAGCTGGTGGGCGCCAAAGGGGTACACGCGTTGTTTCTGCTCGTGTTTGCAATGCAGAGTTTGTGTCGCTCGGTAGTGATGTTGTTTCTGCTGAGCAACGTTGGGGCACTTTTCGCCCTTTCCCCTTCCTGGCAGCCTCCTCAGGCTCTGTTTCGAGTTTCACTTCTCGCTTAGGCTTTGTTTCAACTTTCACTTCTCGCTCAGGCTGATGCTGTGGCAGTGGACTGGCAACAGTTTCTTTCTTTTCCAGAATCGTTGTCTCTTTCTGGTCGTCTGGATCAGGCAAAGTTTTCAGTGAAGCTGGGAACCTTTTGACATGGGTAGCATGAATCCAGGCCTTGCGGCCGTCCACCCGTATGGCCGTCTGCGTCGCCAGCAACACTTGAAAGGGGCCGCGCCACCTGGGTGCTAATGCTGTCTTCCGCTCAAAGTTCTTCATCAGGACCCAGCTTCCAGGCTCCAGCACGTGCCTGGTCCGGTGTATCGCACTGGTAACGCCTCCTGCACCTGCTGATGAATCAAAAGCAACTTCTGCATTAAAAGGCCACAGTACGTGCTTAACACAGGATGCTCAACCTCACATAATCTTTTGGGCTGCGGTGCGCACCATACATTTGCTGGTCTCCCCATTATAATTTCATAGGGAGAGAGCCCAGTTTTAGCCTGTACAGATGTGCGCATGCACAACAGCGCTAGGGGTAATGCATCCACCCAACTCAACTTGCTCGCAGCACAGATTTTAGCTATCTTTGACTTTAAGATACCGTTATGTCTCTCAACAAGCCCGGCAGAACTGGGATGCCTGGAACTGTGGAATCGTTTCTCTATCTGTAGACCTGCACAGATCTGTAGTACTACTGCGCCCACAAAGTGTGGGCCGTTATCTGACCACAGGACACGGGGCACCCCAAACCGGGAGAAATACTCCTTCAACATTACTTTTGCCATTGACATGGCAGTACAGTCTTTTAAAGGATATGCCTCCACCCACTTGCTAAATGCACAAATCACCACTAACACATATTTGTAGTTCTGGCACCTTTCCATTTCTATGAAATCAAAATGGATCACCTCGAATGGCATAGAGGGTGGGCCAAAACTACCTACTGGAGTCACGGTTCCCTTCCCTACATTGTGTTGCAATTCTGCACTAGCCTTTCTGCATTTTATTTTTATGTGCTCATTTTTCCATACTGTGGATAAATGCTGTATCATCTTCTTCGTGCAAATGTGGGTAGGGCTATGCGCCATTGTAACCATTGCGGTTACGTAACAATTTGGCAACATCCAGTTCTTTGTCCACCCAACATCCTTTCAAATCTAACTCAGCAGAGCCCTCAGCCCACCCCTGAATCTCTTCGGTCGTGGCCTCAGCCTGCATTTCTTTGACTGTGGCAACTCCATTCTCTATCATACAAGATACTTCCTCTGTTTGTACTGTCATCATTCTAGTACTCAAATCAGTGGCTGTTTGTTTCGCAATCCTGTCTGCAAATGCGTTTCCCTCTCCCACTTTACATGTTACCTTTTTATGCGCCTCGCATTTTACTATTGCTAGGTGCTTTGGAAACCTAAGTGCAGACATCAATCGTACAATCAAAGGGCCATGCTGAATCCTGGCCGCATGTGATGTCAAGAAGCCCCTCTCAGCCCAGAGTCGGCCAAAGTTAGAACGCCAAAGGCGTACTGGCTTTCAGTATAAATAATCACGTTCAAATTCTCAGAGAGTTCACAAGCTCTAGTCAAGGCTATAATTTCTGCGGCTTGTGCTGAATTATATGGGATTCTTTTACTTTCCACAACCCTTTCTAGAGTAGTGATAGCATACGCGGCAGTTGACGTGCCATCTGGTAATTTAAAACAAGAGCCGTCACAAAACAACTCCCCATCCGACTCTTTCTGTGGGATGTCGCTCAAGTAAACTCTTCCCTTTGTTTCTTCTTCAGTGACCATTAAACAATCATGGGGTGGTGATTCGTTGTCACCAATTTCTGCTATGGGCAGTGGCATTAATTCTGCAGGATTCAATGTGCTACACCTCATAATTTGGATGTGGGGTGCAAACAAGATGAGCTCATATCTTGTTAGTCTAGCAGAGGTGAGGTGTTGCGTCTGTGTTCTATTTAATAGAACGTCTATAGCATGTGGCACCATCAGAATTAAAGTGTGCCCCAATACTATTCCTTCCGTTTGTTTCACTGATGCAGCAGCCGCTGCAACAGATCGCAAACATCATGGTAGTGCGCGCGCTACAGGGTCCAGCGCGGAAGAATAATAGCCGCACGGCCTATTTCTTCCACCTTGTTCCTGTATCAAAACCGCCAATGCACATCCTTCACTCTCACTCACAAATAGTCTAAATATCTTTTTATAGTTAGGAGTGCCTAAAACTGGCGCAGCACACAATGCGGCTTTCAATTGCTCAAACGCTTTCTGACATTCCTCATCCCACTGTAAAGGCATCACTGCATCCTTTTTAGTTAATTTTATCATCGGCTTCACAATCAACGCAAAGTTACTGATCCACTGCCGACAATAAGAGAAACATGCCTATTACAGCTCTCACTCCTTTTTGAGTTTTTGGAATAGGCATACTATAAATACTTTATATGCGTTCTGGTGTTAATCTTCTCCCTTCTTTCGAAAGTAGGTAACCCAAATAAGACACCTCCTTTTGATTATACTGGAATTTCTTCAAACTTGCCTTGTGGCCATGGGTCGCTAGGTGTGTCAATAGTAATATAGTACTTTCTTTGCAGATCTCTTTTGTGTCAGCAGCTAGTAATAAGTCATCTATGTACTGCAAGAGTACGCAACCTTTGGGTAATGCTAACATGTCTAGCTGCTCTTTTAGCGCTCTGCTGTAAATGCTCGGGCTTTCTGTGTATCCTTGTGGAATGCGTGTGAATGTGAATGATCGACCTCCTAGAGTGAACGCGAACAGATATCTACTGCTTTTATCCACTGGAATGCTAAAGAACGCATTCTTCAAATCAACTACACTAAAGTATTCTGCAGTGGCCGGTATCATTGTCAGTATTGTTGTGACATCTGGGACCAAAGGGAATTGTGGGTCTACCACTTTGTTCAATGCGCACAGATCAATTATGAAACGATATGGTACTTCATTGCCTCCTTTCTTGTAAACTGGAAGAATCGGGCTATTGCACGTACTACCTGCAATTTCTTCAACCACCCCCAATCTCACCAGGTCAGTAACAATACTCTTTAATCCCTTCTCACCTTCAACAGAAATTTTATACTGGGGAATTCGTGGTAATGTAACACCTTCTTTCAAAGTTATTTTTGCTGGCTCTATTTTCAAGCATCCTACATCGTTATCATGCATTGCCCACAGACAGGTTGGTACTCTACTTAGCTCTTCTGGTAACGCTTTTGACATAAATTCCGTCACCAGTGCATCGTGAGGCCAAATCGTGAGGAACACCCCATCTGCCGTACAATGTATAACTGCCCCCAATTTTCTCAACAAGTTTAATCCTAGCAAGTTCTCCCCACAATTTTCTGTCAGAAGAAATGGACACTGTTAAGTAAATGGTCCTATTGTAATTGGGACAGCTTCGGACATGGGGTTAATTACTGGTGTACCTGCGAACCCTACAGAAACATTCTTTTGCCCTGACAGTGGGATCTCCGGAACCAAGTGGTGGTCTATCGAACACTTCTGTGCCCCTGTATCTACAAGGAAACGGTGCTCCTTATTCCCGACTCTCATTTCTACGTAGAGTCCTCTCTGATTCACGGGAATAGACATTGGTTCCGACCCCTGCCGTGGGCTGTCCTATTGCGAAAATAACACATCGTCCGACGTGTAGTCACCACTGCTGCTAATATACGTGTTTGGCTGTGTATCAAAAATATTCCCATTTCCCCCTCGGTGTCCTCCACTCTGATCATTTGTCTGTTGGCCCTGCCCGCCCTGATTTTGGTTCGGAACACTTTGGTTCAATGCCTGGTTCTGTTGAGCTTGGTTTTGACCACAGGATTGTTTTTGATTACCTCCATTGGTATATCCCTGCTGCATGCTATTTCTGCTTGGGCCATTCGACCCCTGATGTCCTCTATGAGGCCTTCTCTGGCCAAACCCACCTCTATTCTGTAGGTGCGGGCATTGCGCTCGCCAGTGTCCTTCCTCTTTACAGTACGCACATTGATTTAATCCCAATGACACCCCATGCATATTATTCAAAGTTCCCCTGCCTTGTGCATTTCCTCTATTGTATCCAATTACCTGCTGCAGTAACACTCCTACTATCGTTCGCATCGCTTCTTTTCTCATCTCCAATGGGTACCCATTACACATCTCACTTACTTCCTTCACTGACGTTCTTTTGTTCGACATCCATCGCATTGTTTCCCCCACCCATGCCTGCAATCTTTGTTTATCACTTATTTGTCCCGGTGCCGGCAAATGCTTTGCACCACCTGGAAAAACTGTCGGCCACGATTTTTGCATATACAACCTTGATGCCTCCTTCCTACCTTTTTTAATACACTCATAACTATATTCAGGTGTAGCATACATTTCAGCATATCTATCTTCCATTTCATTTTTCAATTCAATGAGTTTGTACACATGTTCTCTTACATATTCATCTCTTTGCTCACTGCGTGCTAACTTATTCAAATCTAACAATCGTTCTCCCACCAAAAATTCCCCCATGCATTCCAACACTACCTGTCTCTCGTTGCTTCTTCGGTACCCACATAATGAGGCCAATGCTGCCGTCCCATCATTTCCTTCTATGTACTTTTCTGCCTCTTGTTGTAATTCAGCCTTTCTTTCTTTGCTGATCGCGCTGCGAGTTACTCGTCCAAATCCTGTTCCTTCAGCCCAGCCTCTCGCCTCCTCGGTCTCAATTTCGACTTCGAGAGGGGCGGATGGTGCTGAATCTGTCTCTGGAGCGGGAGGTGCGAATGGGACAAGTGACACAGGTGGCATCTGTGAAGGGCCTTCCTGGGTGCTGGGAAATTGCGCGTCTGCGGTCTGCGCTTGTGGGAGGGCTCGAGCTGTGGGTGGGGATCGGGTTAATGCTTGCGTGAGGGGAAGTGCTTGGGCTGCGGGAGGGGGTATGAGAGCTACTGGTTGGGCCTGCGCAGTCACTACTGGCGTGTTTGGTTTTGATCCTGGTTTTGGGCCTCGACCCGTATGGGTTAACAATTCGTCTGCTATGTGTAGTTCCCGCTGCGGGTATATTCCTTCTATGTTCATTTGCTCACGTCTCCCTTCCCGTCTTAGACTTGCCATCCACTCCTCCTCCTCCTTTTCTTCTGCTACCTCAAGCTTCGATTTGTGCCTACGCGCATGCTTCTCTCTACTCCTAAATCGGAGCATTGCTTCCCTCCTCCAATCTTGATAGTCTCAAAAGCTGCGGGTCGCACTTTTTCCCTTATCAACACCCTTTCTAGGTTATCTATCCTCGCAATCTCAAAGCTACCATTAATCGGCCACTGATGGTCCTGTTGCTTTCTAGTTTGCCTATGCCAAATTTCACAAAACATTATCGCACCCACACCATATTTTGCATACATGTCATAAGCCGGCGTTCCTCCAGGCGGTGCACTTTGGCCATTTTCCAAGGACTGTCTACCGCAGCGGAAAAGCCCCGCTAAAGTGGACAGTACTCCAGGCATGTTCTTAACCTTCCCCTTGGTTAACCAACCTTACTCTGGATGTTTGAATTTGAAAAATCAACACTCTACCAATAATCAGGGTTTCATTTGAATCGGGGAATGACTCACCTGATAAAACAAGTCGCCTGTTTCCTGACGCAACCTCTCCCAACGTCGTGTCTGTGCTTCTCTGGCTTCTGCCTCGTTTCGGGACCCTTGCCTCCTTTGCCCTCTGGCCCGGTACGTCGATCAGGGATCAGATGTGTGCAGATCTGCGGAAGGAATCCTCGCTTCTACAGGGCACCCCCGCACACCTCTTGATCCCGGCTCGATCGTCCCGTCCTCGCCGTTCTTCCGCCTTTACTCCGTTACAACGTATACGAAGGGGCAAGTGGGGGAGGATCCCTATTCAGGCGCCATCTTGAAAGGGGCACTTAGAGGTCCCTCGCGATATGGAAACAAGGCAATAACCATACACGAAAGGATGCGCCAGACACACGTTTCAAATTCCCAATGCTAGGGTTTATTGCAAGCAAAATAGTCCCAATTGGCCAACTGTGGTCTTACGCCCGCGACGTGTATTTTCTAGACCTCAAGGGATGCAAGAGAGCGAATTACATACATCAGTTACATATACACAAAATGCATTTCATACAATCAGCTATGTCATGTTTAACACCCCCATTTTATTGAGTTTCTTTGAACTCGGGATGATGGACATTTCCGACGAGTATGACAATTATGACACTTTCGATGTTCTAGTAACAATGTGCAATTTAGAAAGTGCGGAGGCATCTTCTAGTTGTTGAACAGAACACAGTGCTTCTGTTCTTGGAAGCAAGCTGCACACGGGGGAAGAGTCACATTCCAAGCTTTGCTATCTATGAGGTGCTATTCGTGTCCTGGGAGCCGACACGCTCTAAAGGGTTTTGTGAAGGGGGGCCGTAAGAGGACATAATTCAAGCCTTTAGCTGCTTTATTCTAACATATTCTACCACAGTACGAGACTGGCTGGCAGCTGTGAAATGATTAAATGCCCTGCAGCTCTCCTTCAAGGCTACAGAGAGGGAGCGTGGGCTTTCCTTTCTGGGCTGCTCATGAGGAGTTTCAACAAACTCCTCAGTCCCACGGCCTTGCCCTTTCATATTCAGACAACAATGTTAACAGTTGAGCAGAGTAAGCAGAATTCGCAAGAATTGCAAGCTGCAAAGCAGTTCAGACAGAAAGCATTGAGCAATCGTTAACAAGCAAAATGGCGATTCTTGCTATGTTTAAAATGGGCGCTTGTTCTCAAGAATAGCAGTCTGTATTTCTATAATTCTGTGCATAAGACAGTTGGCCTTCGGCCATCAAGATACGTCTATCATCCAAATGAAGGGTATTCATTTTCCCAGATTGACAAAAGGGGCCGAGAGAGGAAGAGGGAGAGGAAGAGGAGATAGTGGACAGGATGTCCTGAGTTTTAGCGGAGAAGCGAGAGGCCAAAGCCTTACAGAGGGCCTGTTGAGGGAACAGGAGAGGTAGAAACCGCAACAGGATTGGCCAGTTCCTTGCAGATTTTAAAGAGTTTGGCTGTGTTGTTAGAGGCCGTAGAGACGCAGGCTTGAATGTGTGCTCTCTTCTTGATGAGTGTTATTGCTTTGACTGGCATTTTGGTGCAACCAGTCTAGGATGTCTTAATGTTACTGTAATGTTACTATGTGTCTACACTGGTCTACATTGTGCAGCCAGTTGGACATGTTTTCATTGTGGCATGGCATTTTTAATAGCAAAGCATTAATGTGCATGTGCACTGTTGGTGACTTGCATGTTTTGGATTGCCGTTACCCTACACATCAATTCCAAACACTGTTGCTTTTTAGTACATTTTTCTCAGAAAGTGTGGTGTATGTTGCATTAAAACTCATATTTATAGCTTTCTCCTAGTGCAGTGTGTGGCATACTCCTTCAGCAACACGTTTGTGCATATTGCGCAAGCGTGGTAATCTAGGGCAGCCCAGAGTGTGGCGCGACTCGTGATTTGTTGCCAAGTTGGGGGGGCCCCCTCAGCATGGCTTGCAGGGGGGCCCCCAGAGCTTGTGTTACGCCACTGTCCACCACGCTGCAGCACGTCTTATTACGGGAGCACAGACTTTGACTGAATCACCCCCATGCTACGTAAATTACATTGGGTTCCACTCCAAGCCAGGATACTGTTCAAGACTGCATGTATCATCTACAATGCAGGCAGCAGTGCACCTAGCTGCTAAGCGCCACATATCTGATGGCACACGCTCCTCGCGCAGCAAATCGACTTGAATCACAACTCGTCCGCAAAGTGAGGACCCGCAAATAATCCTTCTCTTGTCATGCTCTGGCACTCCATCCCAGTGTCGGCTCGGACTGCCCACGCAACTCTCGAATTTCGCAAATCTCTCAAAACATGGCTCTTTCAAGAACACCTGACCAAGGAGTAATTCCAACGGGTGCACACACCGATGCACAGACCTCACAGCATTACTTGTTAAGATGCCAGTACAAACGCTGGCTACCCACACTCTGTACAGCACTCTGCTGCTCTCAAGCTAGGTCTGCGATTTAAACAAAAAAAATAAATTAAAAAAAGATCAAAGTTCGTAACTTAATGAATTTCGCCAGTGCTTTTTAAAGTTCATATAAAAACACATTATTTCAAAACAAAAAGGCTAGCTCCCAAAGATTTTTACCAATCGACCTGCGGCTATTGCACCAATCTAGTGACTATTTACAGAGAAGGGTACCTGATTCTTTTATTGGTTGGCGTTTTTTCATAATACATCTTTAAATATCAAAAACAGATGATGAATTTAAAGTATTTAAAATAAACGGGGTGCCTCAATTCCTTAAAACCACAAAAACGTCCAAAGGCTGTGCTCTCACATAAAGGGAATGTTCAGTCTAGTATTGGTGGCCCGCATGTTTATTCACTGTCACGCAATCGTGTCCTATCCATTTTCCTCTGAACCAGTTTCTTTATTGGTGCAATCAGAGCGTCTCTTAGGAGGTTTCGCGCATGTTGCGATTCTAAACCAGAAGGATCCCAGAACACGCACACTTTTTCTACTTGGTCTTATGGTCTTTTAAAGTTCAATTGCACCATATATTTATTTTTTTAGATCTTGAGTTGTAATATTATTTGTGCCTGGTAGGTTGATTGCAGGATGGGGGTCTTCTTTTTCATGCCACACAATTTCATTGTTTAAATGTTTAAATGCATGTGCAAAGGAAAAGTCTCCACAAGATAGATTTTTGGAAAAGTTCAAATACACTTTGCGGATCATAGGAACAAAAGACCCAGGGAGGGTGCCCCAAGTTTTAAGCATATTGTGGAAGGGAGTGAAGCAGCAAAGGGGGCTGCTTTGGGAAGATGAGGTGAAGGAGAGTGGTAGAGCAACATTGGAAGCATCCAATCCCTTCAGAAAGAGCTGAAGGCAATAATTACAATAAATACAATTGTGTAACCCTGTGCCTCGTCGCGCCTTGAAACACTTGTGTATAGGCACGTTATAAATGCCATACCATATCGTCCACAAGGCTTTCTGGGGCCGGGGCTCGCACTACATCCAACTCTCTCTTCCTAAACACCTTCCTTCTTAAGCCCTTCGCTCAGCCACCTCCAAATCTCTGAGGGTCAGATGCTTCTCCAGGCAGAGACTGGGGGGGGTAGATCTCTCTCCTCTGCAGGTGCCTCCCTCTGGAATGGCCTTCCTGCCCCTCTCAAACCCCTTCAGTGCCAGACCACCTGAAGTTCCAGAAGCAGTTCAAGACATTCCTTTTCACCTCTGCTTTTCCTCTCTATCCCCTGCTGACCTACCCGTCTGCTGCGCTGACTGGTTTCCTGGCTATCCTCAGAGTCTCTCTGGGTACCGGGCTCCTCCACGACCAGTAGCCCCTGCACTGCCTGCGGGCCTACCGTGCACTTAGGGGCTGTAACTTGAACCCTTCAGTCCCCTGCCTCCTTGCACTACACAAAGCCGTGCTGCCCTGGCTGCACTTACTCAGAGCAATGCTGCCCTAATTGCACTTCCCCCTTCCTTCCCCTGGCATCCCCCCGCACTTGCATGATCAGAATGACACAAGGCCTAGTAAGATCGTTTGTTTTGTCCTCCCTCTGTCTTCCCTTCATTGTCTTGTCATGCCTAGAAACATTTTTGTACAGGCGCGTTATAAATGACATATCATTAATTAGGGAGCAAAACTGGAACTGAGACGAGACAACCATTGGCATCTGGTGCAGCACAACCCAAGGGTCCGGGTGCTCTGGGATGGCCGTGCGTATGATTTGGTGGAGACAAAACGGAAATGGACATTTATCCCCTAATACACCTCCTATCCAAGGAGTCAAGCAGATATGGCCCTTGAACGGACTGAGTTTGTCCTTATTCCTCCATTTCCTCTCTTCTTGTGAACCTGCATTCACACTACAGGCCCAGACCTTAACTCCAGGTGCTTCCGTCAGCTAGCTTGGCACCCCCAGATCTTCCTCCCGGTTTTAGATTTCGTCATCTGGGTACGGCCTGCAGACTTCAAGGGCCACTCCAGCACATCTTGAGTCCATCACACAAGCATCCACCGACTATGTGCCAGCCACCAAAGTGCCACCGCTGCAGAGAATCTCAGGTGGTGATGTCCCCCCTCTAAATGCTCAGTAGCAGAATGCCTTCGTAGCCCCAGAATGTTGGATACAACAATTTTAAATCAGCCGTAATGAAATGCATCTCCTCGTCTGGTAAAGTAATAGTTCACAGTTTCATCAAATAATCATCAGTGTCTTCAGGGTATGTTGATATCTGTTTAACTAAAGATTGCAAAAATTAAGTCAACATATTGTGCTGGGGTTGAAAAACAGAATCAATCCCTCCCTGCCAGAATTGGTCGTGAAACAGATGGTCCAAATCCTTGTATATATTTGGAAAACCATAAAATGGACTGGAATTAGTGTTGAGTGCTGGCCAGAAAATGCTTAAGAGTTTCTGTTTGTAAAACAAGGCTGATAAAAGCAGATTCACAATTACCTGTAAGCAGTTGGCTTCATGTGAAATAGAATGAAGACAGTCGTCAGGGGACTACAAACTACACTTGTGGAAGAGGGGGTACAAAAGGCTCTATAAGGAGGAAGAATGTTTTGTTTTTCCTAAATTGTGGTTTGGCGGCCAAAGCATCACAAGCTTTGTATACCATCTAATCATGAATGCGTATAAATGGTGTTCATGTATATAATGATGACGGGTGCGAGGAACATGCATAGAGTTTGACTTTAAGGCTGCTAATGTTTTCAACATCTTACAAATTAGCAGGCTAGTAACGCGGACTTGTACCGCCAGTGAAAACCTGCGTTCCAGGCCGCCTAACAGCCGGCCCCCTACGCTGCCATCTCCCTGCACCCTCCGTCCCAGTTTATTTTATTTTGTTATTCCCTTCCCCTCCCCAAACTTACCACTGCAGCTGTACCTTCCACTCTGCTCTCCCGACGTCCATTATAGAAAGGAAAGAGGGGCTCCGTACAGAGCCCCGCCTTCCCTTCCCATGGCAGCCATATTGGAACAGTATTTTCGTTCCGTCAACGGGACAATGCGAGGAGCCCCGTTAGAGTGAAAATACTGTAAATTAGTCCTGTTCCAGCCCATGGGATGGGTGCTAATGGCCTTATGCACTCGTTCCACGGGCATCCCCGTGGGGGGGTAACTGCACGGGGCCCGAGTTAATG
This sequence comes from Ambystoma mexicanum, assembly GCF_040938575.1. Taxonomy (NCBI): domain Eukaryota; kingdom Metazoa; phylum Chordata; class Amphibia; order Caudata; family Ambystomatidae; genus Ambystoma; species Ambystoma mexicanum. The sequence continues at coordinate 150,101,893 of NC_090929.1, read as the reverse complement.
GCCCGAGTGAACAAGTACATAACGCCACATTAATTAGTCAAACTGTGTTTCGGGCATGGCCCTGGCCTTATTTCAGAAACCTTTCAAAAGAATAATTCTTGTATAGTACATGGCTCGGAGATGTACATTTACCCCCAAACCGGAGGGCTGAGCACCTGAAAAAAACAATAGAATACATTGACTAAGAGTTAAAAGACATTGGGGGTCATTACGAGTTTGGAGGTAGACGGGTGCTGTTATCTCCATGGCTGCCTCCAAACCGGGCTCCTTTTCCGGCTTCCTGCAATGGAGATTTACCGGGTCATTCCGACATAGGTGGACCCGGTAAGTCCTCCTTGCAGGAACCATCCCCCATTCGAGCCCCGATAGGGCTCAAATGGGAATGGGGATGAGGTAACAAAGAGCACATTATAAGTGTCCCGTTGTTACCTCCTTTTTCCCCTCGCGGGACCCAGAAAGCATGCCTGGTTTTACCAGGCGTCCGATCCGGGTCCCGCGATGGGAACCCTGTAATCAGCCCTGACGAAATGAAGGGGGCCGGTCCCGTACCGGCCCCCTTCATTCCGTGAGCGCAAGCCTCGTAATAAGGCCCTTTATCTATGAAATAAACTAATCAGGGATACAAAGGTTTCAATTTTATGGAAGATCAGAACAAATGGTGGTTGCATCTCAGAGGTGAAATTGAGAGCCTAGCTAGTTGTTACGCTCACCTGGTCTCCACAGGGGCGCCGAACGGGACTGGCAGGTCTGCTGTTAGATGGCTCACGTGTCTTCTCTGTATCTGTGCCCCCACGATGGTGCGCCTAAAGGGTTAAATGAAGCGTTACCCAACTGTGAGGCGGAAGACCCACACCCGCCTCCCGTGATCTTCTGAAAGCCCCTCTGCTATGTCTCACCTTTGCTTTAAGGATGGCAGGCTCTCCATCCTGCAGCTATGCAGGGGCGCGTAGAGTTCTAAGATCCAGTTACTTCACTGATCCTGTCGAGTCTCAGACAACGTTGACTCAATGAGTAAGTCTTTACGATTAAAATGGTTAGCCAAAGAGTTCAAATTGTTCAGGTTTTCCCTATGTTGTCTTTCCTTTGTAGGTTTCTTACTGATGCGAACGTTCGTAGAACACAGAGTTGTTTTCCCAGAAAAGGTAAGTTCGCACCAGCGTTCTGTGATAAGTCTGTATATGCGCTATGACTCTTCTGTGCGACCGACCTGCTGCTCTCTTATTTTGTAGGTGCTGTAGGACCACGTGACGAAGATCAGCGGATCGCTAGTAGGAGCGGCCTTCAGGTGAGTATGTCGCTGAGTTAACTGTTTCGAATGGTGTTTTTCCCAATTTGCGCTAACCTGAAGTTTCTTCTTTTTGTCCGACAGGTGCGGCGACTCAGGCGTGGTGGGCGAACGATGAGCGATCGCGGGATGGAGGTTCGCTGGTTCGCCGGGAAGAGCAGCTCTCAGGTAGGTACGATCGAAGTGCTGGGTAGGGATGTGGATCCTTGGTCAGTGTGGCTAACCTGATGCCTTTTCTTCCTTTGCAGGTTGCTCGAGAAGGAACTGGATTGGCGTTGTAGCTGACTGGCCTGAAGGTAACAGACACGGTGAGCGCTACGCTGCAGGAGTGCAGAATAACGCGAAGCGTGTTCTGTACTAAAGGCGTGGTTTACATAGCTTCAGAAAAGTAGTCCCCAGGTAAAGTAGTTCCAGCAACCACACCCAAGTAAATAGTTCCCTAGGCAAGTAGTCCCTTCAGCCTGCCTCAGATTGGCCCACACGTGCCTTACCTTGTTTGAAACTTGCCATGTTGGTAATGGCAGCATGAGCCTGGGGCCAATGGCACCAGGACCAAGTCCAGGAGGCCCCTGAGAGAGTCTTTGGGGCCTTCAAGGCCCTCATGGAAGTCGAAGTCCTGGGCAGGTTGGTCTGCACCTGATGTGTGGGGAAATGGACCGTGACACTAGTATAGGGATCCTACATTTTAAAACGGTGCTTAATGATAAAAAGTTAGTTTCACATTGCAGTGACTACTGTACTCCATACCTTAGCGTACCCCCTTTCCTCCACACGTACACCATTAATCAGTGATGGGGCCAAGTACTCTTGCAAACCAGAATTTGAAAAAGAGCTATGGGATGCATGCCCAGGCCTGCCTTTGTGCCAGTACTTCCCCTTTACAAGTGTCGGCTCTGAATCACCATCCCCTTTGATAGCAAGAATTAAATCAAGAAAGTAACTTTTTAATGGCGCTGAAGGTTGGGTCATATTGCGCAAAGCTGGAAAATAAGAAAACATAAAGCTGTCTATTTTAAAAGAAAAAGCAGCAATCCCCAATAGGGCGATGGAGAGAGACATTTCTGAGCCGAGTGAGATGGTGTGAAGCGCTGCAGTAAACTTCACACAATGAATTGTTAAATCATAAAGCAGATGGCAAAGCAGATCCACAGCTATTTCACCAACTCGCCCTCACTCGAGCATTCTTACCTTGCGCAAAACTCTGCTATAGTCGAGTAGAGGTTTGCGGATAGACAGCTATGCCAACGTTCAATGCAACAGTAGAGAACACTGTCACAGGCCTGCCTAATCAACATTGAAACCCTGTGTAGAGGAGCAGTTAACTGTTTCTGCAGGAAGTCCCACCCCCCTACATCCTATATGTGGGAAGCCTGAGATTGTGCCATGCTTAACACCAGCAGTGTGACTATACCACTGTGAATATTCGAAAGAAGGTATCCTCTGAGAAAGCCCTATCAAATGTATCCCCAAAGAGATGACAATCTGCGGGAGGAACTCCCTGAAGAAATATGAAAAAGAGTGAAAGAGGTTCTGGTGACATCACGAAAAGACGAGTGTGACACACTGAGAATAATGACTGAAGAGAATGTATGGATCTTACAGAAAATGATGACAAAGTTAAGAATCGAGTATGCGAAAAGAAGATTGCACGTGTGTGAAGCACTGCAGAAAATACAAGCCGTTCAATAACTGTACAGATGCTGTAACACAAGTAGAGTGATAATAGAAATTGGCTATATGTAGTGAATAGACTGCAGGCAAAGCCGCCACTGTATAGAAACTGGACATCGGTGTCATGAATTTAATAAGCTCGGACCCATGGAGAGGAAAGGCCGAGAACTGTGTTGCAGCAAGAATAAGCAGAGATCGTGGATACGAATGGTGTGGCTGTCTGGGTTGGTACCAAAGATGAAGCATCCCTTGTTAAGGTGCAAAGAAAGAACACCAAGCGTAGCAGGTTTTATTCATTTAAGAAATTTAAATGCTGCAAAATGGACCAAATCGTGGTCTACTGTCATGTGAGCCAAAGATGGAAATAGAGTTGAGCGTGGAGTCCTAGGACAACGATAGTGCGTGCTTGCACTCTCATATATTCCCAGAGACTAGAAAACTCTGCAAGGCCAAGTTCAAAGACCATCTTCATGGCAGAAGGCATGGGTGATGTGAGATGATGGGCTAATTGGGAGGGGAGGCAAAGTCAAGTCCACCTCCTGGCACCTGGGTCTGAGCTTACGTGCTGCTAAGTGAACTGAATGTTCTAGACATGGCACGAGCATGCAAAGCAATTAGAGATGGCCGTATAATGGACGACCTTATAGTTTGCTAGCCAATGATATACAGTGTACTTAATAGTATTGAAACTGACATGTTTTAGATGTAGGCAAAAGTTGTCCACCTGACAGTAGATATCCAATCACAATCCAAGCCCGCATAGAACGTATACTTAGATGTTCCCCTTGAACCTATTACAATCCCTCGTAGGTTTTTCTCATTTGTCACGTAGCATGATGTCACGTCTGACGTATATTTTGCATACAAAGCTGTTTTTATGAGAAATGCATTAAGAGCACAAGCAAACGTCTGTTGATGTCCATTGTAACTCCCCGTTTTAGATAATTGTTATTAAAACAGCACATTTGCCATCTTTCTGAGGTTGTTTCGATTTGGTGTCATAGTTTTTCTGCATCCCCAACCATTGAGTGCACGAAAGCCAAAGGGCCATATGCTCACCCGAGACCTGAGAGGCTTCCCCAACAGCTTGTGGTACAGCAGGCGCCTTCATTTCTGCAGAGTCTCAACCTGCCATAAACAGATAACAGGGGTCGAAATTAGGATTGGTTGACCAGGAGCAAAAAGCAGCTGCTGGGTATCAGCCATCACCCTTTAAACAGGAGCTACGTGTGGGGAACCAGGAGCTATTACAAAGTGTGTGAGATGCAAACTAACTTTTTGTCCATTATATATTATCAAATATGCTTTAAATGTCTATTAGGTGTGCCTTTTATTCAGTTGTACCCACATTCCCAAACCTACACACAGCTAATATCACATACTTTATTTAATTGCTTTTTATAACGTGCCTAATACTGTACCTGAGTTGGTTTCTAAGCGCAGATCCGGGATTCGAACATCTGTTGCTCTGCATGGTCTTTCATCCAAGACCAGCGTGTTGCCCTTGTGCTATCCTCCGTTCACAATATGGCACCACTAGCCTGGGGAGTGACAAGTTGGTTTCAAGCTAACCAGGCTTCCCATGGTGATAACCAGGAGCTAACTAGCTCCCAGCTCCTGGCAATTTCAAACACTGCAATAGCAACTGTTTTGGTATTCTGCTACCCGTTGGGTGTGTGTATTCAACTCTTCAGAAATCTTCTGAGAGGATTAACAAGAAACTAAGATGCAAGAAACTATCCAATGGGCGATGGTGCATGGGCATCCAAAGTGACTAAGAGATGTGACCACTGTATAGATAAAACTAGCCTGTCTGAGGTACAAGAATCCCTGGTCAGACCAAGTAAAATGTGAGGGCTCAACCTGCAACTGTCTGAAGAAGGGTTCGGGAACAAAGAGGGCATAGAAAGCTCCTGATTCTGGTGCAAATATGGAAGAATTCTAAGGGTAAGGTCCATGTGAGTATGGTGGACCAACTTGTCCTTAGGGAAGCTGATGTAAGGCTTTAAGGCTGACAGAGACTGAAGCTGGGTCACTCGACGTGCAGAAGTGACCACTGCCAAGAATACACGGTTATCAAATACATGGGCTCACATGGTTCATGCACCAGGGTGGAGTGAACCACACTAAGCTCTCAAGGATGGTGAGAGGCCTTTATTTTAGAGAAGGTGCGAAAGAGGCCTTCATAGTGCTGCTTGACCACACAGATAGAAAGTACAGCATTTCAGTGTTTATATATAATTCCTGAGTTGGCTAATTGAGAAATAAAAGATAAAACATTGTTAAGACAAGACAATGGGTTCACCTCATGCTGAAGGCACCAGAGTCAAAATCTAGTCCACTTTCTAATATTTTGGATTGTAGTGACACTCTTCCAGGCCATCATGATAAGATCCATGTTGTCAGATGACAGGCTAAGTTGGCCTAAGGTCAGGCACTCCGGAATCAGGCAGAAAAGCTCATCAATTGTGCAGTAGCTGAAGAACCTTAGCCTCCCTGAGAGACAGGATGTCCAGTCCTGAAAGGTGGATTGACTGGACCTGTGGAAGAAGAGAAAGAGGCAAGCGGCAGATTTAGAGACATCCCTAGATATCGTCCCTAGAAAGTGTGGCCTCTTGCTCAGGCGAGACAGAAATTGAGGGCATCTGTGGGTGTTGTGAGAGGCAAACATGTTTGAGGGAAACGTGTAATTTAAAGCATGTTGTAGGACTATTTCAAAAGGCAAACTTGTTGGTTGAGGCACTAGTGCCAAAATAAGCTGAAATGGAAACCATCTTTGTTGGAGCATGTTGAACACAGGAAATTAAATGAAAAAATAAATAATTATATATACACACACACACACACACACATTTATATTTTGCAATGTCAGCACAATTAGCCTTTAGAAATATTTTCACCACCAAATTATATTAAGCACACATTAAGAGCTTTCTTCCTCTACTAGCATTTCTCCAGGCTTCAAAACTGGATTGTATTCCCCTTGCCCGCACAGCCCTGTCTATCCAACTGACTGAGCTTTGACCCACCACGGAGCATATAGTATTAACTATGGAATAGTTCCTCCCTACAAGATCCTCATAATATTCCATACAATGTGAACACAAGAGTATAAAGGTTGGTTGATTAATGTTTACCCGTATCTGGACAACTGGTTGGTGCGCATCCCCATCGCTTCCACGAGCGATACAACACACCAAGGAGACAATCCTATGTCGAACATCTCTGGAGTTCTCAGTGAATTTTGGAAAGTCCAGGTTATGTCCTGCTCAATACTCTCTGTTGCTGGGCCCATTCCCCAACACTCATGTATCGCCACACCTTCGGAAGGGAGGGTGAATACCATCCTGAACAAGGTTCAGCAGCTATCACACTTGCAGATTGCATCATTCCGCGCCCTCACGTCCCTCCTTGGATTTATGTCCTCATGCATCCCATCGATCCAACTCTGCAGACTCCGAATGAGACCACTTCAGGAGTTCTTAGATGTACATGGTATCGGATCTTGGGAGAAACTTCACTGCACACCCTCCTTCTGGCAATCCCTCCAATGGTGGGGTCAGTGTCTCAACCAAATTCAGGGAGCCCCCTTTCACCTTCCAGCACACCAGCCAACAGTTCCAAACGGATGCCTCCCTAGAAGGGTAGGGAGCTCACACAGGAGAATTCCTGTGGTCCCCACCAAAAAAAGCCCTACACATCAATGTCCTGGAGCCGAGGGCGGTATTCTAGGCCCTGAAGTCCTTCAAGCCACAATTGCAGAACCGGGTCGTTCACGTCTTCACAGACAACAACCACACCATGTTGTATATTCACAGGAAATGTGGGACCCGCTCTCTGATTCTATCTGCAGAGCTGCATGCGCTATGGACGTGGGTGCTGGTGCATATGTATATATATCCATTTTTAAAGCACTCACACAGCCCTCGGGCATCAAGGCGCTGTTACAGGAATTGTTCGTTTTTTAGTTGCGTAATTGTGTTTTTTTTTGTCTTAGTTGCGTATTTATAATGCGCTTAAACACCCACAGAGTTCTAAGCGCGGACCCCGGATCGAACCTGTGTTGCTTCGTGTCGTCTTGCTTCCAATATGTTCCTACTTCCCTTCAATCGTCCAGGGATCCACAACACCATAGCAGATTCACTCAGCATGGAACTGAGGTCCTGCCTCGAATGGGAATTTCACCACGGTCGCAGCCCAATATAACTCTGAAAACCTGGAAGGGTTGGAGATTGTGTGAAAAGCATTGTAGCTGTCTGAATGCCCATTGCTCAAATGCAATTCACGACTAGTGCCGTGCATATCCCATACCCCTTATCCCTGGCAGGCCACTCTTGGTATTGCAATGGTATTCTCCAATGGTAGGGTCATGTTAGCAATGCTAAAGTAAGAGTGGCTGAGCACAACATTTCCCCACTCAAAATCCTTAAATGGCAAAATATATTTATTTTAATTTAACAATACTTCAGAGTACTGCTTCAAAGTGCCTGTGCGACACATGTACACAAAATAGTATGAGGTTACACAACCAAGTATTCTGCTTCCTTGCAGTATGCATCTGATATTTGAGCTAATGATTGGTTTACATGGCGTGGAGGATGCTTTTGCTAAGTCACCATGAGTAACACAATTTCTGGTGATTGGACATTATTCACAACATTACAACAAACATAAAACAAGTGGTCGTATGCATACATCTGGTAACTTTTCACAGAGTCAAGTAAGGCAGATTCCAGTAATAGCTCAATGTGGCCTACGGCAGAATGGAGTCAAAGTATAAAGGTGGTAGTGTAAAGTAGAAGAGTCAGGGGTGTGGAGGAAATGTTATTTGGTTAATGTATGCAGGCGTATCTTAGTTATATCTTCAGTTCATGGAACCAGATTTTTTATGTCTTGAAGGTATATTCTGTTTTAGATTTTAAGGTCACGCTGGCATAAAATGATAATGTAAATCGGCTAGGCCAGAATATCGAGACTAGTTAGTATAATTTAGCTCGATTAAGAAAAGCTTCATGTCAGGTAACTGCTGTGGCTTGTGCATTCATTCTTGAGAAGGTGACAATGGTCTCTGTGCGCTGCTAAAACTCTTCTAAGTGGCACCCAGAGGGAAGCTAGGCAAGTGTGCCTGGGCACAGCTTAGAGGGAACATTGACACCAAGGTTTGGAAACAAGCACCAACCTATTGTAATTAGGGCCTCGTGCTATCCGCTCACTTGAGGAATCAATTTGCAGGAAACCTTGATATGTAATCCATATTTACCTCCCTTTTATGAGGTGCTTAAGTGATACTTCTGGTCTTTACCTCTTTACAGGGAGCCTCGGATTGACCGCATTAGAAGAGAAACAAATAGGCCGCCCCCAGAACCAGTAACCCTGGAAAGGAGTCACCATGCAGGGGTGCCATGAAAACAGAAAAAGAAATGTACTTACCTGGCACAGATTGCACACATCTATGAAGTTCTGAAGGTGCTGTGGGCAAGAGAGATCTTTCCACCCCTGGAAGTGCTACGCTAAGGGTGTTCTAGCACCAACAGCAGTTCAAGCCATGCTCAATCCCAGAGCACTCCAAGCCAAGGAATTGAGGTTCTGATCCCGGCACCTGCCGCCAGCAGCTCGATCCCCAAGCACTCCAAGCCAAGGAAGTGAGGCTCTGATCCTGGCACCTGCTACCCGCAGCTCGATCCACAAGTACCCCAAGCAAAGGAAGTGAGGCTCTGATCCCGGCACCTGCCATCCACAGCTCGATCCCCAAGCACTCCAAGCCAAGGAAGTGAGGCTCTGAACCTGGCACCTGCTGCCCGCACCTCGATCCCCAAGCACTCCAAGCCAAGGAAGTGAGGCTCTGAACCTGGCACCTGCTACCCGCAGCTCGATCCACAAGCACCCCAAGCAAAGGAAGTGAGGCTCTGATCCCGGCACCTGCCATCGACAGCTCGATCCCCAAGCACCCCAACCCCTCCAAGCAAAGGAAGTGAGGCTCTGATCCCGGCACCTGCCACCCACAGCTTGATCCCCAAGCACTCCAAGCCAAGGAAGTGAGGCTCTGATCCCGGCACCTGCCGCCCGCAGCTCGATCCCCAAGGACTCCAAGCCAAGGAAGCAAGGCTCTGATCCCGGCACCTGCCACCCACAGCTCAATCCCCAAGCACTCCAAGCAAAGCAATTGAGGCACTGATCCCGGCACCTGCCGCCCGCAGCTCGATCCCCAAGCACCCCAACCACTCCAAGCAAAGGAAGTGAGGCTCTGATCCCGGCACCAGCCACCCACAGCTTGATCCCCAAGCACTCCAAGCCAAGGAAGTGAGGCTCTGATCCCAGCACCTGCCGCCCGCAGCTCGATCCCCAAGGACTCCAAGCCAAGGAAGCGAGGCTCTGATCCTGGCACCTGCCACCCATAGCTCGATCCCCAAGCACTCCAAGCCAAGGAAGTGAGGCTCTGAACCTGGCACCTGCTACCCGCAGCTCGATCCACAAGCACCCCAAGCAAAGGAAGTGAGGCTCTGATCCCGGCACCTGCCACCCACAGCTTGATCCCCAAGCACTCCAAGCCAAGGAAGTGAGGCTCTGAACCTGGCACCTGCTGCCCGCAGCTCGATAACCAAACACTCCAAGCCAATGAAGTGAGGCTCTGAACCCGGCACCTGCTGCCCGCAGCTCGATCCCCAAGCACTCCAAGCAAAGGAAGTGAGGCTCTGGCTCTCATCCTGGCACCTGCCGCCTGCAGCTAGATCCCAAAGCACTCCAAACCAAGGAAGTGAGGCTCTGAAACCGGCACCTGCTGCCCGCAGCTCGATCCCCAAGCACCCCAAGCAAACGAAGTGAGGCTCTGATCCCGGCACCTGCCACTCACAGCTCGATCCCCAAGCACCCCAACCACTCCAGGCAAAGAAAGTGAGGCTCTGATCCCGGCACCTGCCGCCCGCAGCTCCATCCCCAAGGACTCCAAGCCAAGGAAGCGAGGCTCTGATCCCGGCACCTGCCACCCACAGCTCGATCCCCAAGCACTCCAAGCCAAGGAAGTGAGGCTCTGAACCTGGCACCTGCTACCCGCAGCTCGATCCACAAGCTCCCCAAGCAAAGGAAGTGAGGCTCTGATCCCGGCACCTGCCACCCACAGCTCGATCCCCAAGCACTCCAAGCCAAGGAAGTGAGGCTCTGAACCTGGCACCTGCTGCCCGCAGCTCGATAACCAAACACTCCAAGCCAATGAAGTGAGGCTCTGAACCCGGCACCTGCTGCCCGCAGCTCGATCCCCAAGCACTCCAAGCAAAGGAAGTGAGGCTCTGGCTCTCATCCTGGCACCTGCCGCCTGCAGCTAGATCCCAAAGCACTCCAAACCAAGGAAGTGAGGCTCTGAAACCGGCACCTGCTGCCCGCAGCTCGATCCCCAAGCACCCCAAGCAAACGAAGTGAGGCTCTGATCCCGGCACCTGCCACCCACAGCTTGATCCCCAAGCACTCCAAGCCAAGGAAGTGAGGCTCTGATCCTGGCACCTGCCGCCCGCAGCTCAATCCCCAAGGACTCCAAGCCAAGGAAGCGAGGCTCTAATCCTGGCACCTGCCACCCACAGCTCGATCCCCAAGCACTCCAAGCCAAGGAAGTGAGGCTCTGAACCTGGCACCTGCTACCCGCAGCTCGATCCACAAGCACCCCAAGCAAAGGAAGTGAGGCTCTGATCCCGGCACCTGCCACCCACAGCTTGATCCCCAAGCACTCCAAGCCAAGGAAGTGAGGCTCTGATCCCAGCACCTGCCGCCCGCAGCTCGATCCCCAAGGACTCCAAGCCAAGGAAGCGAGGCTCTGATCCCGGCACCTGCCACCCACAGCTCGATCCCCAAGCACTCCAAGCCAAGGAAGTGAGGCTCTGAACCTGGCACCTGCTACCCGCAGCTCGATCCACAAGCACCCCAAGCAAAGGAAGTGAGGCTCTGATCCCGGCACCTGCCATCCACAGCTTGATCCCCAAGCACTCCAAGCCAAGGAAGTGAGGCTCTGATCCCAGCACCTGCCGCCCGCAGCTCGATCCCCAAGGACTCCAAGCAAAGGAAGCGAGGCTCTGATCCCGGCACCTGCCACCCACAGCTCGATCACCAAGCCCTCCAAGCCAAGGAAGTGAGGCTCTGAACCTGGCACCTGCTACCCGCAGCTCGATCCACAAGCACCCCAAGCAAAGGAAGTGAGGCTCTGATCCCGGCACCTGCCACCCACAGCTCGATCCCCAAGTACTCCAAGCCAATGAAGTGAGGCTCTGAACCCAGCACCTGCTGCCCGCAGCTCGATCCCCAAGCACTCCAAGCAAAGGAAGTGAGGCTCTGGCTCTCATCCCGGCACCTGCCGCCTGCAGCTAGATCCCAAAGCACTCCAAACCAAGGAAGTGAGGCTCTGAACCCGGCACCTGCTGCCCGCAACTCGATCCCCAAGCACCCCAAGCAAACGAAGTGAGGCACTGATCCCGGCACCTGCCACTCACAGCTCGATCCCCAAGCACCCCAACCACTCCAAGCAAAGGAAGTGAGGCTCTGATCCCGGCACCTGCCACCCACAGCTTGATCCCCAAGCACTCCAAGCCAAGGAAGTGAGGCTCTGATCCCGGCACCTGCTGCCCGCAGCTCGATACCCAAGCACTCCAAGCCAATGAAGTGAGGCTCTAAACCCGGCACCTGCTGCCCGCAGCTCGATCCCCAAGCACCCCAACCACTCCAAGCAAAGGAAGTGAGGCTCTGATCCCGGCACCTGCCACCCACAGCTTGATCCCCAAGCACTCCAAGCCAAGGAAGTGAGGCTCTGATCCCAGCACCTGCCGCCCGCAGCTCGATCCCCAAGGACTCCAAGCCAAGGAAGTGAGGCTCTGAACCTGGCACCTGCTACCCGCAGCTCGATCCACAAGCACCCCAAGCAAAGGAAGTGAGGCTCTGATCCCGGCACCTGCCACCCACAGCTCGATCCCCAAGCACTCCAAGCCAAGGAAGTGAGGCTCTGAACCCGGCACCTGCTGCGCCCAGCTCGATACCCAAGCACTCCAAGCCAATGAAGTGAGGCTCTGAACCTGGCACCTGCTGCCCGCAGCTCGATCCCCAAGCACTCCAAGCCAAGGAAGTGAGGCTGTGAACCCGGCACCTGCTGCCCGCAGCTCGATCCCCAAGCACTCCAAGCCAATGAAGTGAGGCTCTGAACCCAGCACCTGCTGCCCGCAGCTCGATCCACAAGCACCCCAAGCAAAGGAAGTGACGTTCTGATCCCGGCACCTGCCACCCACAGCTCGATCCCCAAGCACCCCAACCCCTCCAAGCAAAGGAAGTGAGGCTCTGATCCCGGCACCTGCCACCCACAGCTTGATCCCCAAGCACTCCAAGCCAAGGAAGTGAGGCTCTGATCCCGGCACCTGCCGCCCGCAGCTCGATCCCCAAGGACTCCAAGCCAAGGAAGCAAGGCTCTGATCCCGGCACCTGCCACCCACAGCTCAATCCCCAAGCACTCCAAGCAAAGCAAGTGAGGCACTGATCCCGGCACCTGCCGCCCGCAGCTCAATCCCCAAGCACCCCAACCACTCCAAGCAAAGGAAGTGAGGCTCTGATCCCGGCACCTGCCACCCACAGCTTGATCCCCAAGCACTCCAAGCCAAGGAAGTGAGGCTCTGATCCCAGCACCTGCCGCCCGCAGCTCGATCCCCAAGCACTCCAAGCCAAGGAAGTGAGGCTCTGAACCTGGCACCTGCTACCCGCAGCTCGATCCACAAGCACCCCAAGCAAAGGAAGTGAGGCTCTGATCCCGGCACCTGCCACCCACAGCTCGATCCCCAAGCACTCCAAGCCAAGGAAGTGAGGCTCTGAACCTGGCACTTGCTGCCCGCAGCTCGATAACCAAGCACTCCAAGCCAATGAAGTGAGGCTCTGAACCCGGCACCTGCTGCCCGCAGCTCGATCCCCAAGCACTCCAAGCCAAGGAAGTGAGGCTCTGAACCCGGCACCTGCTGCCCGCAGTTCGATCCCCAAGCACTCCAAGCCAATGAAGTGAGGCTCTGAACCCGGCACCTGCTGCCCGCAGCTTGATCCACAAGCACCCCAAACAAAGGAAGTGAGGCTCTGATCCTGGCATCTGCCACCCACAGCTCGATCCCCAAGCACCCCAACCACTCCAAGCAAAGGAAGTGATGCTCTGATCCCGGCACCTGCCACCCACAGCTTGATCCCCAAGCACTCCAAGCCAAGGAAGTGAGGCTCTGATCCCGGCACCTGCCGCCCGCAGCTCGATCTCCAAGGACTCCAAGCCAAGGAAGCGAGGCTCTGATCCCAGCACCTGCCGCCCACAGCTCAATCTCCAAGCACTCCAAGCAAAGCAAGTGAGGCACTGATCCCGGCACCTGCTGCCCGCAGCTCGATCCCCAAGCACTCCAACCACTCCAAGCAAAGGAAGTGAGGCTCTGATCCTGGCACCTTCCACCCACAGCTTGATCCCGAAGCACTCCAAGCCAAGGAAGTGAGTCTCTGATCCCGGCACCTGCCACCCACAGCTCGATCCCCAAGCACTCCAAGCCAAGGAAGTGAGGCTCTGAACCTGGCACCTGCTGCCTGCAGCTCGATCCCCAAGCACTCGAAGCCAAGGAAGTGAGGCTCTGATCCCGGCACCTGCCACCCACAGCTCGATCCCCAAGCACTCCAAGCAAAGGAAGTGAGGCTCTGATCCCGGCACCTGCCACCCACAGCTCGATCCCCAAGCACTCCAAGCCAAGGAAGTGAGGCTCTGATCCCGGCACCTGCCGCCCGCAGCTCGATCCCCAAGGACTCCAAGCCAAGGAAGCGAGGCTCTGATCCTGGCACCTGCCACCCACAGCTCGATCCCCAAGCACTCCAAGCCAAGGAAGTGAGGCTCTGAACCTGGCACCTGCTACCCGCAGCTCAATCCACAAGCACCCCAAGCAAAGGAAGTGAGGCTCTGATCCCCGCACCTGCCACCCACAGATCGATCCCCAAGCACTCCAAGCCAAGGAAGTGAGGCTCAGAACGCAGCACCTGCCGCCCGCAGCTCGATCCCCAAGGACTCCAAGCCAAGGAAGCGAGGCTCTGATCCCGGCACCTGCCGCCAGCAGCTCGATCCCCAAGCACTCCAAGCCAAGGAAGTGAGGCTCAGAACGCGGCACCTGCCGCCCGCAGCTTGCGCATTAAGAAAATCCAGATTTACCTGGAATAAGTGAAGTGACACTGATGTTAAGCCCAGGGGCCAGGGAGCAGACAGATCCAAAAAAGAGAACAGAAATGGAGGGAAGAGACGGTGCAATCAAGCCATTCCTCGTGCCAGAGCCTCCAGTCCTGCAGAGAAAAGGACTGGCAGAGGAAGGCTGAAAAGGAGTAGCCACATGATGCGAGTTACAAATAAGGGATTGGTTTCTTGCTCTTAAGATACGACTCGGGTCCGGCGCCCCTCACATACGGAACACCCATGAGACTGGAGAATGGACATAGGACTACATACCAATTTGTGTCATGGAGGTTTGTGTTACAGATCATTTGGATATTTAGTTTGATAGAGAAAAATAGTCAACAGCATTTCTCAACCCCCATTCCGTGACGTCGGCCACAAGGTAGGAGCAAATGGATTGTTTTATCCCACAGTAAACATGGTAAGGTAAGGAGCCAGGAGTGGCTGGCTGCTCCATTGGTCCAAGTGGACCAGTGGCAAATCTAGCACTTCAGCAGTCTCCCAGAAAGGACTCTACACAGATGAGACTTTACATCCAGAGAATTTGCTAGCATATTGTTTGGGGGACCTTCATGCTCTGCTAATGTAAAATGCTGATACAAGTCTGAAATCACACTTTTTCATTCAACTTTATTTTTGCTGTTTGCGTTTCAAGCACTCAAAATCAAATCATGTGCATATTTCTGACATATAGAGGGAATTGTAGAAGTAAAGAGATGTACTAGACGGTCTTCAATCGCAAAAGCTCTTCTTGGTCAACATATTGTTCTGCATGATACTTTTGCCTACAAAGGGAAGGTTACAGAATGGTCGAAGAAGGCAGTTCTGGGCCGACGGTGCTTCAGTGCAGCACTGGTCTTGAGCCTTGCAGGAGACCCCGGTCTTGAAGCTGTTGGTTGCGAGTCCACTTTGTCTACCCACTCTTCCAGGGCACCCCTGCATAAGGAGATGCCGAAGAAGAGGCCTTAGGGGACAGAGAACTTTAGGGACATGCTGGTGCCATTGGCCTATGCATAGAAATTCTCACTGAGCTGTTCATGGCGGTGCCAGTAGATCTGGAACGGAAGAGGTGAGTGGTGAGAACCTTGGATGACTCTGCACCGGACTTGGATTAATGCAGAGCAATAGGGAGGAAAAGTTGGTCTGTCCTGAGTCACTCAGGAATAATACAAGCAGTCAACAGCTGTACCCAAGGGATCAGTGGTTGTCTTGAGCCACTAAGTCAACATAGTGTGAAATACCATGAGGAAAGTGGCTGACAGGTTCCAAAGCATGAGAACAGCCAGGAAGAGGTCATGCGTCTACTTGAGTCATAGGCATGTAGAAGCTGGAAGCAGTAAGAAAACAAATCAACTTGTATGGAAAAGTGATGTTAACTAATGCTACAGCTGGTGCCTTAACCAACTTTAGAAGATAAGATCCGGTTGGGTGCTGGATTACCCCACTGTGTATTACAATCTTTGCTATGAGCCTGTATCAATAGTTGAGTGCAAAACACAAAGCTTGGGATATGATCACACTTGTAATGGAAATATTGCTAATGGGAGTAAAGTGTTTTCCTTGCAACATATTTTAAGGTCTTGTATACTGCATTTATAAATCCCATGTAACATAAGCTGCTTTACAAGTATTCATTTGCCATTTTCATGACCTTGTGGAGTTGATAATGGTCTCTTGCGATTACTGAATCCTGAAGTGTGATTGGAATTCATTGGGGGGTGATGAAGACAATCCGGGTAGTAGGTTGCCCCCACAAAACACCATGGGCCTCATTACAAGTTTGGTGATATTTCAGCGGTGAATTCACTGAAACACCACTAAACGAATTTCTTGTTACCGCCACTTGATCCAGTGGAATGGCAGTGTTAATCCCCATTTATAGGACCAGATGGAGATTTCGGCATAATTACCTGTGGTGGTAATTGCACTGAAATGGCCGCATTTCGGCGGTGATGTGGGGGAATTGCCGCCAGCATTGTGCCATGAGGCCCAATGTTCTTCCCAGCAACACTGGGCTCTCAGACTTTCTCGACCTTACAGTTCAAAAAGGGGTTCCATAACCTGTTCAGAGCAGACTCTGGGGATTCCAGAACCCTTCTTCACTTGATACTAGTTTGCATCAGGCTGTGCTCATTCCTACGTAGAGGGACGGTGAATGATAGTGAAAGTATCTTAGTGCACCTGCACCTCATAATCCCAGAAGAAAACATTGGAAAGGGAGGGGACTGCTCGAGGTGGAAAAAGAGGGTGTTGAATCAGAACAGTTTTGATGCACCACAGAAAAGATGGTGTTCTATATTTTGTAGATCAGGTGTGAGATTGTTACATACTTCGATGGTTAGGACTGTTCCCGATCAACCATATTTGGGGCATTTCCACGATCCTGCACTCCATGCATGGCAAGCAGATGGGTCCGTAGGATTAGCTGCCAGGGAAACCTGCAGCGGTACACCTTCTTGCCTGTCTTAACTGGGCACTTCCTTCTTCCACTTTTGCCTCTCAGATCTCATTGTATCATCACTGGAATATTCTTGCTCCTTCTCCCACCTCCTGGTTCTGCCTAGCGCCGACCCAGGCCACTGGTACCTTCCTGTTCTGGCTGACTACAGAACTGCTCTCCTTATTCCCGAGTCCAGGCCCCACCCTTGATGGTTCCTCCTCCTCTTCTCCGGAGGTTAACCACTGTGCACCACTCACATCTCCCAATTATTCTATACCACCTCCAAGTGTCAGTATCACTTCCTCCTCTTCTATACCACCATCAGCTCTTGATATCACCACCACCTCCTTCCCTACAACCTTTCCCTCCTAATCCTATCACGCCCAGACCACCACATTCTCCTCCTGATGTTACAACTCACACCATTGGTCTTACCACCTTCCCCTTCACTCTCAACATCTTCTTCCTGCCCGCTGCTGCTCTTGCAGTCTCTGCATTCGACAGCTCTCTCTAAAATGCAGCCTCCTCCTCCTGCACTCAATGACTGGGGTATTTGGGGTTTTATAGTATGTCCCTCCTCATTCTTGGTTTGTGAATGTCTTGTAATTGCGGCAAGGTTGGAGTTGGTTGCTGCCCCTGGCCTCATTTAGTGGGCTAGACCAGTCCTCAACTTGACCTGCCTGCCAACTTGGATGTCACTCTCCCTTTCTCATCGCTCTCTCGTACTGTCTGTGCAGGACTCATGAATTGTCTCAGTCTCCCGGTCCCTCATGTGAAGGTCTTCTCTTAAGTGCCAGGATACGCTTGGGTGATGGGGCGCTATAGACATTCTGCTAACATAACATAGCTTAGGGCTCTGGTTTCCTCAGCGTGGGAATGGTATGATGGACCAACTCTTGGACAGCTGTTTGAACACTCAGAGAACACTCACATTCATATCGAGAACACTAGGTTGCAGTGAATTTGAAGCATTGCATCTCCAGCGAGGGAATGCTTTGCCGAAATACAATGAAGTGGTAGGTTTTTGTCACATGCGATGAAAAGCAAATGGTTGGAAACCTGTGAACGTGTAACATTGTATCAAATGTGGGTCTCTGGAGATTGTACGTCACTGAGGGTTTGCAATAACTCCTCTTATAGCGTGCAGAAGCCCACGGTCATACAGTTGTGAACTGGTAACAGTATCAAACACAGATCTCAGGAACTCTCATGGAGGCTTGGAAAAGGACTTTTCTGACACTGCAGGTTGGATTGTAACAGTATAAGGAACAACACTGCTGATATTGTGTGAATGAAACAGACTTTGGTTAAGCAAGGCATTCGTCCCCCCCCATCCCCTTCTAGAACCTTGGGTCTCCCTATAGAGCTTCAGTCATTCTCATTTGGATCGAGACTTCGCAAAACTGTCACACTAAGCCCTATTAGTCTACAGGAGAGGGTGGGTGTTACTGGAGCCATCCTGCCAGGATGTATTGGGATGCAGGGGTTCTGAGACTGATCTGCTCCATTTGTCGCCTTCCTTATGACAGGGACCAAGGGACGATGACCAGAAGATTCTACCCGCGTTCATCATCTATCGCCTCGTGGAGGCCCCCGGGGTCCCCTCCTTGGTGCTCAGAGCCAGACACGGTGCTTAGTCACATGCCTGATAGCGTTTTTTTCCCCCTTTGAATGCAAAGTAATTGAGCCCTCAAGAAATAATGAAGGGGCAGATTATATACATATTGTTTAGGTTGTGTGAAAATAGAACAAAAAAACAAACAATAAAAAGATAAATTACATGTTTGTTATTTATTTGCTAAAACAATCATAGGAAATGTCAAGAATAATATATTAACATGAAACTGTGCTAAGTATCATATAAAACAATTACAGTAAAAGGTGGCACAGCAGCGAAGTGAAAGGCAAACTGATTGAATAGAAAGTAGAGGCTTCAGACGGTCTGATAAATAAAGGTATTAGATGAGTCCATCTCTGCATTCTTGGGCCATGAACGTGAACCCACATTTAAGGCAATGCGAAGTTATGTCCATTATCCATCGGATACTGCATTCCCAAGGACTGAATGAACACCACATAGGCTACAAATAATCCACCATCTGCCCCAGAAGCAAATTATCAACACAACATAGTTTGCTGGGCCTGGTTGTAGTCCTACCCTAGGTAGGTTGAAACTCCATTCACAGAATGTGGTCTTGTGTGACCTCTGAAACACCCGAGAGGGAAAGCAGTAGGTGGTACCCCGCAGCCTCTTGATATTATGGGGACATTGAAGTTGTTCAGTGGTTGTCCTGCTTCTAAGTAAAGGACATAGGACGTATCAACACTTCACCCATAGTCATAGGTGATGGGAGTATTGATAAAGAACAGAAGATTAAAATAGCAAGGGTTTGCAGTCTACTGATCTTTGGGTGTGGAGCCATAATAGAATACCACGCTGCATAACGAAGGTCATAGATTGCATCCATGGTAGACGGATATTGGTACACGGTAGTAGTTGCGTTACTGCCAAACGACCAGAGAGTAAGAGAAGAGGGGATGAACCCTTATCACTGAAGCACTGGCTATGAATTTTCCACATGATAAAGTAATAGTCAATTCAAGGAATCAGACATTATTAATGATGTCAAAGAAAAAGTATTTAATTCTATTTCCAGCCGACTTCAACCCTCCTCGGAATTTATCAAGGCAAATAAGTCCATTGTGATATCAAAGTGACCAATGAGATTGCTGGTAGCGATTCCAAGGCTTGATATAATCCTGATTCAGAGTATAGTGCCTGCTGTAAGAAGCCTTTCGGCATGCACCTTGCTTAACAATGTTCAGCCCTACTTGCTTCCAGCAATCTCATTGGTCCTGTCTTGTGGCACCTGGAAACACCTTTTTGCTGTATAGTGCTTCTTACAAATATTCAATAAATACAAGTAAATAAGGGTTCACCCCCCCCCCCTTTTCTGGGACGGAAGGGCACCATCTCTCTTGCCCCGCCCATCCCCACACACATGCAGCAGGGTCCATTTATTTTTGTATTGATCAGAGCAGAAGCGCCCGCATTCTGGTGCCCTAGACTTGGCTCTCTTAACAAAAATATAAGCTTTCTAGCTACACGGATGTGGGGGGACATGGAAACAGCATGATCACCAATGCACTTCCAAGAAGGATTAATGGGAAGGGTCCAATTCTTGGAACATGCAAGAGTGAGTTTCCACGCTCTGATATTCAAAGGATATGGAAAAGCACATCCTCCAAACACTGACATTTCTACACTGTGGTAGTAGAGTGATATCAGGAGAACACCAAAGTAAAAAAAACTTATAGGAATGTCCAAAGTCTTCGGACATTCGTTGGATGTGGAAGCAATGCGTCAGCTTGACAACCTCAAAGTGAAAGCCATTGAAGCTTTCCATGCTTCATTGATCTCACAGAACATGAGGGCAGCATGACCTACAAACAACTTCCGAGCCAATATCTGAAGAAACTTCAAGGATCCATTGACATCATTGAATGTAGAAGCAGTTACTTCCAATAGGTATCTTCCACGATCCTCTTCTACTACTGGAACATCGAAAAAGGGACCTCTGGACACTGTCCTAGCATACGTCAGAGGAAGCACACTGATAGCCAAAGAACGCAGAGAAGAAGTCCAGGGGAGCATCCAGGTGCCCCTGAAATTCATGGGCTATTGACGATCACTTTGATATCACACACTCTTCCAACTAACAAGAAAAAGGAGTTCCCCGATATAGAATGCTTGACTAATGGATTAGTGCCTGGGAAGGAACAGTTTTTTCTATAGCCAACAAACAAATAGAACATGGCACTGACCTTCCCGAGATTAAACCTCAGACCTTTAGATTATGCAGGCAGTCCATTAAGCTTATCATGAAAGGCACAGGGAGATTTCAGAGTCTAGCGATACTCACGGGATGTCAACGCTCTGAACTTTCCAAAGACACAACTCAACGCTGTATTGATGGGAGATGTAAGACGTGAGACCTACAAAGAACTACAAATAACAGTTGCAGGAAGACACCAAGCTCTAGCCATGCTCATGGGACATGGAAGAAGTGCAACCTCCAAGCAAGCTTACAATCTCTAGCACTGTCCATAGGACATGGAACCAGTGTGACAACCAAGGGAGCCTACAGCACCTAGCAATGTCCATGGGACATGAAGTGTGACCTCCAAGGACGTCTACAAGCTATTGCACCATCAATGGGACGTGCAAGCAGTGTGACCGCCAAGGAAGCCTCCAAGCTCTAGCACTATCCCAGGGGACATGGAAGTAGTGTGACTTCCAAGAAAGGCTTGCGGTAAGGGTAAACAGAAAGAGTTGTGCAGAAGATACATGGGGTGGTGCTGTATTTAGAAAGACGGCATAGCGGCAGGGCTTTGCGGGGCAGGTGGATTGCAAAGGGAATTCTGAGGTTAAAGAATTCCTTGGCAAGCATTTTTGCTAGTATAAATGCCATTTATTCACAAGAAAACCTAGCAAAAATTGCTTGTGCATCCAAATATATATGTTATAAAAGTGAGCCCCTTGTCTGGATATGCGTCATTGCCATATACTGAAAATGAAAAGGTATGTAAAAATTATTGCCTTATTTAATAGGATTAAAAAGACTTTATAAACATGTTTTACTACATGCAACAATATAGCAATAAAGCGTTCACCCAGGGATACAATGTTTGATAGGCTTCCGGAATATTGCCTTTTCCACTGCCATTCCTCCTGCAGCAGGCTGTGCTTGGTTAAAAACATACAAATACAGATACAGACCATTTGAATCAATTTCACAACATGGCAATATGTCGGTGCCATTAAAAACATTAGAACTAATCACAAACCATAGTCTGCAAACTTCATTCATATACATTAGAAAAATAAGGCTTTAAAATGTTCCTGAAGGAGTTGGTAATGACATTATTTTGGACACACATTGACATTTCGCAGCCTGCGCTTTCTTTTGTCAACTGGCAAGCTCAACAATCGCTGGCGCCAAGCATCTGTGAGATTAGATCTGTGGCGAAACGTTTTGCCACTTGGTTTGAAAGCCTTGATTCGTCTACTTCCTGCCACCCATGATGCCTTGCAGCAGGTCGATGGGAAGAGGGAAGATGATGGTGGAGTTCTTCTCTGCTGCAATGGTGGTCAGTGTCTGGAGGTACCGAAGCTGAAGGGCGGCTGGTGATTCAGATATCACTATGGAAGCTTCTTTCAGCGCTCTGGAGGCGTTCATCTCCCCCTCTGCTGCAATTACCTGCACAGGAAGTAGTACAGCAAAATGTCAGAAGCGTTGCGGGGTGATTCAATTCTATACAAGTGCTATACGACTGCACCAGCCTAACGTTCCTGCATGGACTACTTGTGAACCAGCAGCTCACTGAGGAGTGATTTATTATTTATTGGGTATTTATAATGTGCCTATACAGCAAATGGTGTTTCAAGGTGCACAAGATAAAAAAAGGGGCAGGGATGAAGAAAAACATTTTAAAAACACAGTCCTACTAGGCCTTGTGTCATTAGGATCGTTCAAGTGCAGTAACAAGAAGTGCAGGGAAGTGGGGGAGGTGCCGGTCAGAGCGGAGCAAGCCAATGCTAAGGGGGGAAAGGAAGTGCAGGTCGGAGTGGAGAGCACGCAAGTGCTGGGCGGGGGAGAGGGCCCCTGGATGAGGCAGGGCCCCTGGGCTAGGCAAGTGCTAAGGGGAGGCTAGGTGGACAAGTGCCAGGGGAATGCTGTGAGTGCAGGGAATAAAGGTCCACCTGCTAAGTGCGAGGACAGATCTGGATGGGCCCAGTAGGGGCGCAGACCCCGCCTGTTTAGTGTAGGGGAGGCTAGCCCACTAATGAATCAGAAGGAACCAGGCAGCCAGTTAAAATTAGTCAGAGGGGTACATTACAAGGGAAGGTGGAGAGGGAAGGAAGAGAAGAGGAGGGTCTTGCGAAGCTTCCAGAACTTAAGGAGATCTGGTTCAAGCCTGAGCAGGGGCAGGGAGACCATTCCAGAGGGAGGCTTCTGTGGAAGAGAGATCTACCCTCCACTTCCCCCCACTCTGTGCTTGGAAAAGCATCTGATCTGCGGAGAGTTGGAGCTAGAAGACCGAAGGGCTCTAGCAGAAAGGTATTTTGGGGGAAAGCGTTGGATGTAGCGGGGTTCTGGGCATCAGAAAGCCTTGTGAATGATGCAGAGGGTCTTGAACTTGATCCTTGCAACACCTGGGAGCCAGTGGACAGATTTTAGGGCTGAAGAGATGCGGTCCCAGGGCTTGAACCAAGGATAAGTCTTACAGTCCTATTCTGGATCAGTTGAAGGGGGCAAAGGGAGGACTTGGGCAGTTTGAGGAAGAGGCTGTTGCAGTAATCCAGGCTGGAAAGAACCAGTGCTCTGGAGACATTGTGTTTCTGGGGGAAGGTGAGGGAAGGGAGGATGCCTCTGAGGAGGTGAAGCTGAAAGTGGGCCTTCTTGGCAAGGTCTACGATATGAACAGAAAAGGAGAGCGATGAGTGCAAAATGACACCAATGTTTGTTGCCTCAGACGAGGGTGAGGGGAGGGGACCCAATGAGGGCGCCCAGAGAGTGGGAGGGAGATGGGGTCCCAATGAGAAGTATCTCAGTCTTACTGGCATTAAGGCAGAGATTGTTAGATCTTTGGGAACCAAATCAATATACAGTTAAAGGATGAAGGGAACGTGAATGAAACATAAACGACTACTATCTTCTGAAATAGGTCAGTGGGTGGGATAAGATGCCCAGGCTCTCCATATTGAACACTGCACATGGGGCACGCCAAACCGAGGCTGAGGATACCCAGTCTCTTACTTGACCTTCATCTGCTCTCCGGGCGTTACCTACTCTGAATATATATCTGAACAGAGTGACCATTCATTCTTTAACACTCAAATTCCTCTTAGGATTCTGCTAATAAGCCTAGAGTGTCTACACGGGGTTTACTAGTGCTAAAGGGGCGTGCTAGAGGACAGATTCACACGTGTGTTTCACTATTGAATCTAAATTATTTAGGGTGGTTGGTGCAAGATCACATTACAGGAATCAGGGGGACCCCGAGAACAAGGGAGACCAAGCAAAGGTTTGCAGGGCACCCATCTTTCCAGAGCCCAGGTAAGACAACTGAAAAGCGGGCTTGTGTAGGCTAGATTTTAATTGGAAGGTACCAAATTACTATGGCATTCCTTGTGACGTAGTTCTAAATATGTTTCTACTCAATACATTCTGTGCATGTCCAAATAATCCTGCTGTCTCCATCTTGTGTCTCAACAGCTTTGTAACAAGGCAGCACCAAACATTAAATCCATCCCTGCACATTTGACATGATATGATAATACCCAGAGGTTTCTAAGCCGGGATCGAACCTGTGTTGCTCTGTGGTCTTGCTTCCAACATTTACAACCCATTAAACTTAGATCCCCTTTGCTTTCAGGGGATGGATTTGGATGTAGAGGGGCAGATGAGGATACATATTTGGTAAGGTTAATAGCAAAATGTGCGGAAATGGGGCTATTGGTAAACCTAAGCGTGTCAGTCCAATTAGATTTCACCCTGAGCGTCAGCTCGGTTGGGTCCTTTGCCATGGTGCAAATACATTCGAGCTTCCACAAAGTGTCCCGCGTGCTGAGAATCATAAATGGTACCTTTGCTCTCGCTTCCCGAGTGGCTTCTGCTTCGGCAGCCATTGCCCGCTGGAGTTGGACAGGCAACTTCACATCCTTGATCTCCACGCGTTCCACCTTTATCCCCCAGTCATCAGTGGCGTCATCCAAGGTAGCCTGCAAAGAAGCAAGACATGTTTTGAGAGAACAGCTGCATCCGATATGCCTGCTAAGGACGCTTGAAACATTAGGACGGTTGAAAACGGTCTGGATGAGTGAAAACCCATGGAAATGATCTCCTGTGTAATATCGCACATCTGCTCCCTTTTGTAGCACACTCACTGTAAAGGAAGGGGGAAAACATTGAGAAATGTGGTTCATTCTTTTCCCTGCTCCTTGCAGGGAATCATTGACTGCATCTCCCCCTTCATCAGTATTTTGAAGCAGGCAGAGGAGCTTGGATACCTACGGTCTCCTTTTTATCATGGGCTAAGAGCAGGCGGTGTCCATAACGATCCGCTAATGCCTATTCACAACTCCCACCAACCCTTTATATGTCCCTTCCCACACCCCCCTATATTTTAGATTGTTTTTTTTGGCAAAACATTTTCGTTAAAAAAAAAAAACATCGAAACAATAGCCGTTGATGAAAGAACGGTGCACGATAATGACAGCCACCACGTTTTACCATGGCAGCCACCATTATTCATCTCTGCCATGCGTGCGTGCGTGCAGGGCACTGATCAAAGAGGATTGCTGGAAAGAAGAGGTTTCAGGAACAAGGACCTCGGGCTCATGCCTCGCACCACTTGATGTGGGAAGAGCATAAAGCAGGGAAGTGGTAGCAGCAGTGCGGCTACTGCGATACTGTCCATTGGGGTCAAACAGATACTGCACGTATCCGCTCCAACCAGGAATTCAGATCTGATTTTCAGGTGGGAGTATGTTACCCCCAACATTGGAATTTGGTAGTAGAAGGGTGTTTCCGAAAGTAAAAATTAAAAAGTAAAATTAAAAAAGTAGTAGTTCTCACTGCTGGCTGAGGTATTTTTAAAGCAGGTGAAATACAATTGTAAAAACATAACTTTTTGTTGTTAAAACATATACTTTCTTTGTACCCAACAATGTGGAAAATGTGTTTTGGTCCTTTCATACGCCTCTTCAGATGAGATAACATAATAGAAGAGCTCTCCTGTATGGCATGCACTGCTGGTGTCTGTGTAGAACACATACAACACACAAATTCAGGGATTTTGACCTAAAGATCCTCATTGATCATACAGTTACAATAGCTGAGCTCTTTCCTGTGGCCACTGTTACGCTCTCACCAGTTATCTGAACATATCTGTGGAGCTGTGTGGCTGGAAGTGGGGTAGCAGGCCTCAGTCTTTTTTGGGGCCGGGGCAGTATTTATACTCCCTATTTATTTTATATGACTATTTGCCTGTTTTAGGGAGTAAAGGTTGGTGGTATGTGGCATATCCTTGGGGTTGCTCTTTGGTATTCATCGAGTTTGTCCTTGAGCAAACCCCTACACTATTTACATTTTGCCCCGGGAGAATTAATTGCAGGCATTGGTGCATTACCCCCTTCTGTAGTAGTTGTCATGCACAAGATACTAAGACCAATCGCCCCTTGCCCACTCTGATTGTGTGTTGCGCTCACGTGAAACTGAGGTTTGCTAAAGCAGTGGAGACACACTTATCTGTCATCAATAACTCTGGTTAGTCAGCTTCAGTGTACTAAATGGTGGGGCTCTGCTGAGTGGACTGCATAGCCCCGGCACTGCAGTGCCTCTATGTGGGAGATGATCCGTGCCCTTCCGATCATGGAAATTGAGCGCTCTAAAGCAGCTTTGCAGGTAATAATGATGGCCTCCAATATTGAAAACCCGATGCATAACGGCCATTCTTTGATCCGGCTATAGCTCAACTCCACCTCAACTGAGGAGACTTATTTTGACAGGGAAATGACAGAAGTGCTAATAATTATTTGCTGGCAAGGTTGATCCCAAATAACTGGGGGGAAGGTTGCCGGGGGGGGGGGGGGGGGGGGACTGAGGCTGTTGTACTGTAACTGACTCACCATATATTGACATCTGTGGTAACGAGAGCAGAGCAAGACTTCCAATCCACTGTGCTCTTGAAGAGCATGCCTTTCCCTAGTAAATAGAGGCCAGCTTCCCAGTTTTCATAACCTGAAGGAGAGGGGGTTGGTGCAATTTTTTTGCACAGGCCCGATTTAGATTTGCCAAAAGAAGGATGTGTCCATTCGGGGCAGCACCAGTGGCCCAGGGATGAATATCAGTTTGGAACCATCAATGTGTCCCACACCTCTAGTACACCAGAAGGGATCTGAACAGATTAGAAACACAAGCAAATTATAAACCTCCTTGTCCAATTTTGGTAACGTGGACATAACGGCAGGCTTATCTCCAAAAAGTGGTGGATCGTTGGTTAGTTGCAACACAGCAAAAGAACAAGTATTACCCAATGATAAAAGGGACTGCCCAGCTAAGGTTGTATTAAAAATATCTACTTCATTTGTATCGTAACACTACAAAATACAACCCACCCTGTAAAGTAATGCAGAGAAACGACAGTTTCAAAGAAGGAAAAGAGATGCACTTTGGATGCTGACAGGAGGGTAGTCGGTGTGGTTAATCAACACAACAGTTTAAGGTTTCTTGGCTTCAGTACAAAGGGAGTAAGGGGTCTTATGCGCAAAAAGAAAATAAGTATCATCAGGCTGGTACAGATCAGAAGCTAGGAGAGAATCAGGGCAAAAACCTGGGCGCTTTAATCTTGGGAATTATAGAGGAAGGTTGTAGAACCTTCTTAAAATTAAGAAGTTCTGGAATGTTTCTCAAGTCTGTTGGAATCGTGTTCCAGCGATGAGCGGGGCAAAGAAGTCGAAGCTTGCACAACCGAAGTTCTGTAACTTAAAACGAGGCTGGATGCATTTGTTGAGACCATTAGAGCGAATAGATCGAATAGTCAGAGTCTTCTGGTTCTCCTCGTTAAATACACAGGGGCTTGCTTAGACATTTATAGGTTAAAGGTAGTTTTTTTATGAGAGATACAGTGTTTAACTGGAAGCCAATGCAGGGATCTGCAGGCCTGAGTAACATGGTCTGCTCTCGCAAGTCTGCAGACCTCTCTAACGGCACTATTTTGAGCAACGTGTAGCATCTTCAAATTATTTTTAGATGTGCCAGCAAAAAGACTGTTGCAATTATCAGTCTTAGAGTTAAAAGGTGCAATGGCAAGAGCAGCAACATTGGCATCAGACAGACGGGGCTTAATCCGTCTGATGAGTTTGGTAGTGTAGGCGCTGTAAGGAAGGCATGGTATCAACAGTAAGACAGATACAAGTGACCACAATTCAAGGGTGTTAATTGACCTTCAAAATGGGTTTGAAAAAATCCTAAATCTAAAGATGGGAGTAAACTACGACCATCAAATAATAATAACGCAGTCCTAGTGTCTTGTCAAAATCAAAGGGCCTACACTAATAAACTGATTGCCAATCCTTACTTCTAAATACAAATAGTGTGGGAAACAAGGTTATGCAAAAGAAAGAAGTGTTCACAAAATGATGTCAGGATGTTCAGGCCGTTGGCCTCCCTTCCCCACGTTTCCAGCACGGGACATGGCGGTTCACTCGAGCGTAGCACAGTCTCTGGCTTCTTTAGCACGAGGATATAGTTCAATCAGCATCAGGGCCTTCTGGGCTCAAGTCTCTTTGCCTATAAAAGTCTCTTCATTCAGAGGGCCTGATGCAACAAAATAAACAATAAGTTCCTTTCCTCTTTCAGATTTTCACAAGTACTCAATTTAGGTGATTCACTATTCACCCCGGAATCCCCCTCAGTCGGGCTCAGCTCCCTTTAATACAATGTTCGTCACCTTTCAGTTGGATACCTTACAGCGACTTTCAAATGAGCACCAACCTGGTGCCGGACCACTCCGTCTACGGTATCGTATATTGGCTTCAAAGTTCAGTCACTCATCTGCTGTTTAATTATATTGACGTTGATTGCCACGTACGCTTCACACACTGTTCTCTTCAGTTTTCTCTATATAATGTTGCCGCTTGCAGCCTTGGCTTCAACACAGACCGGTCTGGTATCAGTCTCCCCAACTGTGTTGACTTCACTGGTGCTGCTTTGTTGTAGGAACCAAGGACAGTACCACAGCGGCACACTATTCTTCCCGCCTTGACTATCGACGCGAGAGAGCCCCGGGTACCTCGGACACACGTTGCAGGATTCTTCAGCCTTAATTCCTGGTCTTATGTTTCTTACCCTTGAAGGTTCATGAAAGTAATGGTCTTTTGTTGAAAAGGTCAAGGGCACTTCCCTCCTTGCAATCATCTTCGGTCTTGCCGTCTTTCGCCTTGTATTAAACCCCATTTTGGAACTGCTGTTTCCTTGTGTGCTTTCACTTGCTGGTAGGATGGGGTGAAGGTGTTACAAGGAAGGGGATACTGCGTCTCACCGTCCGGTGTCCCACTTCCACTCCCCGAAGACCCCTCATCTCGGTGATCCTCCGGCACTGACCACCTCCAGGAACTGGATCCAAAAGCGATGGCAGTGTACTGGATACCTGGATGACAGATCCCCGGGATAAGCGGGTGAGACACCTTCAGGTTTCTCACAGATCATATGCTCTTGGTGTGCGCATTACATGTTTTTTCATGTTGAGATTGGCGTCAAGAAAGACGCCACTTGTTTTCACCCCTGGGCTTGTTTTAATGACACAATCTGAAGGAGTAAATTGACCAGGACCCACTAACATGAGCTCAGTTTTGTTACCATTTGAGGCAAGAGAGTTTTGGATGGTATCAAACAATTTGCCAGTTCCTTTCGTAGTCACCCATCATCTCCAAGATCACCTGGGAATCGTTGATGTAATTAGTGGATTTAATGTCCTGATCATCCAGGAGGTCAAAGAGGGGCCGGGTGTATAGGTTGAAAAGGATGGGCGAGAGGCAGGCTCCCTGAGGAACGCCACAGGAAAGTACTTACGGTGGTGACAAATTCATTCAAAGCTACCCTTGCAGTTCTAGGACCCAAAAAGAAAGAAAGCCAAGATAAAGCAGGTTTAAAACATTTAGCCATTTTATCTAATCTCTCGAGGAGCAAGGCATGATCAACAAGATCAAAAGCAGTTCAGTGATTGAGCAGCATAAGCAAGGCTATCCGTCCCGAGTCCACAATGTTGGTCAGGTTGGCTCTCAAATCGAGCATGGCGGTCTCTGTGCGGTGTCTGGAATGAAAGCCGGACTGTAAGGGGCCCAGAAGATTACATATTTCAACATGATTCTGGAACTGCAAGTATGCCATTCTGCCAAATATTTTTTATGAAAAAAAAGGATGAAAAGTAATGATCTAATATTTCCTTTTTAAGAATAGGAGTAATCCAACCATTTTTAATAATAGCAGCCCCAATGAGGAAGAAAATTAAGAATTGACAATTTTAGTGATAAATGGCAGTAGGCAATGAATAGCGTCTTTGATAACGCTGCAGGGCATAGATCTCCAGGACAAAAGGAGGGTTTTAGGCCGCTAACAATCTTGGTTAGCTCTTCTTTCGAGATTTTGTTAAAGCAAAACTCAAAAGTCTGATGGGGCACAGCTAGTGTTCAAATCTCAAAGAAGTTGATACCAGTGTCTGATAGACCTAAATATAAGCGATGAGCTGAAATCTCAGTTCGATGAGAATCGAGTTTAGAAGCAAAACCTTGTTGAATTTCCGATCACCATAAATCTTATAGCGGCTGGATAGGTGATGGATTTGCCCTCAAATTCTTTGATAATAGAAAAAAAGTTATTTCTGACAAGATTTGACAAAGGAGATTCTTTCTTCAAAGAGATCCCTTTTGGCAGAGATAAGAGTTCTTATAATTAGCAGCCGCATTGTGATATTTAGTATGATTCAGTTGACAAGGCAATTTCCACCATGCTCTTTAAACCTGCCTCTTTATTTTCCTAAGCTCAAGAAGATTATTGGAAAACAAGTTTCACCCATGGTTTCAGTTTTAATTCTCTTGGCCACTAAAAGGGCTAGATAGTCAATAGCACGAGCAGTGACATCCAAAAATGGCTTCGTAAAGGAACAGGTCTCGTTGGAATAAATGAGACCACTCAGCAAAGGATGGACTATATCTGCAAAGACTTCAGGGGAAGTCCTATGAGTATTCATGACTGGTAAACATTCTGGGGTTAGTATTAACTTTGACATGCTTAGAAGGAAGCTGAAAAGTAAAGGTGATCAGGTAGTGATCAGACCACAGACAGGCAGAAATGGCAAGTATATAATGTCAAGGTTAAAAGTGAAAACCCAATCTAAAATGTGACCTTCCCTGTGGGTAGGGTCTTTAATCCATTGAGAAAGACCAATGGCTTGAAGGGAGGAAAGAAGAGAGCCGGCCACATGGTCATCGTTATAATAAGCCCAGTAATTAAAATCACCTAATATTAGGAGGTGTGAAGAGGGCTTCATAAAGTCTCCAATAATTGCCAGAAGCTGTTCCTCAAATAGTGATGTAGTCATGGGTGGTCAATAAAGAGTAAGGAATCTGATGGTAGTTTTGCAATTAACCTTTATCTTAATAAAAGTACACTGACACTCGTCTAATGCATCAAGCATGTTTTTAAGGATAATGGCAGTACCACCCCCTTTTTCCGGTTGTCGATCGGTTCTAAATATCCTAAAAACAGATGGTAAAGCCAGTGAGGTAGCATGATTAATGGTGTCTGAGAGCCAAGTTTCTGTTAAACCGACAAGATTGAGTTCCTGGCTCTCAATTAGGTCAGCTATTTCTACACCATGTTTTACGAGAGAGCAGGTATTTAATAAGACCGTTTTCAATTGGCATTGAGTCGAGGCAATGCTAATAATGTGACAGGTCGACTTATCAGTAACATTGTCAGGGAGTTGGCCAGTAAGAGTTGGATTATTAAGTAAATCTGATATCGGAGTTATTGCACTGCATTTTGCCAAAGATGAAACAAGTTCAGTCGTATTGGGTGCGATCTCTCTAAGATTTTGACAGTTATGTTCAGCATCAGAGGAAGTAAGGTTAGTAAGTCTGAACCCAACATTGGGTAATTGCTGTAACAACAGTGTTTGCGAAGAGGGCTAAGTGTGGCGTTCTATAATATCCTTGTGCCTAGAATGCGTAAGAAATTCACTTACAGCATATTTGACCTTACTGATTTGGCTCCACGCAGTATTAATTGCGTCCAAAGGATGCAGAATATTGTAAGATAGTAACTTGCAAGGAAATTATGATCCGAGAAGTATACTGCAGTGATGCAGACATCACAGACCAGCTTATTCCTCATGTGCCTGGTATGCAAATATGTATTAACACTAGAACTACAGGACTGAAAGGAACTGTTGTTCTTCCACTAATGTTGCGGCAAGCGAGATTACAAAGGTGTTTCAAGGTCGTAGAACGCTACAAGAACCAAAGTAATACAAAGGCATACAAAGGCAGTTCGAACTCAAACACTAAAGCATATATGAGCGAAGTAAAAAAATCATAGTACTAAAAGCAATTTTAAAATTATTAAGTAATAACTAATCTAGCAGCAGGTGAATTTTAAAAGAAAAATCAGCTTTAGCAGCAAATCAATTCTAAAATGATCAATCACTAACAGAAAGTCATTTTTTTTTAAAGCGGTATGTTAATATGTCTCTAGGGGGTTTCCGGGAATGACCAGGGGGACAGAACCACAATGTACCCTGTGCTGTGAGAAACCTGAAGGCGTCTCCCTAGCTAGTCCCCGGGAAAATGCCATCCAGGTGCCCAGGACACAGCCATCTCTATTGGATCAGGTTCCTGGGGGTGGACCAGTAAAGGAGGATAACCTGGATGGGGGTCCTCGGTGAGTGGGACACCGACGGCTGAAACCCGGTATCTGCCATCCTTCAATACCTCTTCCCCATCCTACCACATAGTGGCTGATGAGGAGAGACCTAACCATGCCCTTTTTGACAAAATCCCTCGAACACTCTGCTGAAAGAAACGTAAGACCGAGGACAATGGCCCAAGTGTGCTGCACCAGATGTCAACGGTGCACAGAGCTATCAACGCTGATAAGCCAGAGCGAGGGAGACTCCTGCTTCCTTGGTACTGGCTTTGACTCCAGTAAAGAGGAACGCCAAGAGGTTCATCACAACCGGTGAGTCGAGGGGAGAGCTGATAAGAACCAGGCGGTGGTGAATGAAAGTCACAAAGTGGCAAAGTGAAAGAAGTTTAAAAGAACTGTAACATTGTGAAGGGGAGACCAGCTGCAAAGGGGGACCGGTACCATGTGGGTGCTGCTCCGAGAAACCCTGGTCAATCCCCGTCTGAGTGAAACTACAGATACCAGAAGGCTGTAGAGAGCCAAGAAACAAACTTTCATTTTGTTGAAGGAAATTTAGTTTTGTTATTTGAAAACATCAGGCCCTCGAAGGCAAGAGAGTTTCAAAGGAAACGAGACTTGGCCATCGAGGCTCATGATAAACTGGAACAGAACTGTCGACTCGTGCTGTGGAATCTCGAGTGTGTGCTGTGCTCCAAGATCCCACCTCAAAACGTGGGGGAGACCCAAACTACCGCATCCTGACATCATATTTGTGAACACTTTTCTTTTCTTGAAAACTATCCCATACCCCTTTTTGTATTAGTCGTAAGGTTTGCAAAAAGGTTTCTTAGTATATGCCCTTTTCATTTGACACACCGCCACTAGGACTACCTTATTTTCATTTGATGGTTGACGCTTGCTCCCATCTTAGACTTAGGTTTAGTTTAGGAGTTTTCCACCCTGCAAACATTGTTCAATAAACACCCTTGAACTGTGATCACTTGGGTCTGTCTTTACTGTTGCCACCATGAGTTCCTTACAGTGCTGTGAGAAGCATAATGGTGTCCTCACACCTCCTCCCCTTGGATCCTCTTCTCAGATGGCCAGGGAAAGGCCATTGCTTTTTTATCCTGACCCTGGGAGTGGAGATGCGAGGGATGATCACCTGAGTGGAGGGTCCTTGGAGATTGGCCTGGGGATATCTGCAGGCGAAATGATATCCCCCCTTTTCTGTTGAGAACCAACCTTACCCCACCATGCCCCACCTTTATAGGCTGTTGTAAACCATCGCCTCATTTTTCCTCATCCAGACCATTACAGTACTGGGACAAGGAAGAGGTGACTAAGAGTAGTGCACACCGATGTCATTTAACCACTCTAGTAGTGAGACGAGGAAGAGGCCTGAAGACTGTTGTGAGGGTCAGGCATGTCCGAATAACTATGGTCAAGCAATTGAAAATAAGTGTTAACACCTGCAACCTGTTAAATGGTTGCAGGTGTATAAAAAGGAGTCAGAAGCAGCAAAGCAGAGAACCAGTTGGACAGGAGAGCGTGGGCATCCAAGCTGGAGCGAACAGAGAATGGGCCTGTGAAAAGGATACCGACAGCAGAGAAGCCAGGAAGACACCAAGGCCATTACGGGCCGTGAGAAGGTCTGGAGCTGTGCAGAGTCCATTGTGTTGTGTTCCCTGTTCGGAGTGGGGAACACAGAGATGCTGCCAACCGCTGCAGAGTGAACTGGAGAGAGCAACCTCTGCTTGCCAGAGCTCTGTGGGAGCTCGAGAGGAGTGAGCGGGAGCCCAGGAGCGAAACCAGAGCACCCAGTGAGTGACAGGGAAGGTAAACTGAAGCCAGCGGGCTCCAGGGGCATGGTATGGGTCACAGTGAATACTGATCATGCAAGAATGCATGGAAAAAGGGTCTGGTGACCAAAAGTGAACTTTTAAATACCAAATGAATTACTGAGCAAGTAATGATTTGAACATAAATTGGCCCTCATTCCGAGGTTGGTGGTAGTCATGGCGCTATTTGCGCCATGACTGCCACCAATATCGGGTCTGGCACCGGTATAGTTCAATGGGGATTTACCGGTGTAGTCCGACCTTTGCGGGACCGGTAAGTCTCCATTGAAAATGCCATTCCCCATTTGAGCCCCCATAGGGCTCAATGGGAATGGGGAGGGCGCAAATAAGGGGCTCGCGAATGGCAAGCCCGTTATTTGCGCCCTGGTCCCTTAACAGGTCCCACCCAGAGCCGCTGGTCAGACCAGCCATTACTGGTGGGACCCGCTAAGGGACCTTGTAGTAGGGCGGTAAGGGATTACCGCCACCGTTCTCCTTACCGGTGCCCGGTATCCCTTACCGCCCACCTTGGAATGACCCCCATTGTTTAGCTTTAGTTGTGAGGGCAAGTATAGGTTTTGGATACATACAGACTTAAGTTGAACTTACTGACTCAGACCATTCTTAGTTTATTTAGGTAGGGAAATCCCACCTTAGCAAAAGACAAGTCAGGCCCTCCACCATCCTGACATTTGAGGTTAATAAAGACCTTTTGTTTGAACTTTGAATCGGTGGTCTGTGTCTTGCTTCATGATGCCGTCAAAATGTTATTGGTGCTCGACAGGGTCGAGTCGGGTTCCCGGGTGCTTTTCAGGCTTCTGTGACAGAGTTCAAGACAGGAGTCTGCTGCAGGTATTAGGCGGCAAGACGGTTCGGCAAGCGAAGCTAGCCTACACGGCGGCTCAGGGTCAGGAATCAAATCAGTGCTGATCAGCAGTTCTGAAGCCCTGGTCTAGACTTCCCGGATGTCTTTAAGCAACTGCGGCTTCACAGCGGTCAGCATTGCAGTCGGTTGCAGCTCGAGGAACTGGACTGGCTCAAAAATGTCCTTTAAGGCGGACGTCGGTTGATGCAAGTCAAGGCACTTCCCTCAGCTTCTTCAATGGGCTTGTGTCGTCCTTTAAGGCGGACAGCCCAAAGCCGAGGAAGTGTGGTGCAGGCAGCTGCCTTGTTTTGGGTTCAGACACCTTCTGGCACTTCGTAACTAAGAAGCTTTCTGCAGAGCCTAGCAGGGCACGCAGTGTTCTGGCTGGGTACTGGTTTTGGAGGGGCTAAAGGGTCCTCTGTATTCGGTATCTCCCTCTGTTCCCTGGGAGATGTTTAAGGTAGGGATCTTGCTTCCCTCTTTGAGAGTCCTGTCCTTCCTTCATTGGTGGAAGATGCAAGGCACACTGTACCTTCAGCCAGGGTCCAATGATGAGTTATTCTTGCTACTCCTTGCATAGTCTTCAGATGAACTGCCAACAGAGGCGCTCAAGCCTCCTTTAAAGCCAAATGTGCCACAATGATTGGTGTAGGCTAAGCCTTCTTTAATTACCCAATCCTGGGTCCCCTACGCACAATCTTCTGTATGCATGAGGTCATAACCATAGTGCTGTTGAATAGGCATGGTAAAGGGGTGAAAACTTGTGGTACGAAGTCCCACCCATCTTCCTGTCTGTTGTTGATCAAAGAGTCTCTCAGGTTAATGGATGTTTCTGTGGTTCCCGATTAAAGCGGCAGGTCTCAGTTGAAGCAGCAGTGAGGCCCCCCATACCGGGGTGGACTACTGTAAACACACAGTGCCAGACATGACAGTTGACGGTCATCGATACAGAGGGTGGGAGATGTCTTCCTGAGCTGCTGTTAGGATAAAGTCACAGTAGAATTCTTCCTGTGCTGCTAACAGCACAAACCCACAGTACCCCAAAATGTGTTGTTGCACTTCATGCCACACGGCACATGATGGATAAATTCACTTGAATTCCCCTTTAAAAAAAAAAACAATAACCGACTTGGAACGCTTCCGTTCTAACATGCTGACCCCTTGATTAAATGCGCCAGAGCTGCGCCATGGAGAGATACCTTAATCCAGCTTCTCCTCCAGTTTCTAATCCTTCCACACAATGGGACCTTGTATCATTGGTGCAGTGAGGTTCTTTCCTCAAATACTTCCTGCTTCATACTGAATCCATTGTCAGGTCAACGCACATCGAGAGGGCACACGTCATTGTCTTTGGCATTCCATTCAATCGCCATCCTCTCAGATTCAGGCATGACGTCATCATACCTGCCTCTCCCTTTAGGCAATATGGAGCTCCTGCTCCCAACCGTCAATGGCGGTGCTGGGTAAGCAAACGCTCTGCTAATCCCTTAATAATGTCGGCGTGCACTTACAGCCACTACATCGCCTTATGGTCTGCACCCACACGTCGGAAGCGCACTCGGAAGGCTCTTCGTACATGCATTAATGGAGAAAACAACAATGCTGACACACTTCTTCGCCCTTGTTATAGGCACAGGGCATTGCTTCTTGTTTTGATTTTTGCACTTCTCCTAACATCCACTACTTTGGCTTGGGACAATTGGCTGGCAGTGCATCTTTCTTGACCTAGATCTCCTGACACTCTCTGGGTCCTCGGTCTCACAACTTCATACTGGGCAATGGATCGCCCTGGATCTTTTTACTTTATTGTCACCCGGGACTCTCACTGGGTTCCTGCACTCGACCTCTTCGCCCTGGTTCTAATCCACAGTGGCACATCACCCCTTTCTCTTTTTCTTCTCCCCAGGTCTACTACTGGGGTACCGCACCTTTTTCACTCTTCGCCCTGTGTGATGGGGCTTACTTGTTAGGGGCAGTGGTTCCTTTCTTCTTTTCTGCACCCCCTACAGCAGATTTGACAGCTGAAACCTCTTCTTCTACACCGGTTCGTTTCCAGGCCTTAGACAAAGACCAGCTTGACGCCATTGATGTAAAGTAGGATCCTCAGGCTCTTCAGGTAGGCTACTAGTAAATAGCTTTATTCCGTTACATTAAGTTACATAAAATGACACATAGGAAAACCACTGGCACCCACCACCCAGGCAAGCTCTCTCCAACTGCTCAGGTGAGGAACCTTTACGCAGAACATTCTCTCTCACTCATGCAACAACATTCTCTCTTACATCAGCAGCCTCATGCATCCATCCCAAGCATTATACAGCAGTCTACAAAAGAACACCCAATCAGTAACCCCTAGTGCCGCCCTTTAGCGTGGTTAGTGGTCAAAGAAGAACAAGTCTTCTGTGAGGCTGGCAGCTTTCATAACCTAAATAATTCCTGGATAGCCCTAAGAAACGAAAGGATTTATTTGTTTATAGTTCCCCTTTTCTTCCCACCCACTGGCCCTGTGATACGCTTACAACAGTTTTGGAGTGGGTTGGTCTTCACTGCACACTACTGTTTTTATGCATCCACTTTGTTATCTTTAACCTGTAGTACTTATGTTACCTGGTAGAGATTCTATGTGTAATTCTACCATAAATTGTATATGTTTCAGTATACTAGTTTGGGTGTTTTCTTCAGGGTAACTTTGTTGATTAACTGTGCCTTCCTCCCTCCTTCCCTCGAGTTAAGCCAGACTGCTCTGCCACAGCTACTACCATTAGAGAGTCTGGTCTTTTATTTGGTGAGAGACACTCGAACCTTTAAGCTAGATGATGACACAGCCCCACCCACTCCCCAACTATGGCCAATACCATTTTTTAGGTGCTTTTCATGCATCTGGGGCATGAGGCTCCTCCTATTCTCCAAGTAATTAAGAATAGGGATTAATGGAGGAGTTGATGAGTCGATTTCTCTAATGAATGACTGTCTGCAATGTTGCTGAATGTTTATAGACCGCATCTCTTGCATCTACTCACCCACAGCACCTGCATTTTAAGATTTCTGGCAACGATGCAGATTTATGTGTGTCCCAGGATTCTTATGTAATGTTGAATTTGTGCCCTAGAACATTGTCTAAGGCGCCACCGGCCTGGACAGCCCCAGACAGCCAATATGATGCATGTACTGGAGAAGACAAATCGCATCATGTGTTAGTTCTGTACAGCAGCTAAATAGCAATGTGATGCATGACCTTCCTTCATATGCACTAGAAGTTAATGGAGTCCAATTTGCTGTATCGCACTTTCAGCACTAGGTTGTACACATTTTGTGTTTTACAGGCCTATTTCTGGGAATTATGAATCTATGTCTCTCATTAACAGTTTAACAGATTTTGACCCAACATTACCATGTTCAGTAGCGTCAGCACATGTGGTAATTTTTATTTTATTTATTGGTTATTTATAATGTGCCTATTGTGGGATGTTTTTACCAATGCATCCAAGCCCTACCATAAAACTGTGCAGTACTGGCATGGAAAACATCATGATGGCCAGAACTCCCCAGAGAGCGCACAGGGAAAACATGAAGAATAGGCTGCCACCCATTTTTGCCTATGTTGCGAGCACAGGAGGGCACTGCCTAAAACCACCATTGGGCTACACACACAGTAGCCTGAAACCATTGGGAATGGCAATGCTGATTGCCAAAAAGCAACTCAGAACTGTGGGGAATTCATTTTCTTTATCCCAAAAATGGTTGCAATACCGGTACTCACCACTATCAGAAAGCCAGCGTTTTAAAACCACCAGACTTTTGTGTAAAACTGAACAAATGAAACAAAACCAGGCCAAGGAAAGACTTGCTAAGAGGTGGAAGAATGTAAAACTATATTCTGAAATGACTTGAAGGAAGTAATTATTTAATGTATAGGTAAAAATTGTAAGTTTGATTTAAACTGGGAACTAAAGTGACATTTAGCTGAAGGAGTTGAAACCTGCACAGCCACTCTTCCCAAACTAGGCATTGATTTAGCTGTAGTGTTGATTGAATATCGCTTACACTATACACCATGGTGTTTCAAGGCGCAACAAATAGCATCAGATTTTCAGAAGTACCACAAGCAGTTTAGCAAACTAATGTGAGAATAGGAGGCTGACACAATCCTCTGGCTGGCTTTTATTAAAGAAAAGAAATGGCGCTACTTCTACTGATGGGGATTTCATATGCTAAAAAAAATAACAAAGAAGGTGCTCATCAGGATATCTTCATAATAACAACTGTGGTCTGCGCTTAACCTAGTCTTGTCCTACTGCCAGCTCTACCACTACCAATAACGAAACACAACCCAGCCTAAGAAGTGTTCTGCTCCCCTCTTGTTTGGGATGGCTGCCAATAGACTCCCACCCTGTCTGTACTTCCAGCCCCTTCCCCCACCCCCTTTTTGTGTGGAATCTCAGTCTTTGCAAATAGGCTTAAGAAAAAGGTTGCCGAGTCCTTCTCTCTGAAGCATAAGGACCAATTTGAAACCAACTTCAGTATTCCCTCGACAAAGTCTCGGTTTCCTAAATGTCCCAAAGGGAAGGATTCCTATCCCCCTTAGCAAGCTTGGGAGGAGTTCAAAACACACAGCTTCTGTCTTCTTCTTGGTGCTCCATTTCGAAGGGAGCCGCTGCGGCCCTCAAAGGATTCTCCTAATTTCCCAACGTTCTTTGACTAACTGAAGGATCTGTTTCTGTAGCTGTCCAATATTGCGGCACTCTTCAAGGGTCTTGATCTTCTCAGCCCCTCGTGTGTGATTCGGCCTCCATGGCCATATTTGAGTGGCCGTGTCTCAGATTCCTTCAGGTCTTCCGTTTTGTTCAGCCTCGGGGGCTGCTTGGTCATTTTGGACATAGTGAGCTGCAGTGCCTTTAACCCCTTCAGGGTCTCAAGTCTTGAGTCCAACCAACTGCATCCCTGCTGTCCGCGTACCTGGATGTTAGTGGCGTCCTTGGGGATAGGTGGCGGCGACGCCCTCGACTGTCGGCGGCCCCTTCGCTTCGGCAGCTTCTTTAGGGGCGACGTGTGCATCAGCTTTCGTTGGGATCTGTCTCCCACCAATGCATCTCGGGATTGCTGGGCGTAGTGCCCACCAGGGCTCAGCAGTGATCCACTGGCTGTGGGATTCCTCCAGCCACTGCATATTGGATGTTGTCCTGCCTCTACATGTGATCCGCCTGCATCATAGCAAAGGCGCTACCTGTGTGTGGGCTGGCTGAGGTTTCCTGCTCCTCCCCTGCAGTTATGTTACTGCTTCCTTTTATGTTCCCCTGCGTAGCAAGAGAGAAAACCGAATTGGTTCCTCGCTTGTGGTACAGAGTCCAGCGGAGCTGGGTCAGTAGCCAAACCATTCCCTGTGAAAGGGCTTTTGTTCTCATAATATGTTTCAACACTCATGTAACCCATAAACAATTGGGATTCACTTTTAAAAAGGGAGGTGTAACCATATGTATGTTGTCACAGATTTATTACACAGCACACTCCAGCCAGGGACTCTTTCCCCGACAATGAATGTGGTGCACAATAAAAACGTGTTTTATCTTTAATATACTATGGATTAGGCCTCCAACCCGCCTCGCACCCAACCTTCAGAAACACCCGTGTCACAATGGACTAGGAACCAGGCCGGTGTGTATCAAGAAGATATTTATTAATTCATGGTTTAATGAAAAAGGAAAATAAAACAATGTTACAACAGCCACCACTGTTGTGGTTACACAAAGTGCACTAACCTCTACAAAACAATTAGGTTAAGATATCCTATACAGTTCACACTGATTTTTTATGACAAAACAAGAAAGAAACAATTTTTTACGACGTGATAGCATCAATGTTTAGCACTACCCCTTGCAGCACTCACCCCCAAAACATCAGCTAACTTAATTCCTTTGAATGGACGGCAGTGGCAATGAGTAAGAATAGAGAGAGACACTCGGATTCGGGGTAAAGCCCACCACAAGATGGGAAGCCAGCCAAGAAAGTGAAAACCCGTTTTTGGAGCAAAACGGCAGAATCGGATTTTGATTATTACTCACAACTGCTAGGGAACAGGATGAAAGGAAATTCGGATTGCTTACACTTACGAGATAGGGAAAGTTTATAGAATACTAATCAGCACACCAGGGAAACAAAGGAAAGAAATGAAAAAATTGGTTTTGGGAGAAATCAAATGCAAAAGGAAAAAAATGCAGTGGCAAATGGAAATCCGTTTTACACTGGGGTTCACAATGACAGGCAGCTGAGGGAAGCGGTTTAGCTTTAAAATAGGGAATCAGTTTTCAAGGACAAAGACAGAGGCACAAAACAGATAGACTTCTAGGCAAAAGGGGTTGCTCTCAATGGGACTACAGTTTGGGCTTTTAATAGGACAGATGCAAATTAGGATTTTGTGGGGCAATGCACACAAGACACGGACACATTCGGTTTTCAGTTACAAGGAGACTAATACTTTTGAGGCAATACTTTAATGACTATAATAATTAAATAAAATCACTCAACAAGATTGTTGATTTCGAATGGCAACAATTTTGAACGTGAATTTCAATGAGATATTTATTGATTTACTTGAGAAAAATACTAAGGATTTATACAGACAACTGAAAGGTTTACCAAAGGGAATACGCTAACATACACAGTCTAATAGAGCCTCTTATAGGGAACGTGAATGAATGACGCTGGCAATTTGGGGCTTTCAATTGGATTTTCGATGGGGGTTCAATGGGGGACATTCGCTGCAATGTTACAAAAAGGAAGGGTTTATGCAATTTAGGGCTGGGGATATTTGCTACTTAAGTAAACCTTGGTTTGGGATTCTGGAAAGCCAGCTGAATCTCAGGACACTCTGGACAGCTAGGGCAAGGGATCTGGTCACTGCACTCTTCAAGATGGTAAGGTTCCTGCCTTCTCTCGGTCCTTTTTCTCCTGTCTCCCTGGATTCTCTGTGTCCTAACACAGTCCCTCCTCATATAGCACACATGACATCACTCACTTTACAATCTAGGGGGAGTACTCTATAATTACTCCTACCCTGGGATAGGACAGTTTACCATTCCTCTCTCCGCCTCCCTGGCATTATCAGTTCAGGGGGAGATAGCACCATCTGTCTATATGGCATTTATTACAGTTATTTGTTCTCAGGTCAACTTTTTAGCAAGACTGAGGTATGTATCATAACTTCATACTTCTACTAGCCCTGGCCATATTAACCAGATATGCAGTTGTGGCCGGTCATGGGGAATTAGATAAGTCGATTGCCAAATCTGTACGATGTAGCATAGCCATTTGGCACATGTTTGTCCTTTTCAGAAAATGTACAACAGTTATGAATTTGCAAATGATCAAGCAGGTTCCTAATTTCGTGTCCCATCTTTCCATCAACTGTCATATTTGTCCCATTTTTAGATCAGCCAGAAGCTAGTCTTTACTGGCCATTTCAGTCCTAGAAACATGCACTTCATCTCTTAAAAACCACCTGGAAATCACGTGGAAAAATAGCATACAACGAAATTACTTCTTATTCTGAGTGCTGCGAAAAGAACAAGTTACTTTCTTACCTGGTAACGTTCTTTCGATGGGATGGTCCGACGACGTATTCCATATCTATGACATGTAATCACCACAGCTGTGCTGCTTCGGAAACTTTTTCGGCGTCTGCGTCCTGCGTCGATGACGTCGATGCGCCGCCGTCGAGGACCTCCTCCGACGTCCGACGTCATCCGATGTGATAAGTAGGACGCACGACGCCAGTAGCCTCAGTTGTAGTTTTTTCCCCCAGAACGTGTGACATTAGTCAACTGCCAGTCCGACACAAAGCCTTGCGGAACGTAAGCTGCAATCGCAACAGAAATTCTGCAGCGGGGAAGGCAGGGTGGGAGCGATATGGAATACGTCGTCGGACCATCCCATCGAAAGAACGTTACCAGGTAAGAAAGTAACTTGTTCTTCGAGGGGATTGGGTCCTCCGACGTATTCCATATCTATGACAGGCTCCCAAAGCAGTACCAAATCAAGGAGGAGGGAAAGAATTTAGAAACAAAATTTAGAATAGCCAATCAAATAGCAGAGCAAAGGACCGCCTTGCCAAAGGCCAGATCCTGCCCTCTGATGGAATCGAGGGAATAATGCCGTACAAATGTATGTACTGAAGCCCAGGTGGCAGCATCACAGATGTTGCGAATAGGAACACCCCTCTGCAGGGCAGTAGATGCAGCCACGCCCCTGGTAGAATGGGCCCGCAAGCCAGCCGGTGGGTCCTTACCCGCCAAGCGGTAACACTCCGAGATGGCCAAAATAATCCAGCGTGACAAAGTCTGTTTCGTCACAGCTTGCCCCAAGCGCTTACCAGCGTAACCAATAAAGAGTTGATCGTCCACTCTGACCCGGGACATGCGAGAAACATAAAAGCTCAAAGCTCTCCTAGGATCAAGCCTATGGAGCCTCTCCTCTTTCTTACCAGGATGCGGAGGAGGATAGAAAGCCGGAAGAACAATCTTCTAGGCCAAATGAAATTCCGTCACTACCTTTGGAAGAAAAGAAGGACGAACTCGAAGGACAACCCTGTCCTTGTGAAATACAGTGAAGGGTGGCTTAACAGAAAGTGCCTGTAACTCACTCACTCTGCGAGCGGAAGTAACCGCAACTAGAAACGCAGTTTTCAAAGTCAACAGTCTCAAAGGGCAAGAATGTAAAGGCTCAAACGGAGCACCCATAAGAAACCTAAGAACAAGGTTTAAATCCCAACCGGGCACCAGGAAAGGCGACGGAGGGAACACATTAGTGAGCCCTTTCAGAAACTGTGAAATTAAAGGGATTTTAAAGTAAGAACATTCTTCAGATGAGCGCTTAAAGATGGACAGCGCCGCCAGGTAACCTTTAATGGTACCCACTTGCAAGCCCCTGTGGGCCAAAGAAAGCAAAAAGGACAGAACCATGGGGATGTCACATGCAAAAGGATCCACATTCTGAACTCTGCACCAGTCGCAGAACTTACGCCAACGGCAACGGTACAGAGACTTAGTTGCGGGCCTTCGGGCCGAAAGCAACACCTCCATCACGTCTTCAGGGAGGTCCCAATCCTTATACCTCAACCTTTCAGAAGCCAAGCGTGAAGGTTGAGGGATCCGACCTCTGGATGGAGAACCTGACCCCCCTCCCGTGAGAGCAGATCGTCTCGGTAGGGAAGACGACGTGGAGGGCAGATGGACAAGTCGAGAAGGTCCGGGTACCACGTCCTCCGAGCCCACGCCGGAGCAATGAGGATCATCCGGGAACCGAACTTCCGCAACCTCCGCAGCACTTGCGGGATGACGGGGACTGGAGGAAACGCGTACAGCAGCGGGAATGACCACTCCACCACAAACG
Organism: Ambystoma mexicanum; assembly: GCF_040938575.1. Lineage (NCBI taxonomy): Eukaryota > Metazoa > Chordata > Amphibia > Caudata > Ambystomatidae > Ambystoma > Ambystoma mexicanum. Next base: position 150,057,740 of record NC_090929.1, on the reverse strand, counting down.
CGTCGCCTAAGGCTCCTTTCGGAGGAAATTCCCGCGAGCAAAACCTCTCGCACTTCCGGTTGACACTGGAGGCGAAGGGATCCACTTGAGGGGTCCCCCAAAGGGCGAAGATCTCCAGGAGAATCTCCTGAGCCAACTCCCACTCGTGAGAGATCGCGCTCTGCCTGCTCAGAGCGTCCGCCGTCACGTTTTCGTCTCCGGCCAGATGAACTGCCGAGATCGAAACTTCCTGCCGGATGGCCCAGAACTCGAGCTGCATCGCCTCCCTGCACAGAGGAAGTGACCCTGCCCCCCCCTTTTTGTTGAGGTAGTGCATGGCCACAGTGTTGTCCGTCATGATCAGGACAGCCTTTCCTCGCACAGTCGGCAGAAAAGCCTTCAGGGCTAGCCTGACGGCCCTCAGCTCCAACAGATTGATATGGAGTCTGGACTCCGACGGAGACCAACGACCGCTGACTGTCAGCCCGTTGGCATGAGCTCCCCATCCCGTGAGGGATGCATCCGTCACGATCGTCACCTCCGGCCAGGGTAGCCAAAACGGAGCCCCCTTCATCAAGTTGCCTTCGACAGCCCACCACAGAAGGTCCCGGGCGACCGAGGGCGGCACCTGAACCGGGTCCGACATCCTGCCGGAGGACTGCGACCATTGCGTCTTGAGTGCCCACTGCAAAGATCTCATCCGCAGGCGAGCCTCTGGCACCAGAAGAATGCAGGATGCCATGAGGCCGAGCAACCTCAAGAACTCGAACGCCGGGAGCGTCTGGGCATGCTGAAACTTGTGCACCATCTGCTGAATGTGAAGAGCCCTCACCTGGGGAGGAAAACACTGCCCCAGGGAAGTGTCGAGCACTGCTCCGATGTACTGGAGCCTCTGTGTTGGCGTCAAATGGGACTTCTTTAAATTGAGGGAGAAGCCCAGCCTGTGAAGGGAGTGGCAGGCGACGGACAGATGATCCAGGACTTGCTCGGGAGAGCTCCCCCTGATCAACCAATCGTCCAGGTAGGGGTAGACGTGAATCCCCCCTTGCCTGAGATGCGCTGCCACCACCACCATGAGCTTGGTGAAAACCCTCGGGGCGGAGGTCAAACCGAACGGCAGGACCCGAAACTGAAAGTGCGAGTCGCCAACCGCGAACCTCAGGTACTTCTTGTGCTTGGGATGGATCGGCACATGGAAGTAAGCATCCTTGAGGTCGAGTGACACCAACCAGTCCTGAAGCTGAAGGGCCTGGAGGACTTGAGAGAGAGTATTCGAAATCAAAAAATAAGGGGAATACCATCCCTTGTTCCTCTCCGCTACAGGCACCAGTTCTATGGCGCCTTTCTCCAGCAGGGCTTGAATTTCCTGCGCAAGGAGCGGATCCGGACTCTTCAAAGAGAGGTTCCCCGGTGGATTGTCGCGAGGCCTGTGCCGAAAGGGAAGACAGTAGCCGTGGGAAATGATCTCCAGAACCCACACATCTGAAGTAATGGCACGCCACTCTACAAGATGCTGCGCCAGCCTTCCCCCAACCGGCGAACCATGGTACATGGCCCCATGACTGAGTAGGAGCGGCTGCGGCGTTACCTGAGGGCAAAGAGGCAACTGCCCGAGCGGCCTTGGCACCACAGGTACCTTGTCGTCCACCTCTGGTACCCCTGCGTTGGCCCCTTTGACTGCCAGCTCCTCTCGCTCTACCAAAGGACGAGTAATAGCGAAAGGAGCCACCCCTCCACTGCTGTCCCCTAGGACGAAAAAGCGGAGGTTGGCGAACTGCAGCGCCCAACGACTTCGCTGCAGCTTTTGAGGTCTGCAACCTCTCAAGTCTCTCGTCAGCCTTGCTGCCAAAAAGATGTTCACCATCAAAGGGCATGTTGAGGAGCCGGGACTGCACATCAGGAGCAAACCCCGACTTCCGCAACCACGCAAACCTGCGTATCACGGTGCTCGCCGCCATGGACCTACTGACGCATTCAGCCAAGTCCAAACCCGACTGAACGGACTCACACATGGCATCCTTACCATCCTGGACCATAGCAAGGAAACCATCCCGTTCGACCCCTTCGGGAATATGTTCAGCCGCTAACGCAACACAGTTCCACAGAGTGTGCGTGAAACGCGACAAGGCACAAACGGAGTTGGCCGCCTGAAGCGCCATACCACCAGAAGAAAACACCTTCTTCGCCCAGCCATCAAAACGTTTGTCGTCCCTATCAGGAGGGATGGTAGGGTACGACGCCTGCTTTGCCGGGGCCGTGGCCGCCTGCACCACCAAACTTTCCGGAGTGGGGTGCCTGGTCAAGTAGCAGGGGTCGCCACTGGCTGGACGGTATTTTCGCGACAAGGATCTGCCCACTGCCGGGAGACTCTCCGGAGCAGTCCAAGCCGCCGCCACCCTACGCTGTAAAGCCATATGGAACGGCAGTACCGGGTCAGTTGGGGGACCAACATCAAGGATGTCCGTCAGATCATCCTGCACAAACTCACCTGGGGGAGCAGACCATCCCAGATACTCAGACACCCTAGCCATAAGGCGCCGGTATGAGGAATCGGCATGGGAGCCAGGCTCAGGCCGACCAAATTCCACCTCCGGAGAGGTGTCCAGTCCACTGGCATCATGCAGCGACTGCCTCAAATCGTCAAATTGACTATGGCCCGAGACTATGTCATCCGGCACCTGACTAGGAACCAGGCCATCCGAATCCTCATCCGCCTCCGAAATATAATCCAAGTGGTGGAAAGGCACCCGAGAGTGCCTGCTCTTAACCAGAGCCTTCCTAGGGGGAACACCCGAGACACGGGGCACCTCCGACACGAAAGGCGTCGATGGCGTCGAGCGAATCGGCGCCGACGTCGAGAAAACCGGCAACGGCGCCGAGAGGATCGGCGTCGACGTCGAGGAAATCGGCGTCGACGTCAGATGCAGCGCCTCCAGTATCGGCGGCGTCGACACAGCCCTCGAAGCCGGAGCTCCGAGCGTGTCCCTCGACGACCTGACCGTCGACGGCTTCGACGACTTCCTCGGAGCCGGAGCCTCGAGAAAGCCCGTCGACGCCCTCGACGCCCCAGACGTCGATGTCTTCCTCGAAGACATCACAGGTGCACACGGTCTCGATCGCGTCGAGGACCGGGACCTGGAACGGGTACGGCGAGAACGAGCCCCCTTGTCCGAACGGGACCTCTCCCGTGACTCGCGCCGACCACTCTTGCGAGCGGTGGCTCTCGACCTCTCACGGCCGACCCCACTCGGGGGGGCGGACGGTTGAGTACCCTGCGACTCAAGAATCGCCAACATCATCTTCCCGAAGGAAGCCCATTCCTCCGGCGTCGCACGGCTGGTGGGGTAACCGACGTGCCGGGCAGAGTCCTCTGAAGAGGACCTGGAAGGCGACCGGTGTCGGCGCTTCCGAGAATGCCTCGAAGAGGCCGAGGAGTGGCGAGACCGACTCCTAGAAGAAGACCGACGAGACTTCCGACGATGACGCGGAGAGTCACCCCTCGAATCATCCGTCGAAAGCCCCGCCGACTTCGACTTCCGGGGCTTGGACACCCGACCTACCGACAATTTCTTCTTACGTTCGCGTAAGGCCTTGGACGTGAGCGACAGGCAGTCGACACAGTCATCCGTGTCGTGGGCCGCCCCGAGGCACCAGAGGCAGGCATCGTGCGAGTCAGTCACCGACATCTTGGACCCACACTCCCCGCACATCTTGAAGCCCGGACGCGGGGTTGAAGACGAAGTGGAAGACATCGTCGAAGGAACAATTCACAAACGAACAGGTTCGAAGAACCGGAAAGAACAGAACTCTAATGAGTCGAGGCTAGAACCGAGAAACACGAAGCAACACGTTCGCGGAAAAAACAGAACTGAGGCTACTGGCGTCGTGCGTCCTACTTATCACATCGGATGACGTCGGACGTCGGAGGAGGTCCTCGACGGCGGCGCATCGACGTCATCGACGCAGGACGCAGACGCCGAAAAAGTTTCCGAAGCAGCACAGCTGTGGTGATTACATGTCATAGATATGGAATACGTCGGAGGACCCAATCCCCTCGAAATGCCTACATTGAATCAATCCTTTAATGTCAATTTGGAGGATCTATTCCCCTGTGTGGGAGGGGCGCTTCATCCCCCCACAGACCACTGTCTTCCTGTGTCAGCTTGCAACCAAAGACTTTTATGACCCCCTTTGAAGTTGTCTGGAGTGGGTGCAGGAAGGGCTCCCCCCTTCTAGTCATGCTCCTGTGACACTTCGCTTTCTTTGTCCTCCCTGAGCCCATGCCTTAAAGTCTGGCAGAGCAGGGAATTATGATGCCCTTAGTCACATCACATGTTACTGTGGAATGGTTCACTGGTAGGTGTATGATAATGTACATTGCTTTAGTCAACCCCCCACCCACAACATATTTCCCTGACATTTACAGTGCGAGCAGCGCTATCTTTTCATATTGGCTTTTTTTCCACACGTGTGCAAGCCGTTTTTGCATCTAATGTTTGAAATGCTGTTTTGTAGGTCATGGGATTCTTTAATTTCTCCTTTTTGAGTGAGTTTGCATTTGCTGTTGGTCCATTGTCAATAAGGGCTAGGCCCCCTTCCACATGGTTCTTTGATTTGACTTGAACAGAAGAAAAAGCCAAGCTGTTTCATTTGCAGTGTTTAGAGTGCTGCTGTTCACAAGAAAGGGAAAACGAAGCTGTTTCTAGTAGGAGTGTTGACATTCTTGCCCCTCATGTGAATTAAAAGTCAAACAAGGTCGTTTTGGGATATACTGCATAACTTCTTATCATTCAAATGAAATAAAAGCAAACACAGGACCGTTTTTGGGTTGCAGTGTTCAAATGCCTGCCACTCATGTGACAAGGAAAGCAAAGCACAGCCCTTTTTGCTGGCAAGGTTTGAAGCAGTATTTCAGGCGAAAGGGATTTCTGTTTAGGGACTTTAAATGCACCCCACAATCTTTAGGGCTGCCTGGCCTCTAAAAGGGGGCGGGATCTCCACTTGTGAGATCCGACTTACCTGTTCCGTAGGGAGTGTCTTGCATAGCAGGTTCACCTCCCTAGTTCCAAAGGGAGTGGCTCCCCCTAGATGAGGAGTGAAAAATTCTCTGGATTCATCACACGATGCAGAAACTTTATTTTTAACTTTGTATTAGAATTTCCATTCTTGTTTCGAAAATGGGAATGGATTCTGTACGGTAACAGACCACATGGCTTGTAATGTAGAGAAAGGTTGTTATTCAGATATTAATAACTAGATTATCAATCTTAACCTCGCTTGTAATGGTCTGGCACCCATGTTAAGGGCCCGAGAGAAGAAAGTGTTCCTCAACATGGGCTGCAGCGCTCTTACTGGTAGGGATGGCCTGCAACCTCTGTTTTTATTGTTATTTGCATCCATAAAGTCTAAAAGCAGGTGTGAAAGTCTCTTCTATAAATAAAAATAAATTCTAAATAAAAAAAAAACGTATCTCCAGTACCTACGATGACATTCCCGTTTTCCATGTTGAGAGTGGTGACATCCTCAACACAGAAAACACACTTCACCTGATCCCTGCCATGTTGCAGATCGCCGAGAAGGTTTCTTTTGCAATGCTTTAATTAGAAAGAGCCATAAGCACCACTTGGGGGCCCCGGGGGCTAAAGACTGTGCAGGAGGCTGCTGGGTGGCAACAGGCAGGATAATGGCGGCGAGAGGCAGGGACATGCAGCATTCAGGATGCTTGTTTTTACTGGTGAAGAAAGCCTGCATTCTGAGCAGCCCGACTGGCTGGGTTCTCCCAGGCTGCGAAAAATCCTCACACTGTCACATGAGTGAAAAGTGGCTGAGAAGGTAGGCGCCCGAGAGACTCTTTTTTCTCTTTTGGCGACCTCCAGGCCCCAACAGATTTGTTTTCATGCAGGGTTTACCGCCGGGTTCACCTCTGTTGCGAGTTTTCATGAGGTGAATCGGGTAATAGTCAAGCAGTCCTTATCAGATGTGGTATTCGCAGGATTACAGCATCTGTAAAACACTGATTGCCCCACACTCTGGTGGTAGGTGGTAAAAACAGGCACTGCTTCCAAATAACACTTGCTTTTATAGTCGCTGCCAACCTAATGAGGGCCTGTATGGCAACTGAGCAGGATGGGATGTCGTGCATGTAAAAACATGCACCAAGAAACACACGTTTTATATTTCTTGGCGCATTTTTAAGGTTTGTTTGTTTATTTATTTATAATGCGCGCCAGGCCCAAAGGTGTCCCTTAGGATGATTAGGACATTATATTGATAGAACCAAGCCCAGTGTACTTGTTCCTAGGCCGCATGGTCTGCTTGGGCTGGGAGGAGGGAACATTGAACACTTAGTTGCTGAAGTTTGCAGTACAATCCTTTTGCTTAGTTTAGAGAGTCGAAAAGAAATTCCCTTTCCAATGAAGATATTTTCCAGGGGGCATGAGGATATATTTTAACTATGATTGCTTTTTTGAATGCACCCTTCACTGCACCTAGTAATTCTTGCAAATTAAAGATGGATTTTTGGATCAAAGTTTGTCTTCGTATCAGGCCATAATAGTGGGAGAGCTCCTTCCTTTGAGCTGTTCTGTTGGTACCATTGGTCTGAACATATCTATGGGGGTGCACGGGTGGAATAAGAGTGCAGGCTCCTGTGTGCCGGATATTTCCGGTTTCTTGTTGGGAGTATTTTGACTATTATTTTTTGGGTGCAATTGCCTTGTTTTACGGAGTAAAGTGGCTGGTCTTCTGCTCATCTGTAGGATTACTTGTATTTTTTCACTGCTCCAACAGAAGCACAGTCGTGCACCTTTTTTTTACTGCTTAGGCTCACGCAGTCACGGTGGGTGCACCAGTGACGAATGATTTCTCTAATGGCGTCTAGTTGAACCATCGGACTGACTGTCATATGCTGTGTAAAAGTACACAACGTGTAGCGCCAAGTCTGTGGCGCAGTGGATAATATATGCACTACATGGCTGTGTGTTTGGTCACAGGATCGAATTCCACCATGTTCCCGCAGCCTGGCCGCCTTCCGAGGTCTATAGCGCCAAGATACCCGTCTTGGGTGAAGGTTGTGCTGTACAAATACCCATTGTGCTATGTAACATGGGCTGGCATGTGGTCAATGTCGGGCGCTGCGTGATCCAGCTTCCTTGTACTCCTGGATCATCTAACCTGCTTCCGTCAGCGGCTTGGGTTAGATGGCAGCGCTTGGCACGGGCAGCCTCCCGCCATCAATGGAGAAGGGACCTTTAGGCACCTATTCCAGTTAATGCCTTGGTGTAAAGCGCTCTATAAATAAATAACCTGCTCGTGTGCATGTGGGCGGTCTATTCAATGCCTGTCCACAACACTTGGAACACATTGTGCAATTCTTGGGGTCCCCCTGAACCCGCACATTGACAGCTGCAGCAACAACATGACCGAGCGAGTACAGGCTTTTCTGGGAGCACTCCAATGAAATAAATGTAACTGTAAACCCTAAAATCACTCCATAGACGCCATTAGCCTATGGGATGGTCAGCTTTAAAAGGTCATCTTCCATATGCTGCAGAACAGCAACTGCTTGACACGCAAAGCCCCACCCTCTCCCATCACTCACTGGAAAGGTCACCTGCAGGCAATGCGTTACCCTTTCCATGTTCCCTTATCGACCCATTCAGTTTACTCAAGATAAACAGCTGGGAGTGCTTGAAACTCACGAGCCCCATTGCCTGGCAGTGGCAGGGCCCTCCTATTGGGTTTGTGAACATACCGTGCTTACATTGGGCTTGTGGTTGCATGAAAGGTAAACATCTCCTCTACCCTTCACAGCATATTTTAAATCAGCATTTTACAGCCTCTTTAGATGGGGCCCACCTCCTGGCAAGATGGGGCCCACCTCCTGGCAAGATGGGGCCCACCTCCTGGCAAGATGGGGCCCATCTCTAGGCAGTGTGCCGAACCGCAGAATCCTTGGTATTGAAACCTTTCCTTTAATAGGCTGAACCACACTAATATCGCTGGTAAGCAGTGACGTCACCAGCGGTGCTTCTGATGCACTGATGTTAATATAACTGATCAAACAGCAGGGATGGGAGAAACGCACACACTTACTGATCTCCACAAATACTTCAGAACATCAAAGCAATCGCACTCCTTTTAAGACGCCGGCGGAGTGGGGGTTGGGGGGCGTATCCAAAGTAAAAGGTAAAAGGTTGCTCCCCAGCAAAGTAGCACAACTTTGCCAAAGTCTCCTTTTTCCTCCGTATGAGCATTGCGACACACACAGGGAATGCACACATTTGGTTCCAGTGGCCAATGCTTCTTGGTTCCTACCTCATTCTCATTTCTATTAACATGCATTGGCAAAGCCAACACTTTCTTTTCATTTAAGCAACAGATAGGCATATTCCAGGCACTACCATAATGGTACTACCTGACATAAAATAGCAACAGCTGACAATGGTGTTGGAACCTGGGCATATTACGGCAGTGCATGCCTATCAAATGCCTATGTAAAAGCTTACATTGTTGAATTTGCCAATGCATGTTTGTTAAAGAGGAATTTAGTGCAAACAACCAGCGAGGACACACATATTGCTTAAAAGTCAAGTGCTGAAGGGACACTTAGATACAACATTTTTATTACACCAGGAGCTGGTTTACTGCTGCAATTAAGCCATCTTCCAAAGGACTGCATAGAAATAAAATTGGCATTTGCTTAAAAGCAGAGAACTAGATCAAAGAGAGCCCAGGGAGTGACACTTGGGCAGGTAGCGGGGGGGGGGGGGGGGGGGGAAATGGCTATAGAGACTAGCATGGCCATGGTCAATCTTTGGGTAAGTTGAAGGCCAAGCAGTCCTGGCTATTAGAAGAAGGGAGCTTCAGCATACCATCGCATTGGTCTGTGGGCGGTGTGGCAACGTGGCTACGCTTTCACACTGATGCACCCGTGAGCAAAGCGTCCTCTCAAACAGCAGATGTAGAGGTTCATGCTGTTTGGGAAGGATGCGGGTACCCCGATCCACAGGCAAACAGTGAAAGATATGTGTCCTTTGGCGGCCCGAAGAAGGCTCTCAATGCAGGGCACACATGACCAATTATCAACCTGTAAGGTTTTACCAACTTCAAAAACACTAGAGTAATAACAGCGAGCTCCTCTGTTCGTGATCTTTAAATTGAGTAATTTTCTCGGGGGAGTGGCGGCAAAGTCACATCACCCATAGACGATGTGACCAGCACTTTGCGTGGGGCAACCCTCGCTACATCGAAAATTTGGGACATTTCTCCTGTCCAAGAACCCACTCGCAAGACATTCTTGCTCTCCCATTTTAGGACGGTCAAGTTCTTGATCATGGAGAGACTGCTTGTCATCCAAAATTTCAGGAATCCTCCAGCCCACCCATTGCCTTAAGCCTTTGATTTTAGGACAATCAATGAACAGGCGCTCGCTTCTGGGACATTAAAGCGCCAGCAAGTCTTACTATCTAGGAGACCCAGGTGGGCTATGTTTCTCTGGGGGTCAAATACAGCCGAAGCAGTAATTTCTGCTCGAGGATTTGGGCTACTTGCTCAGACTAGTGAAGGATATGGTGGTGGCGTTGGATGTGCCTTGCTATGCATACTTCTCATTCCACGCTGCAAAGGGGTAGGTACCTACTTACTTCAATGAAATATACAGCCTCTAGAAATATTACTTGTTTTAGGGCGACTGTCTTCTGTAAGCAAAGTCATAGGTGGTTGAGTAGTGGACTTAGACAAGGTGTCTGCTGACAAGAATGGTAGTGCCAGAACCACAAAAGCACATGGCCTGTAGTGGAATAGGTTACCCACAACCTCTACCCACACTCTGAAACTAAACCCAGGGCCATAGAAGCATTTCCTTTCACGGAGTAAGATGCTTCGGTGAGAACGTGAGCAAGTATGCGGTTAGGCAAGCAGCAAGTGACTGTGTTGAGGCATTTAATGCATTCTGTGTGGGCTGCCACTGTCAATCCCGGTGTCGAGAAATGAAGGGGGCGGGGGATGAGGGGTAGCCTAAAAACTAACATTTATAAAGAGATTAGTTGGGGTGGGAGTGGGCGTATTTTAATCGTCCCCCAGGCAAAGTAAGGCATTTTGGCCAAAGACGGTGGTCAGTCAAAAGGCCGAAAAAATAATACCGAATGACAAAAATCTCGAAAACAAAATCTCGGAAAAAAAAAATCTAATTATTTATTTCATTTATTTATTTATGTGTTTTTGGGGTCAGGTAAGTAAAAAAAAGGGTTAAAATAAAAAAAAATAGAAAAAAGGGGGGTTGGGGAAACCCCCCCATTTCGAAAAAAAAACGTCATAAAAAAAAAATTCGATTTTTTTTTTTCGGCTTTTTTTTTTCGAGATTTTTGTTTGAGATTTTTGTATTCGGTATTATCACTATAAACCGCCAAAGACTTCACTGGCGAATGCAAAATCACCTCCTTTTTGTCAAGAGCTTGGCATGGACAAAAAGGTAAAAAAACAATAACTTTTTGTACAAAAACAAAACGGATGTTAATAAGGGAAATTAAGTGAAAAAAAGATGGATTAAAAAAAAAAAAACAGTTTTGAAAAAAAACAATCAATTGGTAAACGAGGAGCCACTCAATAGTGGCTTCTCTTTTTGTCAAAATAGTGCATTGATAATATTTTCAACCCGATTGCCTCCTCAGTATTTATAAGAAAAATACAAATATTTTGCCCAGCCTAGTGATCAGGCTCTTTTTAAAGTGAAAGTAAGGTTTGCAAATCTATTACTTAAGGGAAGCAGAATAATCACAGAATAAACTATCTTTCCATACACAAATAAAGAGGTTGTGATCAAATCCCAGATATGCTCTCTCTCACTTTCTGTTCAACATAATGTGATTGCCTGCATAATGTGTTCCTGCTGTAAGGTTTTTATAGGTTTTCCAAGTTCACCGTCACACTTGGCCCTTCATTTTGGCCTGGGCGGAGCCCAACCACTGCTGCCGCCGCGGTGCAGGGTCTTCATCAGGGAGTTTAGTCATAAACCACATGCTGTGGTGTTATGCACGGTTATATTTTATTACAACGAAATAAATAACTTCGTTGTAAATATTAACAATTTGTTTTCCAATTTTGTTATGAGGGGCGGGGGGTTGCCCGTATGCCCTCTTCTCCCTTAACTGCCACCCCTACCCAAACCGCCTTACTCTAAATTACCTCTACAAAATTACTTCCTCACAAAGTACTTCCAAGTAAATTACTTTGTTAAAACAACGCGTTACAGGTAGACACAGGAACCCGGGGATAGCCCATGTTCCCATGCCTAACACTGTATCAAGGACATGAATTTGATGAGATATTGGCTATGGGATGCATACATGCATGGCGGAGATCGGTAATGGCGAGCGCCACGGGGCACCACGACAGCCATTAGACTGGATCTCTGGGGACTTGCCCACTCGTTTGCATGTGCATTGCAGGCGGGGGGAGTCTGCAGGCACCGCTGCCTCCCTGCCTGTATCATGATATGGGTGGAAACGCGTTGGGAGTCCTTGAAGGGACAGGTGAAATAAACCTAGCAGCTGCCCCGCTCTGCTTCCCGCTTTGTATGAGGCGCCTGAATTAAAATGGCACTGATGCATGAAAACACCCGTTTTGTCTCAGTGGATTTTTTGAATGTGGCATTTATATTCTGACCTAATGAAAATTAGGCTGTTCCACCAATTGAAACCCTCAGCAAGGATTTGAGAGCCTCGATTACCTTTTTACAATGATAAGAGAAAATGGCACGAGAAGTGTAAGGCACTGATCAGAACAACGTTACAAAAATGAAATGGGAAACCCTAAGTTACAACATCAGAAGGCTGAAATGCCAAACAAGTTTAACTTCTCTCCATTGCAGTTACCAGGGTTGCCAGTGGACTCGTGCAGAAAGGATGTGACCTAGCAGTCATACTTTTGGGGGTTGGGGAAAGCCTTATTTGCATATGGTCTTTCCACTTCTGTAATGGCTTGGCAAGCTGAGAAACAAAGCTCTGGAGGGTTGCCCAGAGCAATGCCAGAGGTAGTCATTCAAAACCTTCCAGCCATCAAATTTCATCTGTGCTTAATGAGGACATCACATAAGTCCTATATGACCACATCTGCAGTTCCACCACAGATGATCACAAAAAAGTTGGAGGAACAGGTTACAAAAAAAATACGGCAGGTATAATTCCCACAAAATTCAAACATAAAACAAGTTAAAGAACCTCTACCAAATAAGACCTTTTAAAGATACAGATGCTTGTACTGAAAACTGACTATGAAATTTCAGAGGCGTGACAATTTTGCCGTCGAAAACAATGAGCTACAGAGCGACTGGCCCACAAATGTTGACCAATTTGACCGACAATGTGCATCTTCAAAATCATTTGCAAACCAGACAGTTTTGTTGCTGTTGAAAAGTCAGACAGTTATTCGATGACGTCATTTCTAGGAGAATGCAGCACATTTTGCCGGGATCCATATAGTTTCGTTTGTGTTGTATTTCGGGCGACATATTCCATAAAATCAATGCAACAGATTTAAATAAGAACACATTCATAAAATACACAATACATATAAACTCATGCTTCACAAAAACAATAGCACTCATAGTACATTCAGCAATAAAACTCGATGCCTCCCACAACATCAGCTGAACCCTGGACACAATGTGCATAACCGCCATTTGTTGTATAGCCAAGGGCACTGTACTATGATGGCTAAATGCGCTCAACTCCCCAACATGAATGTACAAAGTGCATAGTAGGAACCAATATCTCACTGAATACGTCCCCTACACCATGGGCAAAAGTCATAAGATAAGTGAATTCTTAAGTACATGTAATGGTTAACTGCATTATGTTTTGGATATTATGACGTTACAAATGTATTCTATATACCTTAATAAAAATTATTAAAATAAAAAAAAAGTGCAGAAAACGGTGCTACAAGTGATTTATGTATAATAAGCCGTATACATTTAGGATCTAATACCAAGCTTCCTCTGATAAGTGCAAATTACGCACATGACTGTACAAAAAGGCAATTCAGAAACATTATACATTAACCCTCATTCTCCCAATACAATTAAAATGCTACAATAAAGAAACGCTATAACAGCCTTAAGTATCTATCAGTTTTTCAGTTGGCTATATACATTTCAATAGCACCAAACTATTTTAGATCCACTCAAATGATATTTAATGGCAGTCAATACAAATATTTATAAAATGCATGGCCTACTGCAGTAATGCATAGGGTAACTCACAACATTAATAATACAGAAACTAGTGCTCGACTTGCACCAGTCCAACCAGAAATTACAAGGGCACATTTGCAGACATTTGCAGACTTCCTCCTACAAGCTGTGAGAAATCTGAAGTTGTCTCCCGGGCTAATCCCTGGGGATATGTCATCCAGGTGACCAGGACACGGCCATCGCTATTGGATCCAGGTCTTGGGGGTGGACCAGTGAGGGAGGATCACCTGGAGGGGGGGGGGGTCCTCGATCCAGGTCCTGGGGGTGGACCAGTGAGGGAGGATCACCTGGAGGGGGGGGGGGGGTCCTCGAGCAGTGGGACACAGATGGGTGAGACACTGTATCCCCTTCCTTTGACACCTTTTCCCCACTCTACCACATAGGACATTCAAAACCGCTCCCCCCCGCCTTTCCGACATGAATACTTTCGCACGCCATACAAGAGAATGGACTAACACCAGAGCCGTTTACCTGACAAGTCACAATGCAAGGGTCAGGCAAAGTTAGGCAATTGATCAAAATCACACACACCCAATGACTCTTTCCCTTCCCCACAGGGATAAAAGGTGGAATAAGAGAGCACAGTACGAGGACGGCAGACAGCACGACGGGACAGCTAACCAGGCACGGCAATTCAAAAGACAGAGAAAGGCAGCAGGAATCGAGAGGGAAGTGAGGAGAGAAGCGACCCTGCCATTTTCATCCCAGGCTTGCGGATCCTTCGAGGAAGAGAGCATAAGACTGAACAATAGTGCAAGTGTCATGCAGCAGATGTCAACGGTACACGAGACAAGCCTACGCCGATAAGCAGGAGTGAGGGAAGCTCCCGCGACAGTGGTACCGCCTCCACTCTAGTGAAGAGAAAAGCCAAGCGGTTCATCACAGCCGGTGAGTCGAAGGGAGAACCGGGCTGTGTTGAATGAAAGTCGCAAAGTGGCAATTTGAAGGAAGTTCAAAGAACTGAAGTTGTGTAAGGGAAGACCAGTTGCAGAGGGAACCAGCACCAAGTGGGTGCTAACTTGAGAGACTCTGGTCGTCCCAATCTTGTGTGAAACTACAAATACCAGAAAGTCATAGGAGAGCTGCCAAAATAGGTCAAAGTGGTCATACAGGAGGTCAAGCAAAGTCCCTGTGAAAGACTTTGATCTACAAGCAGTTAAGAAAAGCAAGGGAAGTGAATCCCGCATGTAGAGAAAGGGAAGTGAATCCCGCAAACATTGAGAACAAAAGTAAATGTGAAGGGTCAGTGCCCGGAAGAGGGGGGCCCAGGGGTGAAGGCAGCACCCAATGTGAATGTGAAGCTGGCAAGAGTGAACCTGGAAGAGTGATGCTAATGAACTGGAAAGAGTCAACCTGACCGAGGGATGCCGATAGAGGGGAGAAGTCTAAGCTCCAGAGAAACAGTTTGTTGACAAACGTGAACCCGGCCGAGGGATGCCGATAGAGGGACGAAGTCTAAGCTCCAGAGAAACAGCGTGTTGACAAACGTGGACCCGGCCGAGGGATGTCCATTGGAACTGTTTAAAAAGACATTAAGATTTTGTGAGAAAGATAAAGGAAGATTTGTTGAAAGCCATAGTGAACCCGGTGGGGGGGGCTGAAGATTTGAGAAGGTTCAGAAGAGGGGGACCCAGGGGTGGAGACATATCACCCAAGTACAGAGAATGAACCTTTTTGAAATGATCTTTGTTTTTGATACTTTGGAAGCTATCAGGCCCTCAGCACCAGGAGGTAAAACCACTGAAGGCCTTGTTACAGATACGAACCGTTTCTGAAAGGTCCGATCCCAAACGAGGGAGGTCCAGGGGTGAAACCATCACCTAAAGAAAACGTGAAAAGGAATGTTATTTGGCTACGTCTGGCCTTCGAAGGCAAGAGACTTTCAGGAGAAACAACACTTGGCCATCGACGGTCCTGATGGCTGCAAGTGGAACGGTTGTCTCGTGCTGGGGAAGCTTGAGACTGTACTGTGCTCCAAGTTCCCACCTTACCCTGTGCTTAAAACCTGGGGAAAGGAGACCCAAGCCACCGCATCCTGACATATTATTTGTGAACACTTCTTTCTTTTCTCGAGAACTATCTGACAACCTTTCTGTATTAGTTGTAAGGTTTGGCAATAGGTTCCTTAGTATTGGCCCTTTTTATTTGACACAACGCCACTAGTACTGCCTTATTTTTCATTTGATGGTCGACGCTTGCTCCCATTTTAGATTTAGGTTTAGATTAGGCGTTTTTCCAACTTGCATACCATTTAATAAAAACCCTTGAACTGTGATCAATTGTATCTCTCTTTACTGTTGCCACCTTGAGTTCCTTACAACGCCCCAAGTAAATAATTGCCCGTAGCATAGGTTACCAGGCTGTCCTTGGCAGCATGACACAAAACCATGGCCTCCGTTATAGTTCTAATGGCGTGATTATTGAACAATGGTTTCAGAAATCATCTTCTTGGGTCGCCATAACTTGGGCAAATCAAAATAAAGAGAATAATATCTTCGATTTCAATTGGACAAAGAAGCAGTTTGGGACAATATTACAGTTCCACTGGTTCTTAAGAGCAACCACTGGTAAAATTCCCATGCAAAGTTTTATACAGTGGCCTCATCTGCTCACGTTGCATATTGTCTAAATATCCCTCAAAGCAAAAAGAATGCTTTAACGCCCAATACCTAATAGATTGATCCGATAGGGCCAGTTTGGATAAAGTGTATGCTTCCTTTCTGCAAGCATAGGCTCCACTGGTCAAACCTTGGGAGCATCCAGTGATAATAATAGGGTTAGACCAAAGGCCACTCAACCCAATCATGTGATGCTCTTTTTTAAGATGAGTGAACCATGGTAGCTGCATACCACCCACCGAGGGACATTACATCCAATACGGCCTGTCTATATTTATCCGAATTTTCATTAGACCACACTCTTGCCCAATAAAAGACTGGCTTTGCCTTGAAAATAGCTCCAATACTGCAGAAGCTAGTTTCCAGGCAAACTAGAAGATTTGGTGCTGGTTTGGGCAGACCCAAAAGGTTCTTTAAGAAGTTCTGCTCTGCCACAGCAAGGTTTGAGGAGCATGTCCAGGCCCAAATTTCCACTGCATTAAGTGGTGCCTGCCTAGCCTGCTGTAGGTAAACCTCAAAGGGCCCACCCGCCGCTCCATTCTCGTGCTCTCTAGTAAACCTAGCTTTCGCACCACTATGCCTGGTAAGTTTAATTTCTGCCTTATACACCTGACTTTTCCAGCTGCCATCCTCCCTTACTCTCGCCCAAATAGTCATAGGCTTTCATTTGCTCAATGGGGCCTTCACTCGGGTAAAGTTGAGGGCTAGGGTTATTTTTAACCTTAGTTCCCCTCAAAACCCTTCCTTGCCTTCATTTTCTGTACATTAATGGACGGCCCATTTAAGTCACAAAATTCATCGAAGCTCTTTAATTGTTATTTAAATCCCGTTGAGGAGATGAGAACAAAACTGCGTCATCCGCAAAAATGAGTTTTTGGATCTTATCTCGTGTCAGAACTGGGGTGTCCGCTGGGGCTGCTAGCAGTTTTGTAATAACCCCTTGATGAAAACGCAGAAGAACTTCGGGGCAAGTACACAGCCCTGTTGGACGCCCATTTCAATTCTGACAGTAGCAAATGTGTGTCCTTCACCACCCCAACGTATTGCCGCCCCATTTCGTGTATACAAGATCTTGCTGGCTCTTAACAACTCGAGTGGGATGTCCAGTTCTTCAAGCGTGGCCCAGTGCCATAGCAGTGTGTGTTATGCCACCGATCTACATCACATCTAATTTTTAGAGCAATTTGTCAATAATTCATGTATATTTACACCAAGCTAGTGAATATCTGAAGAGTTAAGTGCTCACTGCAAGCATGACTAGCCTGTTCTTGCCAAGTCTAAATCCCCTGGCAGTGCCAACTCTGCCATAAATCCTTCCAAGGTCTACAAATTGAGTATCATTACATTTGGTAATAAATGGCACTGGTGAAAGCGATTAGAAGCAGGAGGAATCCGCATGAAACACTATTAGTATCAACTATGAAGCAACTTCAACATCTCATAAATTAAGAATCATAGGCTCCCTCGCATGAAGGATCCATGCCTTGCTTGGCGGCACACTCCCCAATCTCGACACTGCCCATCTCACATAGCATGATGAAACGGATCATCTATATTCCAAAACAAAACAGGTGGCTGCCTGGAAGGAGCCAGGTAACATGTGACGTTGAGCAGTGGCAGTGCTTCAGAATCTCTGCAAAAAATAGCCAATGAATGTGTTGGGGTTTTCCCATCCTGCTGTCAACATCACTAACATTCAGCAAAATTTTAAATGTTTCGGACTTTGTCAACAAATGGGCCGTCCATTGATAATCCTGACTGAGTTCACTGGGAAAGCCCATACCTGCATGTTGTGTGCAATCTCCTCCCTGTCGGACAGGATCTGGGACAGGTTCTTGGTCCCCAGCACGTTCCTCAGTGTGGTCTGTGCCAACAGCCGGGTGGCGGAGTCTGCATTGGTGATGTTGGCCACAGCCAGGGTGGCATTCTGGACCCGGTAATAGACAACTCCATCCACACTAACCGTCACAGAGTCCTTGGTGAGAATCTGGGGGGGGGATAAAACATTTACACATTAAACATCAGACACAGTACTCCTTCATCGGGAAAAGGATATACCTTCAAATGTGAAAAATGTACATCGCTAATGGGATGAATGAGGTTCAGAGCGTTGAGTGAATGTACATCGCTATTGGGATGAACGAGGTTCAGAGCACTGAGTGAATGTACATCGCTATTGGGATGAACGAGGTTCAGAGCACTGAGTGAATGTACATCGCTATTGGGATGAACGAGGTTCAGAGCACTGAGTGAATGTACATCGCTATTGGGATGAACGAGGTTCAGAGCACTGAGTGAATGTACATCGCTATTGGGATGAACGAGGTTCAGAGCACTGAGTGAATGTACATCGCTATTGGGATGAACGAGGTTCAGAGCATTGAGTGAATGTACATCGCTACTGGGATGAACGAGGTTCAGAGCACTGAGTGAATGTACATCGCTATTGGGATGAACGAGGTTCAGAGCATTGAGTGAAGCATAGATACAAAACAAATAAAAAATACAATGGTTTGGGCTCGCTTCCAAAATCTTGTTACGCAGACATATTCGGGTAATCTTAATGGATGTGAGATTAATGTACATTAAGGTGACCTTTAATTTTACAAACAATTTTCATAATTTGCCGCCACGAGTATTAGACAACAAGAATAGAATAAGTTCAGCCAAAGGGCTTTTCTACAAAGCATGAGCAGTACCTCTTGAGGCGGAATGTCAAATGAAATTGTTCTTATATCCACTTTGATGAAGTTGTCTGTGCAAGGCAGAACAAAGAACAAACCTAGGGGTGGAATTGGAAAGTCTGAAATGAGACACTGTCCAGGCAGAAAATGTCAATTCAGTGTATTCATAAACCATTAGGAGACAGCACAGAGAGCCTAGTGGCATTTACACAACAATAAGAGGTCTAATTACAGACTTGTGCCACGCTGCATACCATTGGGACTTACATCACGGAGGTGACTTCTGAAATACTGTATATCAGATTGATTAAAGAAACACAGTACCCTCCCACCAATGTATTTGTGAAAGGGCCCCATGTACTGCAAGTCAGCCTTTCAGTTAAAAAAATAAAGCAGGGTAGTAGCCATACGCCGCGGACACGAATGTGCACATTGAAATAACACAACAATTGTAAAAACATATCTGCTGCCACCAGCTTCTCTTTAGGCACATATAAAAGTAACCAAAAATCCCATGTGTAAAAGGCTAGGGTGATACAAAATGCATGTCATTGGCAACTAGGGAACTATAAGGGGTGATCGGTTTGGCATGGCCACAACAATGTGGTGGATATAGGAATGTTTTTCGTTAAGATTTGGGTCGTTTACCCAGTGATGGGCAATTCCCTCTCCTCCGGTGCAGAAGGCACACGTGTGCAATCCAGGACAGACAGTGAACCTAGGGTGGAGGATATCCCCAGGTTTAATGGCACGTGAAATAAAAGAGGTTAGTCGAATACATTCCACAATGGTGGCCCAGAGAGGTGGATAAAGGAACAAGACGGAGAAGCCGCCCCAGCATGAGGGACTAGATATTGGGGGTCTAATGAAAGAAACAAGAAGTTTGAACATAGACCTCTGGTGGGCGCTGAAGAGAGCATTTCTTTGATGTAGAAATATAGGGCCAAAGCTAATGAATGATACAAGAACCAAGGAGAGGGTCGTGGCGAGAATGCGGTTGTCAAATTACAGCCAATGGAAGGTAGAGAGACATAGTTCCAGGATGTTAATCTCCTGCGACTGCAGGGCGCCTTCTGAACTTGAGGAGTGTTTTCTAGATCATCTCTTGGAAAACCCACATAGACAAACAGTGTGCTACGTTTTTTTAACCGAGACGCAATGAAAGCATTACTCGCCATTAATGGGTTTGAAAAGGATTGCTTCTTTAATATACACTTTCAACAATATTTGAAAAACGCAAGGCTTAAAAACGGTGAAGTCTGTTTTTGAAGGAAGAGGTCGGAATTAAAGTTATGCCTGCATTATCTTTTTTAACTCAAAGGCTGGCTGCTGACATGGACATAGACTCCATGGCCAGAAAAGGGATCCAATTTTCAGCCCTTTGAATTGTGGTAGAACTGGGGGGGCTTTGTGAGGAGCTGCTGCCACCCCTCTTCCTGTCCTGGCGTACCCCCCTCACCACCATTGCTGGTGCTGGGCTGTGTGCTTTTGTTTCACAAAGTGAACAGGTGAGGGTTAAGCGTAGAGGGCACATACGAGTGCTGCTTACACTGTACTGTGATGAGATCCAGTCAGTTTCAAA
This sequence comes from Ambystoma mexicanum, assembly GCF_040938575.1. Lineage (NCBI taxonomy): Eukaryota > Metazoa > Chordata > Amphibia > Caudata > Ambystomatidae > Ambystoma > Ambystoma mexicanum. The sequence continues at coordinate 150,037,625 of NC_090929.1, read as the reverse complement.
ATAGTATCCTTAGTTATATGCACTAACTGTTCAAATGACGATCCAGGTTTCAAGAGAAAAGGTTGTGAATTGATTGAGGCTTGAAATATCCTTGGTTGCTTTTGCTAGGTTTCAGAAAGGGTTGCACGTTGGCTGAGACTTGAAATGTACTTAGTTACTGTCACTAAGTCAAGGTTACGAAGAGGGAAATATGAATTTGGCTATGGCCTGAGTAGTTGATCGGTCCTGATTTTCGATGAAGTACAGTTGACTCTTGAATTGGAATGTTGCTTTGAAAAAGGAGGTCCTGTAGTGGACTTGACTTGGCAGTGTAAAGTAGAACAAGTCAATATAATTCCTCAACACGTGTTTCCCCGCCGCAGAATCGCGGGGGTTCTTCAGGAGGATTGTTATGTAAATCAATATTAAGATGGTATTTTTATAAACTCAATAATATCAAATATGGTGATTTCCGCTTGGTATGAAGGAAAGTGTCTTGATCTTTGCACCAAATCTTGTCGCTATGTGGCTAAAGGTCCTTCCCGTTTGGTTTCCTGAAATTATTGATATTGTTGAGATTATAAAAATACCATCATAATATTGATTTACATAACAATCCTCCTGAAGAACCCCCGCGATTCTGACTTAGTGACAGTAACTAAGTAAATTTCAAGTCTCAGCCAACGTGCAACCCTTTCTGAAACCTAGCAAAAGCAACCAAGGATATTTCAAGCCGCAATCAATTCACAACCTTTTCTCTTGAAACCTTGATCATAATTTTAACACTTAGTGCATATAACTAAGGATACTACAATTTTGAAACTGACTGGATCTCATCACAGTACCAGTGAAAACAAGTTACCCAGGAATCCACCGCTGACCTAGTGCGATTTAACTAAGGATAGCATAAGTAACAAAACTTTATTTAGAACAGGATTCTTTTCTTTCGTAAGTGCTTCAACTTGTGCGTTTGTTATCAACTTAAGGCTTGCTAGTTATACATATGTTCACATCTAAAGACTTGAAATTAAAAACAATATATCGTTTAGAAACATACCATTTGTGTCAACACTTTTCTTGAGAAGCGCGACAGGAGGGCTTCCTTTCCTTTCAGTCTATTCGAGCCCAGGGCAGCCTCTGTGGCATCCCTCAGTTGCAGCATCTCTACCTTTCACATTGGTTAATCTGTTAAAATATCTTCCACCAAGAGCGCCATCACGGTCTTCAAGGCGGATCCCTCACTTTTCCACATAAATACCCCTTAGGTTGCCCCCCACCCGCCAGCAAAATAGCGTGTTCCTGCCACACCCTCCGGCATCCCTTGTTTGCCCGATATCCTGGCCTACTCGCGCCTCCACTGGCATCATTTGCATGTGTGGAGGAGAGCAGGGGCTCTGTATGTTCCTGCAATAGGGCAAATACCCATGGCCCTCTAGTGGCGGCGGCATCACAAAGCATTTCCGCCTGCCTCCACACAGGCCCCACGTCCTGGGTGGGTGAAAGGACTCCCTCCTCCCCCACAGCTCCCTCCCCTCCACCCCCAGAGACCGTGGCATGAGTTGGTGTGAGGAGTACATTACTTTTCAGATTCAACTTACTCAAGAAAACTTTGCTCCAGGAACAAGGTCAATCTTTGTAGAGGACGAATTTAATTTTAAAAAACATGCAATTACTGGTGGCACGTGCAGATTATGAGAAGGCACAAGAAGAAGGAGGCTGGGAAGAGAAGCTGAAGGGGAGTGTAGGCCGCTGCAGCTCATGCCACACTATGAGACGCCTAAGTGACGTTTCTGCAAATCTAAAAAGCTTTGACATTGATTGACAGTGTTTTGCAACTAATGAGCAGGAGGTTGCCCACGGTGGATTGCCAGCACACACACAAGGCTCATACGGTCTTGCCTCTCTAATGTTTATTTCCATCAATCATTCCTATTTTACGCCAATCAGGTCTGTGAATCTCATTTGAAGAGCCAACTGCGGACAGTGACCCATTAGTTTCCAGGATGGCCTAAGCCACCTAGGTCTGTGGCACACTTACCCGGTCCCTTAGCTCCTCCCCGCAGGATGCGCCCCAGCCTGAAGATGATGGCTCGTTCATACTCCTTCACGATCTGCAGAGACAGGTTATATAATGAAGAAGTTTGCTAGGCAGTGGGAAATCACAATAGACTGCAGTACACCATATTTCGGAGTGCTTTGCACCTTCTTAGAAACGCACCAATTCGTAATCACTAGTATGCTAAACACGCACTCGTCTCGTCATCAGGAAGTCGCAGTGTTGACATAAACATCTACAAAACATGGGTCACGAGCAATGACAACTACAGGTTACCAGACATTTGGTCAAAAAAAAATTGGTCGACCAGACAAATGGTCGAACCAATTTGGTCGAAAACCAAATGGTCGAATTTTTTTATTTTAACCCTTTTTTTTTTTTTTGGGGGGGGTCCCCCCCCCCACCCCCTTTTTTTCTCTAAAAACCCCCTTTTTTACAAAACGAAAACCTGAAAAATAAATATATAATTAAAAAAAAAATTCGCCCATTGGGTTTTCCACCAAATTGCGTCGACCAAATGTCATTCGACCAGTTTTAGGTCGACCAAATGTCTGGACACCCAACTACAGCCTGGCAAAAACAAAATGCTGTGCTGCGACCACTTCCAAATAGATACGTGGAGCCGAGTGGATGGCAGCAGGGGACAGGTGCTTAGGCGTCTGTTCCCAGTGTTCTGTGGAGAGTATTTTTATTTTCTATTTTATTGGGAGGGTTTGTCTGTTTTAGAGAGTGAAAGTGGCCAAGTGCATCGCTCATCTTTAGAGCTGCATACTGTGGAACCATGGCATTTTGAGAATTTAACTAGTTAGTTTTCACTTGGCTAGTTAAAAAGTATTTAGTTGCTTCCATTATAGACAGTGGTATTTTACTGCTGCCATTATGCGCTTTTGGCAAAATCCCAGGTGATCTCTGTACTCACTTAACCACCGCACATTTTCTGTGGAATACCCCCAAGACTCTTCAATGTGACTGTTGTGCACACCCTTCGGCTTCTGGAAGGGTAGCTTATAAAATCTCCTGTGTTTGGGAACTGACTGGCACAAGAGACTTTTCTCACCATCCATGGCACTCATAAACAGGCTTTCTTGCTAATGGGAAAGGGACTCACCGGGGCTGCCAAGGGGCCTGGATCGGTTGCGCTGGCTTCTGCTGTAGGTGGCCTGCATTCGAACCTTCGCTCTTCCCGGGGGAGCTTAGTGGGTTGGCACATGCCCCATAGGCTTCCTGTTGACCTGGGGTCAGGATGTATTCTCTTCCCTGTGGACAGAACCCTCTAGAACCTGCAGGGCCATTTTAAGCATTTTCGGAGCCCTGGGCATTGACATCTTTGGCCCCCCCCTCCACCAACCCAAAGCAATTAAGTGATCAAGAATATCTGTTGGCACCCCTACCCCCCATCATGTTCATAACCTATAGGTTGATATGCTGCCTTGCAGTATTCAAAAACATAACTACAGCAATTACCCCACAAGGGGCATGAGGGGAGGAAGAGGAAAGCCTAGAAGTAGACAAAGGACCATCGGCTGTTTTTCTGCACAAGTTACTACCAGGAAATAAACTGGATTAATATTTGACTCAAGAGTCTGGGACACAACTTTATGGACAAACCTTTGCTAATAATACCGCATAACTGTATTGGCTAAGCGCGAAGTGCGAGGGGTATATCACTTAACTTCAAATAAGCATGTTTACTCCCTTCAAGTCCCCTTACCCTCTTCATTCTTGCTCTAATTAGAATTATAAACAAGTAGCATTTGAAAGACAAAATTAGCAATCTAGGAAGAGGTTACTTCTCTTCTAATATAGAAACATGGTACTTTTTATCAATAGCATCATTGGAGGTATGCAGCCTGTAGTATTAATGCAGGACTGTATGTAAAAGGTACATGTAGCCAGAATAGGCAGAGAACTCACATTAGCTGCCTCAGAGAATGCAAAAGTGCTCAAGCATAGATAGAGGAGACAGGTTGTAAGAAGGAGAAAGCTACACGTAGCATAATATAGATAACGCTCCTCTTGCTTTTCTTCCTTTCACTTCTTCTCTATCCTTACTTTTTCTTTTTTTTTTAAAGGTTTGTAACAAACCAATAAAAAAATAAAATAAAAAAAAAAAAAAAAGATAGTGGATACAGATTAGAAACTACCAGGAAGGTGTCTCTATCCAGACAGACTGAGATTAGAAGTCGGACATGGTTTTCAAATAGTGTTGCCGTAAGAGATCAAGGGAAAACGTGCCTGTGGTGTGCTGTATATCAATGCTCACTATGATACTGGAAGCAACCCTATAGCCAGTGAAAACATGAGTCAGGCTTTTATGAAGATCATACCCTGAGAAGGAAATCACTTTGAAGGGCTGACAATTTTGAAAGGTTTAGGGACTGGCAATTCTGAGGGGTTGGGCAATACAAGATTACGAGAGACCCAGGATCACACGTTGCTTAGGGGTGAAGCTGGGATTTGTGTCAACTCTGCAATTTCTGCATTTGAACACTTTCTTTCCCAGCTCTTACCATGTACTAAAACAATCGCATTTTATAAAAACAGACTTGCAAAGTACAGAAATCACATTTTCAAATCTGACAATTTTTTTAACCAAAATATCATAGAAGGGTGTTACGCAAAATGGGAATGATTCTAGCTTCATTCTCTCCATCATCTAGGGAAGTATTTAAGTACCAGCATACCAATCGATGTGATTTAACAGATTTAACCTAGGTATGACTTTTGTACTTTTAATCTTTAAATACTTCCAAAACAATGGCTTGTGAAATTGTCATTCATAAACATGCAGAAAAACCTTTGACTTTTATACAAAAAGCAAACCGTTTTTTGTGTCAAATGAGGAGACCTTTAAATATGCTTGCCCAAGGCCTACAACATCTGGTCCACTCTCTCCCGTCTACCACCCCTTCCACTCAAATGGCCTACATAAGAATGGGCAGCATGCAACAAGGCAAACCTCACAGAAGACAGCACAGTAATGCTAGAGATATTAGATGATTTGACCAGAATCACTGTATCGTCTGCTGGCAAAGCCAGGATACGAGTATGAACACTTTGGTTCCACAGTCTTGAATTTGGATACTTGTCACTTCTTGGGCTAATAGTTTATGCTCATCTTTGGTGGGGATTGCATAGGTTTTAGAATGCCCCATCTGAACAAACCAATTTCTAGACCTTCACCATACGAATGACGTGTTAGTTTTTATAGCAACACCCATCTGGTGCAGGTACATTGCTGATAATAGCACCTGTTATGCTGCAAAACACCAGGTACATAGGCAGATACATTTATAAACTTCAGACATAGGGAAGGTTCAGCCAGCCTTGCTGGAATGTGCTCTTCTAATCTTTCATATGAACACATATCTCTGTATTGAGTGCTTAACACACTGAGCTAACTTCTGAACCATTGTGGCACTCAATGTATTAATATGCATTTCAACTTTGGCTATTGCACATGATCAACACAATTCCAACAGGAAGGAAATAATGCTACAGGAGTTGTGCCATATGGAACACACAAACTATGTATTCCACACTGAACACGGAAAGTATTACATGATTAATTGATCGAGGCAGAATGTACTTGTCAAAACATACAGGCATTAGGTTTAGAGCCTCAGCAGAATGCCATAAAATCTCTTGGCGTGTGCTATTTAGGTCTGGTGAACAATGGACACTTACTTCTTTAGATCAGGCAGCCTTGTGGGGGCCCCCTCCAAGGTGGGGGCCCTGGGCAAGTGCCCCTTTTGCCCTCCCATAAAAACTTCTCTGAGAACCTGCCCCTCAGCACTTTGGCAAGCTGTCTCTCTGGGAACCATTCTGCTGGTTTATCGTGTTCCCAGACTGACCAGTTCCAGTCAGCCAGGGGTTGTTATTGGGTTTTCAGGGGACTGCGTGCCTAAGACTGGTGCTGGGATGGGCAATTTAGGAGAACCCAGGTGTATTTCCTTTGGGTCTGCATCACAGCGCAGGGGGGTCCCCAACATGCAACTCTGCATAGCTACAATGATCACACCATCTGAACCTCACTTTGAAGCATCCAGGGTTTGTCATAGGTGAAGACGGAAAGGTCTCTAGAGCAGGTTCTTGCTACCAAATCAGTTAAAATCCTACTGCTTCCCTGTTCCTTCCTTTCTCTGACCAGAGGGTGTGCGAGGATACTGGTCAATCGCACAGCTAGCATTATGCAGACATTTCAGGCTCTTAAAGATGTACCGTGCCCTGCCACAGCAAGGGATCGACAGAAAATTTGAATTTAAGATATAAGGTCACAAAATATTAAGTACCAAGGCAAACATGGGATTAGACTTAACTGATGCCACCGGTTGGTTTTTTGAGCTAGGTACAGCTTGAGCAACATTTCCTAGGACCTTGGTTCTCAGTCCTCCCTTCTTTCCACCAAACAGGTCCGCCTTCTGTGTGGGAACCAGCCACTCGCAGTCTCTGGGGAGAATAGTGCCCACACACTGATTCTGAGCTTTTGTTCGTCTTCCTTGGTTCGTCTTGGAGTAGTCAGGATGTCAGATTGCTCATCCTGGTCTTACTGGATACCTGGCCCAATCATCCATCGTGCCTTGGATCACCTGTACAGGGGTTGGGCGTTAGGCTCCTTCATAAGGATTGGACAACCTGATAATTAGGCTGCTTCTCGCCTTGGCAGTGGTGGCTCAAGAGATCCACTAGTGGAAGAACCCTTAGGAGAATTGTGAGCCCTTTTCATCACTGTCCTGTTTTACTCAGAATTGAGTACTGAGGGACTTTTCACTCCCTTATGGTCTTCCCTGCATCTTTTTCCTCAAAATCCCTACTGCTTTCTTCTTATTTTTCTCCTCCCGGCCCGATTGTTGTTCTCTTTCTTTTTGCCGTTTTGCCGAGTTATCACCACCCCTAGCTGACGTAAAAATACAACCACCAGCCATCTTGGATTAATTAATGGGATGGTTAGTCGGAGGAGTCGGTGTCTAATTGATACTACGATTAAGTAACATTTTGGGGTTCTGGCTTAACTGGATCTGCAGAGTTTGCAAAGCTCCTGGACTGCTGGGCAGTGAGCTTTTGTCTATCGGTGAAGCCGGCCTTCTTACATGCACAGTGGTGTTTCCAGGTGACTGCTGTGGCAGCCCTGCAATCTGCATTGTCCTTAGACCTAAATCCTGAAGTGCACCCCACGAAATGACTTCTTCCTATGCTGCCAAGGAGTTTAAGGAACAACAGGGCTGGTTAAAAATACAATGCCAAGAATGGACTGGAAATCCTTGTGATATGATAAGTCATTTATTACGCGCCTGTACACAAGTGTTTCTAGGCGCGACAAGACAAGGGAGGGAAGACAGTGGGAAGAAAAGACAAAAACTTACTAGGCCTTGTGTCATTCAGATTGTGCAAGTGTGAGAACGAGAAGTGCAAGGGGAAAGAGAGGAAGGAAGTGCAAGGGGGAGAGAAAAACAGGGCAGCAATGCTCTGAGCAAGTGCAGCCAGGGCAGCGCAGCTCTGGGTAGTGAAAGGAGAACAAGGGACTGTAGGGTTACCATTACAGCCCCTAAGTGCGTGGTAGGCCCAGCGGCAGTGCAAGGGTGACTGATCAAGAAAGAGCCTGGTACCCAGTGAGGTTCTGAGGGTAGCCAAGCAACCAGTTGGTACAGCAGACAGGTATGTCAGGTAGGCCAGCAGGGGAGGGGGAGAGATAAAGCAGAGGAGAAGAGGAAATATTTGAGCTGCTTCTGGAACTTCAGGTGGTCTGGCTGAAGATTGAGAGGGGCAGGGAGGCCATTCCAGAGGGAGGCACCTGCAGAGAAGAGAGAGATCTACTCCCCACTCTCTGCCTGGAGAAGCGTCAAACCTTTAGAGAGTTGGAGGTAGCTGAGTGAAGGGATTGAGAAGGTATTTTGGAAGTAGTACTGGCCCCAGAAAGCCTTGTGGACAATGCAAAGTGTCTTGAACTTGATCCTTGCAGCCACAGGGAGCCAGTGGAGAGATCTCAGGACTGGAGTGATACGGTCCCTGGGCTTGAGGCCAAGGAGAGGTCTTGCAATCCTGTTCTGGATTAGGGCGGAGAGTAGAGGAGGGCAGAGAGGTTGTTTCAGTATTCCAACCTAGAGCGAACGAGGGCTCTGGAGACAGTGAACCTCTGGGGGAAAGTGAGAAAGGGAAGAGTCCCTTTGAGGCGGTGAAGCTGGTAGTGGGACTTCTTGACGATGACCGAGATGTGAGGAGAAAAAGACAGCGTGGAGTCGAAGATGACACCACAGTTTTTTTTGTCTCGCAGGAAGGCGAAAGAACAGGGACCAAGGTGGGCAGCCAGAGCGAGAGAGGGAAAGCAGCAGCCGGGGTCCCAATGACAAGGATCTCTGTCTTACTGTCATTAAGGCAGAGATCATTGGAGGCGCACCAATCCTAAATTGCGGATATACCATCAGGAATGAGCGAGAGGAGTGGAGGCTGAGGGGAGCCTGAAGGAAAGCAGAGTGTCATCTGCATAACACTGAAAGCTAGAGGAGAAGGTAGAGGATCAGGTGGGTGAAAGGGACCAAGTAGAGGTTGAAAAATCAGGGTGAGAGTATAGAGCCCCCCGGAACGCCACAGGTAGAGAGAGGTGGCAGAAAGAAAGGGACCAAGTTGGACCTGGGCGGGGCGATTGAAGAGGAAGGAGGTAAACCACTCCTGGCCCTGATCCGTGATGCCCAGGTTCTCACAGAGTCGATAGATCAGGATGGCGTGGTGGACCATGTCGCAAGCAGAGGAAAGAACAAGGAGGATGAGGACAGAAGGAATGCTGGAATCAAAGGTTAAAGAGCAGATCTTCACGGGTGTTCAGGAGAGCAGTTTCCATGCCTCTGGCAGATCTGAAGCCAGACTGATGGTCATGGAGACAACCAACAGATTGAGTGTGGAGAGTAAGTTGGGAGATGGCGAGCTTTTTCAAGAGTCTGCCCAGGAAAGGGGTGATGGAGATTGTGCGAGTTTGCCGGGCAGGTCGGATCGACAGACGGCTACTTGAGGAGTGGGTGGGGGGGCACAAGGGAGTGCTTAAGGGGAGAGGGGAAAGTTCCAGTGGGAAAGAGTGATTACAGAAATCGTCCAAGGCTGGAGCAAGGGTGTCAATATGGTCCTTGATGGTTCGGGAGGAGCACCTGTTTGGCCGACACTTTCATAGATCGAACTTGCCTAGAAACCTCCTCAGGTGTTCTCAAAGAGAAAGAGGAGAAAGGAGGAGGCGAGGGAGAGACGGCCAAAGATGGGCCAAGAGAGGAAGAAGGAGAGGAAGAGGAGATAGAGGACAGGATGTCCTGAGTTTTAGTGGAGAAGTGAGAGGCCAGAGCCGTACAGAGGGCCTGGGAGGGAATCAGAGAGGTAGAGACTGCAATAGGATTGGATAGTTCCTTGCAGATTTTAAAGAGTTTGGCCGTGTTGTAAGAGGCAGCAGAGACACAGGGCTTGAATGTGTGCTCTCTTCTTGGACAGGACATATAGTCTGTATTGCCTTTGGGGCAGGCGGCAGCTTGGTCGCCCCGGGGGGGGGGGGGGCGTTAGAGGTGTGTGTGCCCTCAAAGGGAAAGGGCAAGCATATAGTCCCACTAGTCGGCCCACATAATCCTTGCCCCCAGGATCAGCTCAGTCCCATCCTCTAGCCTCGAGCATTGGTCTTCAGCACAGTCCTTCAAGGCTTAATCCTTTGCATGCTCAATATGTCTGCCTGCTTGTACACTTTACGTGGTGAGCATTTGGAGAGGTGCAAAAGGAGGGTGTGTAGTCCATAGGGTTTCTACAACCTCATTTCAAACTCTATAAAAATCACTATTCCCGCCATGAAACATATTTTGTGCTTATTTTTACATTTAATGCTTTTAGAGATTGTTGCTGCTTTGGTGAGCACTGACTCTTCGGTGGGCCATTAAAGAGGTTGCGTGCCGACATGCACACACTTAAAAAAAAAAAAATCTAGGTCACACACAAAAAACAGTCGAAAGCCACAAGTCTGCATAGTTGTCTTTTCATGCACAGAACTTTCAAAACCATGGAGGTCACAGGCCACGCTATTTGTGCATGTGAAAATAGCCAAATCTAGTAGATTTCCACGCCACCAGATCTACTCTCCCTACCCTGTAATCAGCCTTACGAAAGAGTATCATATCGCCACTTACAACCAGAGTAAGCCGAGGAATAGCAGACTTTCCCTCTGCTTCCATCCACACAACCCCGCCAATATGCTTGGATCAGTTGTACCAGCAGAGCAGGGCTAGCGATGTCCCTATGATAATATTACTGTCTGAATAGAAGAATAACTTAAAAGCGAACATACACCTCTTAATGTGCATGGACTACTGGGTGCACAGAAGCATATCTGTTTTTCGATTTACAATATATTTTTACTGCTAGAAAAAAAAAAAGAACACCTCTAGTGAGTATGGGACTATGTTTTGTACTTACAAAAATATAACTTTACTCCCAACTCAAATATAGGGAGTAAATCCCTGTCACTTGAAACTCATATGGAGCAGACATGTGATGGGAATAATTGCATTAATGCGTAATACTGAACACTGAATGGCATACTCCATTTTGGTAAACCGCTGTGCTAAATGAAAGGCAGATGAACACGAAGAGGGGATGGGCGCGTTCTCCGGGCTTTGCTGCAGCTTGGAACGATCTCAGTATCTGCCTTACCACCCTTTTACAACGAGTGGCTAAACACGCCCTGAAGCTGGTATTAGAGATGTACATGCAATGGATATCGTCATACAAAAGGCTAACTGAACCCTACCTTCCCAGAGCCCCACCTGTCTGATTACCACAGCAGGATGTGTAAATAGCAATCGTGGACGCTGCACCACGTGACCCGGTCACAAAGCGTGAAGCGTCGGGCTTGGTGCAGGTTGCTAGGGAACCAAAGCAACCGCTCAAAAGAATCCACAGTCAGTCCATGTGGAGCAGGGCACCAGCCTTCGACCCAGGGAGATCTTTACTGAGTAGATCAGGATCAGAAGGAAACTGTAAGAGCTAATGGATCAAACTTTTTTCTTCCTTTTAGCATTATTCAGTTTATTTAAAGCTATAACATTTTTCTAATTTCAAAAACTTCTAAAAGTTATAAATAAAACAAGCAACTAATACACAAATTGTCACTCATTCCATAGCAATTAGATGCAGAGCGCCAGGGGACCACTCCGGTGGTGATAGTGCGCGGTACAACTGTCCTTTAACATTACGTTAAATTGTGTTAACCGCCCTTCAAATATAATTAAACTATACAATTCACACTCCAAAAACGTATGTAGTCTCCCTATTTGCAAAACTCAGGGAAACATTACATTTGTCATCTGTATTAGCCATCTTCTCGGTCGAATGCACAACATGCTCAGGACCAGAGCCACAAAGATTTGCACGAGAGCAAATCAGGAGCTGCTCGTGAGCATCACAGATGTGCATAAACTGATTTAGGCCCAATTCACAAAGATCTGAGAATCTCACATGCAAAAGTGATTCACAAAGATTTGCCCAAAGGCACCCAAAGATTCTCCAGATCTGCTCCAGTTCTGGGCTTTGTAAATGAAGTATAAGGAAGCAGGTGCACATCTGACCTTCTCCCCAGCATCTCCCAATGTGCTACAGTGAAAATGTTTGAGACTGGGGCTCTCAGTCTCTACTCCTACTTAAAATAATTTCCATATGTATTCCAATGCCATGTGTGGTGGGTCAGAAGGTGGACAGACTGATATGTTCAATTTCCAAGTATTTTATTGATTAAATGAAATGGTGCAAACTCCTTACTAGCCCTATGCTATGGGTTTTCCTGGACTAACACAAAATGAACTATGGTGCTCGTCAGTCATTGGTGAGTCCAAAAGGAAGATCTGTCCTCTGTCCAAAAGTAAGCTATTCTGTCCCTACCACTATCAAAAGGAACTAAGGCACAGGAGAATGACTCACTTGTCTTGTGGTCCACTTTTCTGCACAGACACTTTAGTAACATATTCGTAGGTAGTTTTTAGCAACTGCTTTGACCTGTTCGTACAGTTCAGAAATAGGGTTCTTCCGCTTCTCCATCATGTCCTTGACACCTTGCCACCTTGCTTTCCCCTTTGGAGGTTCCTCTTCTCTCTCCCTTAATTTATTAGGTTTCTCACTTTTTTCACAATGTTCACTCTTTTACCTGGCTGGGCCAGTTAGAAACACTCTCAAAAGGACTCTCACTTTTCTCCATTTCTTTGGTTTGTACTGGGACGAATAGGAAGGTTCCAGCAATGCCATTCACTTGTTCCCACCTCTTTAGTTTTACTGGGATGAGTATGAATGTTGCAGTGAGGATTCTCTTGATTCGTTAGGGCCCTTTCCTTATTGATACTTGTACCAGAGTTCACTTAGTAATTCTCAATCTTATCCATTATTTTGTTTTCGCTGAGATGAGTATGATGCATAAACTCGTTATATTTGTTATCCTTCCCGGGTCTCCCACTTTCCCAGTTACCTCTTTTCACTGGGGTTGGCGTCACAGGGCCTGCACTCAGGACGGGAAGCTTCTCTAACATAGTCAGGGCGGCTCGCTCAGTTTCCGCTCCATGATGCGAGCGGGTCTGTGGTCTCAGCATCGTTGCAGGATTTATAGTCCACCGACTCTCGGTCACACCACAATGTACGGATCAGTATCTTTGTTGGGGTTCACTTTCCCCAGATTTTCCTGCTTCCGGCTTTTCTCTTGTCCCCCTTCACATGCCAGCTTCCATTCAGGTTCAAATGCTGTGCGTCCCAGTCTTTCTCAGTTCTCGCTGCAAAGCCGACATGTAACTCCCAGGCTTCTCCTGCTCTCCAGTCTCCTCCCCTTGAATTTATGATGCTGCCTTGCACCTTGCTCTTTCTACTGTGCAAGCCCTTCTTCTCTTTTACCTTGTTGATCTGTATTTCTCCAGTAAACCTCCTCGTCCCAGTACTATCGGTTTTCTTCAGACATTAGTACAGCATCAGAATTACAGTAACAGATTTTCACTGACATGTTCTTTCTTTCTTCCGGTAATGCGATAGCATGAGGGTTGGGGATATATAGCTTAGGGAGTTCTTGAAGAGATGTTCTGGACTGAGGTTTTCTGGAACATGGGTTAAGGAGTTCTTCCCCAGAATGAGGGGTCTCGTCCCCAAGGGTGGGGGGGTGAAGTCTCTCCCGGGGAGGTCCCGCTTGCCTCTACCCCTAGTGAGGGTTTTGCGTAGCACGCCTCCATAGCCTCACAGGGAACGGCTCTCCCCTGGGGAGAAGTGACCGAATCCTGTGATTCGTCACACATGGTAGAATTTTGTCACTTAATTTTATGTCAGATTGCCCTACTTGATCCGATTGTTCAATGACCAAATACATCACATCTATTATCTAAAATATGCTAAACTGTTTTCAATTGCTATCCGGGTGTCTCGCTGGGGATCGTGAAAAATATTTGTGTTACTTCACTCCCATATATAAGGATACTGCTACCAAATTAAAACTGAATTATGTGTATGCAAAGATATTCAAAAATCGCTGAACTTGATACCGAGACAAAATTTGTCAAATACACAAGTAAATATCACAAAATAATATCAGGCTACTGCTGCCTTCTATTTCATGAGGATTTACAATTCAAGTGAATGTGTGACGCCTTCTTATGTGACATCATTGTGTAGCCCTGGCGTTCTTACCCTAGCCTGGCCTGGTGACTTGTGTGCTCTTCTACCCCCATGGCAAGGGGGGACCACTTACTACCCCCTTCCCATGGGTAGGCTGCAACAAGAGAGGCGCTACGCAACCTGCAAATCAACACAGATGGTAATCCATTATATGCAGCAGGAAGTGGGCTAACCCTCCTCCCCCCAAGTTATTACTGTAAGGAAGGCATGATATCAACAGTAAGACTGGCACAAGTGAGCACAGTTCAAGGGTGTTTTATTGAACTTTGACAAAGGAGTGATGAATGCACATCTAAACCTAAATCTACAGATGGGAGCGAGCTATGACCATCAAATAATAATAATGTAGTCCTAGTGGATTATTGTCAAAATAAAAGAGCCTATACTAAAAAAACCCATTGCCATTACTTCCTGCTAATTTACAAATAGTGTGGGGTAATGTTCATGAAAAAGAAAGAAGTGTTCACAAAATTATATGTCACGATGTTCGGGCTGTTGGCTTCCCTTCCCCACATTTTCATCCAGGGCAAGGCAGTTCACTCGAGCAAAGCACACGCTTGGCTTCTTTGACACGAGGATACAGTTCTAGGTCCAGCAACAAGGCCTTCTGTGCCCAAGTCTCTTTTCTCATCAAAGTCTCTTCATTCAGAGGGCCTGATGTACACAAAATAAGATACACAGTTCTTTTCTTTTTACAAGTATTCACCTTGTGTGCTACCCCCTGGATCCCCCTCAGCCGGGGTCAGATCCCACTGTTTACACAAATTTCAAAGAATATTTGTTTCCTCGGGTGACTCACGGTTCACCCCAGATGCCCTCATCCTGGCTCAGATCCTTCCCCTTTTCCAATTAGTCTCACTCAGCAGCGCTTGGACCAATTGTATTTCACCTTGGTTTATCGAAGACTTCCGAATGTGCACGGGATTTAGCTTGACCCGCTACAGGACCACTTCGATACAATATTCTGTTTTACAAAACAGTTGCCATTCAGTTGAATACCAAACAGAGACCTTAGAATGAGCACCCACGTGGTGCCGGACCACTCTGTATATGGTATCTCGCGTGGCTTCCCCAAAGTTCATTCACTCCTTTGGTTCCTATTTATATTCGCGTCGCTACTCACATGCGTTTCACACAATGTCCTCTTTGGATTTCTTCAATGTTGCCACTTGCAACCTTGGTTCAAACAAGCTGGTATTCCATCGGTCTCTCCGACTCACCAGCTGTGCGGTCTTTACTGGTGCTGCTTTTTGTAGGAGCCAAGGACAGCATCACAGCGGCAATCGTTCCTCCCCATCTTGGTTATCGACGCAGGAGAGTCCCGGGTACCTTTGATGCACAGTGTAGGTTTGTTCAGCTTTAGTTCCCGGTCTTAGGCTTCTTACTTTCCAAGGTTTGTGAAAGTAACAGTCTTTAAAGGTCAAGGGCACTTTCCTCCTTGCAACCCCCTCTGGTCTTGCCATCTTTCTCCTTGTATTAAACTGCCATCTTGGAACTGATGTTTCCTCATGTGCTTTTCCTCGCTCCTCGTGTGCTTTCATGCTCCCCCTTTTATCTGTGTGGGGAAGTGTGATGGAAGTCAGGTGTGTGTAATGATCAGGAATTGCCTGACCATCATATTGGGACATGCCAGGTATACGGCTCTGGTGTTAGTCCGTTATTGATCGTGGTGTACTGTTCGTGAGACAGTTGTTTGTGTCGGGAAATGATGGTTGAGTTCCTAGGTATCCTACCTGGTAGGATGGGGAAAAGGTGTTACAGGGAAGGGGATACCGTGACCCATTATCCGGTGCCCGACTTCCACTCCCGGAAGACCCATCATCCAGTTGATCCTCCCCCACTAGTCCACCCCCAGGAACTGGATCCAAAAGCGATGGCCGTGTCCTGGCCACCTGGATGACAGATCCCTGGGGACTAGTGGGTGAGACACCTTCAGGTTTCTCACATTACTCACAACTGCCATAAAGACTTCAGAGTGACGCCAAACACCAGAGTAGTGTTGAGCCCCAATGGACACCCCTGGTCATTAAACATTAACCAAACTAGACCTTATAAATGGTTACACTTGCATCTTTTTGCCCTACTCTGGCGCAAGTCCTCCTTATAATGACCTGCTCCGCTAGCTTTCCCTCCATGGACTAAGTCATGGAGGAACCCTTCAGGTGAACTGACAGAAGAAACCTCCTCCTTCTGATCCAGTTCCACGCACCCAGGAAGAGGAGTCAGAAGATGGTCCTGGTGGATGGCCTCCCCCCTAAATGGCCTGTTTCAGGCCACCATCGATACAAACCATCTTACACCAGTGTAGTTACCTTTTTACCCTTACCTAAAAACGTCATACACCAAACTGCTACCCAACACATATATAAATACATACATCTACACAATAAATATATACAATTATAGATGACTATTAATTACAGATGACCATTTACATTAATTACAGGAGTGTGGCTGCTGCTGTCAGCCACACCCAATGCCCTTTAGATCTCATTTATGGCTCGACAATAGCTAGGTGGATGGTGACGTTACCTGGGGGAGAGCATGCCCCTCCCTGATGCATCCAGGAGGGTGACCCGCCCCAGGTGCAGCCAAAATGATTGCAATGCTGTGCCCATGTGGTTCACCGCCACTGCTACTTTGAGCATGTGGTTAATTTAGCTTCTGTGTTGCTCCCAGTGCCCCACGTGATGACATTTACTGATGCATGGCCACTGTGCTCCTGACATTATCTTGTGGTGCTCCACGCCTGTAGGGCCACTGCACTCATCGCTGCTGCATCCAGCGCTTAAGGGAGCTTCCTCTGGGGAATTAGGCGGTGGGGCACTTGTGCAGCTCCGCCCCAGAACTTTCCATGCCCCAGTGCAGTTGATGTCTGTGCCTCTGAATCTTCGCCTGGGCTGAGAGGACGTGGCCTTCACTGCTCACTGGCCCGCCATCCCAGCTGCAGACAGGTGGGCACCACCCTGACCTTCAGCACAGGACTTTAGTTCTTCACCGCCCCATTCATCTAACAATGGGCGGGGCAGACTTCCCTGCCACACTCTTGATGGCTCCAGGACCGCTTCTGACATATTCGACCCAGATGCAACTTTCATCTGGGCGCACGTGAACTAGCCTCGGGTGGTTGGGGGGGGGGGGGTGGTGGCTGGAGGTCTACAGGGGTTATGGCCGCAACCCCTGGTTCCGGGCCTCCCCGCTCACGTGCTGTGGGCTAGGTGGCCCTGTTCTTTGCCTGAGCAATACTGCACATGTGGCCTTAGACTTTTCTTCTGGACCTGCCCACCCTGGCCGTCAGGGCAACGGACACGCAGCCCATGGCTCACAGATATCGCTGGGCCATTGCTGGCATACTCTGCCAATTTTTTGAATATGGAGCCATGGGGTCGGGGGTGCTGCTAGAGGTCCCCTAAGAAATGTTCTCCTCAGCCTCTGGCTCTCACCATCGTGCCGCCCCAAAACCGAATGTTATGCGAACAGTCTTTTTCTTATCTTTTTCAGTTTTCTCTCCTGCCCAATCTGTTCCTGGAGATTGTTCCGACCACTCAGGATTACGCCCAGCCCCATGGTGGATCTTGATTGTTCAATCAATAAAATGTAAAATGGCAGGTACGTACAGTAAAACACAACACAAACACATACATCTTTATTTCCACACCCTAGTGTCTGTTTATTTTCCTATGGGGGTGAGCACTACAGCCTTCGTAGACAGACCATAAATGGGCCAGGGGCTACAATTGTATTGAAGTTCCAGCGTGCAAGGCTGCCGTAGGAGATTTTCTGAGATGGATGTTGGAAGCTTTTTTCAAGTACAGTAGTCTAACCTCTGTGCCATGAATAAAATACTTAGTACTGTTTATCACCAGCTTGCATGAGTTGCCTGTACTTACAAGCTTGCAGGGACCACAGAGAGAATGGCTTAATGGGTGAGCAGAGATAGGTGGCATTGGTAGGATGCACCCTGTCCCAAATGCGTGATACGCTGCTGCCACAGACCCTGCAACCACGAAAGGTAGACCCGAGGGAGAGGTAGGAGAAGGGAAACCAGGTCCTCCTAACACTGGAACAATGCACCCAAAAGTGAAAGGTTGCGTGTATGAAGCAGACAGTTCCTGGAAATCTACCCAGCCATTTGAGAAAAGAGGACCAACATCAATTCTGGGCTATCAACCAAGGAGCACTGAGGGAAACAGGCAGCTCCAACAAATTGGAAACGTACTCCCTTGCCACTCAACTACACCGAGTCTAAGGAAGGGACCACCACGAAATTTCGCTAACGGAGTAATAAAAGCTCATTATTCCTCATCATGCTGAACCACCTCCAAAGTTCCTACAAACTCCAGGGACTTGAACACTTCTTTGGCAGTAATCGAAGCAGGAATTCCAACCTACTAAACGCTGCCGGCGCTATGGACTTAACAAACGCCCACAAGACATCCATCTTGCTCCATGGTCTGGGGTCAGAATAGCAACAGAGGTTGAAGGGGCTTTAATGCATATAAGTCTTATGCAACTAGGATTAACGTTGTGAGGGAAAGGTGAAAGTTCTACATGTGCTACCAGCAGGATTGGGAGAGTACAGAAGAATATGCTTCGCGGCTCACCACAATGTCCATGGCATGTGAAATGGGACCATTTTTAAATGTGGATATGAGTGGTCAGCTCATGGTAAGGCTGAGGATAAACAAATTAGGGAGAGGTTATGGCTCTCTCATGAAGAAAATCCCACGCTGGAGAAAGTTCTGTTGATGGTCAAATTCATGGAACAAAAAAAAGACACAGAATGAAGAAGTGGAAAAGGAAAACTATTGTACCACCTACTCCGAGGATCAACAAGTTGCAGAGCCCGAAGTCAGTGCGGTGGTTAATGCAGAAGACCGGTGCCACAGAGTAAGAGGGCAGAGTGCCAGGTGTGGCTCTCTGAATCACTGAGGCAACTCCAAGATATGACCAGCCATAGGCAAAACATGTATGAGCTGCGACAAGTGAGGGCAGTTTCTGAAGGTGTACACGTCCAAGGGGGACAATCAGTGTCCAGGAAGGTGACCATCAACACTGAGTCTAGCAATTTTGACCCTTAACTGTGTCACTGAAGAAACCACACATGTAACAGCGAAACCCCCATTTCATCTACCCGCTGGAGCGGCGGGCTGGGGGGAAAGAAGAGAATATTTTGTCCATTTCCCAGGATTCTAGGGTGTACACCACATTCATTACCCAGAGGTTATTCCATTTCCGACAGGCCTATAGTGATTCTATGCGGGTCCATTTTACAACGTATAGGCCAGTTTGTTTGTAAAACCATTGACTTTCACCACACGCGCATATTTAAAAGACACACTGGATGCAACTAAACTGATCGTAGATTGCGAGTTTGACAAACACAGATTTGATAACTCTTGACATCACAGCCCTCTATACCAATATTCCACAGGATGAGGCATTGTTAGTGGCTGAAACAGCTCGCAATACCCGCTAAACTCCGCGGACTGAATTTTTGATATGGTTATCAAAGATTGCCTTGAACCGAAAAGTCTTTATGTTCAGTTCCAAAAGATCACTACAGATTAAGGGCACAGTGATAGGGGCAGCATTTGCCACCAGCATCACCAATCACTTTAAGGTAAATGTATCTTCATGCCACATCAGTTTACCCATAACATTCGCCTATGGCACAGTTTTATTGACAATATCTTATGTATCTGGCATGGCAACATTGATTAATTGCACAGATTCACAAAGTTGCTGAACAACATCATGCCCAATTTACATTTTACTATCCAATGTAGCAAGGAGGAGATTGCGTTCCTTCATCTGACGATCAGACATTCTAACTGCAGATTATATATGATATGATAGGTTATTTATAATGCGCTTAATACCCAGAGGTTTCTAAGTGGTGACCCGTGGATCGAACCAGTGGTGCTCTGCGTCATCTTGCTTCCAAGGCGAGCAAATTGCTCCGGAGCTATACCACCTTTTATACCAAACCAGCAGCATTGGATACTTTGACTAGACACACATAGTTCCGGTCTTAATGAGAACATTAATTGGCCTATTCTACTTCAAACATAAGAAACACTTTCCCATGCCTATTAGTATCGCTCTCGGGTCCTTTCACTCTAGATGACTGCATTTGCTTTTTGCTTTTGTTTCCAATTTCTTATCGTTTCCTTGGTTCCCTCACTCTTTAACAATTGTATACTTCGTGGTCATATTTGCACCATCTGTGCGACTTTGTTCTAACAACAAACATTTATTTTCAACCTCTTGGCTTTTACTGTTATTAGGTTCCCATGCCCGGACCCCGTTCCAAGATGGCACTCATAAGGCCCACACGGACTACCCTTCTTTTATGTCTAGTTGTGTTCAGTTTCATACACACTGCACTATGCATACTTTTCTGAGCTGGACTGCATCGGCACCCACCTTGCAGCGGTACAAGTGTTGGCTCTTACCGAGCCCCCCCAGTGTGCCCTGGACCTGCAACCCTCTACCCCGAGGTGAGCCCCCAGACATTTGTCCCCCTGGGACTGAACCTGCTACTCCTGCACAGGTTGCCTTGCACATGCGCACCGCTTTAGGAACACAAAGTGACTTTTTCACATCTTGACGCTGTCCGTCGATTCAGATACACCTTCACATGTGACGCAACAGTGAATGCACCTTCACATGTGACGCAACAGTGAATGCACTATCTTTTGACTTGTCTCCCTTCACCAGCCACTTTGCTAAAACCTATAGGCAATCCTGCTCCGCCATGTCCTATTACAACTCTTTTAATTACTAATGTGTTTATTTAAATGTGGATTCTTTCCACTTTTACAGCTTTGCACCACCCACTATCCAATTCACATGCATACTCCTTATCCCTAGGCTCTATGTACTCATCATTTAGATTGCCCAATTTGGATTTCCCCACAGGTGCTTTTCTGGCCTATTCCCAGACGCAGTGCTGCGTTTCCGCATTGACTGATTTGACAGTGGGATTCATGTACAATATAGACTAAAACCACCCACACAAAATTGAACTTAAACTGTTTGAGACCTTACCTTCAGGTACTCCATTCACCCATACATTGCTAATTCCTTTTGTCCTTTGAACATGGTTACACAGCCTTTGAACCCCACTCCCACACTCACTCCACCACCATATCTGTCTTTTTCAATACTCTACTGTTGGTGGGAATCAGACGATCTGAATGGACTCTCACACCGCTGTATGCTGCCTGTCCTTTTCACGTCCGAGGAGGGCTGAGCCAATTTTTTGCTGAAATGTGGACCCCTACAATGGACCAAAACTTAAGTGCTCGAGTCGACGACATACAATCTGCTAGGTCATTTACCCACTTCGCTCGGACGGAGACCTCTCTAAAAACAAGACTGGTTGTAGCCAAAGTGTGACAGATGTCACTTTTCGATTAGGTTACACTTTATATTCCAGTGCATATCTCCGACATTGTTGTTTATATTTTCTTATCCGTTTGTTCCTTTGCATTGTCTTGATTCTGTCAAATATCTTTTCAATCTCTGTTATTGTTTTTTTCTTAGTTTATTCTTTCATGTTCCATTAATGACACAACTCAAGTCAGCCAGTGTTTTTGACTTGTACATTTGAGAAATCGATCCAATTTATTTGTTGATTGTCGCATTTTATGTTTACTTCCTTGTTGTCTTTGCATTAAATAATCACATTCGAATTTGTGTCATAAATATTTCTGTGTGTGCACGTTGGGCCCGCCTAGGGCACCGTTTGGATCTTTTACATTTCCTAATAGGTGTACATTCATTTTTGTGAATACATTAGAATTGCATCACAGTTGCCTTTTCAGGCATTAGGCTGGCCGTCCTTTGCTAGTGTGATGTTAGAGTTTGGAACATGGCGATGTTGGTGATCGTTCCTGACTCAGTTGGTCGTGCAGGTGGCAGAGGAGGGGAGCAAGATCATGGTGCCCTGAGTCCCTGATAGGAGGCAGTGTGGAGGAGACTGAACTGAAGAGCAACCAAACGGTTGGGTCAATTCTGCACACGTTACAGAAATGAAATCTCCCTGGAAGGGGGAGAGCTGTTGCATTCTATTTCACGATGATTTACATTTCCAGTGAATGTGGTGGCCCACGTCATGTGACATTGTACTGAAATTGCAGCGTGCAAGGCTGCTGTGGGACAGTTCCAGTGATGGGAGTTGGTGGAAGCTTTTCTCAAGGAGCGAGCAGCCTTCCCTCCTTCTGTATTATGAAAAAGAAAAAAATACTTGATGACTGACTTGCCTGTTTTGCCTGCACAGCACTTCCAACATCTGGTGACGAGATTGCAGAGACCACAGAGGGCGGTACAGCTCAACGGGTGGGCAGAGATTTGCCCTGTTTTTTGGTGCCATTGGCAGGGTCGCTCCGCTCCAAATCAGTGATACGTTGCTTAAGCAGATGCCCTTGGTCGAACCGCGAAGCAAACACCTGAGGAAAGGTAGGAGAAGGGAAGCTACGGCAAGGTTGCGTGGAGGGACGCAGCAAGTTGCGGGTAAGCCCTCCAATCATGCAGAGGACACCAGCCAATTCCTGGAAATATACCCAGCCGTTTGAGAAAAGAACCCAAAGTTACATTATTTTAGGAATAAGTACCAATATGTATTTCTTACATATACTTTTTGTGTAATGTTGAACTTCAGTCCTGAAAGGTGCTTTACAGCCTGACAGCTGAAGATTCACGCAAATCTATGCATTTTTCATTTGGAATAAAGAAAAGCAGGCAGACAAAGTTTAATACCCAACCTGGGTAGTGGTGCACAACTAGCGATTAGGAGCACACACTGTGTGGAACACTGTCACAACGAGCTGCTAGTTCTACATTTTTAGGTTCAATAGCTGGAGGCCAACCCCTAGTCTCCTATAAGACATAGCAGCTTGCAATAGCCATTTACAAGTATGTAAACCATGCTCTTACTACAGGATAGTTGCGACATCCCTACTGCACTGTAGTCACTGGTACGATTCACTTGTGACGTCACAATGCATCCTGCTTGGAGAAGCAGGGTGCAGAATTCCAGCTACCTCTGCCGCAGTTATTGCACACTTTTAAATGCCTTCCTTTCAAAATAGCTTAATGTGACACTTTCAAAACATTAATTGAAAAGGAACTGTTTAAAGTGAGATGCTTATTTTGTGCACTCCCAGAGTTGAACACATGGGTGAAAGAATCTAAAATAAGTCACAACTTGCAGAAAAAGCACAAAATGTCGTTTAGATGCACTGAATCAAATTGCTTAAACTGTTTCTGCAACATAAAAGCTGCATATTGTATTTTGTTATCCAAATCGATTCTTGGATGTATCGACAACTGGAAGATCTCCTACATTAGATTAAGCAAAGTGGATGACAGTGTGTTGCCATGTATTATAAGAAATATAATACCCTCTACCGTATGTAAAAAGGATATTGCCAGTCAGCAAGGAGTTCCAAAACCTTAGAAATGAACTCAGCCTTGTTCTTCCATTTGGTCATGGAACTCCTCTGCGACTTGCAATATCCTTATAAGGTACCTACCTACCATAGGGGGCACTTTATCCAGTATATAAAATACAAAGAACGTGTGCAACCACTGATCCAGAATGTTATATGTTTACAACACCAAAGCCATGCCAGGGCATACAGAACACAAAATAAACAGTTGAAAAGAATATTATGATCATAGGGTCATTTTAACATGGCTAAGAATAGAGCGTGCACTACACGCTAAATCACCCCAATGCACGTAAACAATAGGCGCCATCACCCGACTCAACAGCACTCCCTTAATCGACTTTGGAAGGACAAAATGCTGAGTCACTTCTGGAGGAGTTGAACCTGTAATGTGCAGGTCTTTAAGAGGGAGTCCACTGCACAGATCAATCGAATGGCAATACGAATTAAAAATGTAAAGTTCTTCACTGCTGGACAGAGGTATAATTATGTTGGAATATAAATAGGCCTGCTAGTGAAGGGGGTATAAGGTGTTGGGATCATTATGTTGAAATATAAATATGTGTGCTAGTGAAGTGGGTTACGGATTTGGGATCATTATGTTACAATAGAAATAGGTCTGCTAGTGAAGGGGGCATAAGGGGTTGGGATCATTAGGTTGGAATATAAATATATCAAAAAAAGGTAGCAGGCGCTCCTCTCCAGAATGAACATGGCATGATAACCTGTTCTGAGATGAGAGTTTGCAGCACACGCGTTTTGCTCACTGTACCTTTCACAGATTGAAAATATCCATTTGCATATCAGTCTTTGTCCCGCCCACATGGGCAGTCCAGCACCAAAATGCTATGGCAATTCCTCTCTGAACAGGAATACCAACAGCAACCCCATACACATGTTTCAGCCTTGTTGGGCCTCATCAGTGAGGTGAAGCTGTGCCTCTCGGAGCACAGTGAGCAGGGAGTCCATGTCTGGTTGCCCCCAGGTAACTCAGGGTGACCATATATGCCTGCTACTGAAGGGGTATAAGGGGTTGGGATCATTATGTTGGAATATAGATATGTCTGCTAGTGAAGGGGGCATAAGGGATTGGGATCATTATGTTGGAATAGAAATATG
The DNA here is from genome assembly GCF_040938575.1 of Ambystoma mexicanum. Classification (NCBI taxonomy): domain Eukaryota; kingdom Metazoa; phylum Chordata; class Amphibia; order Caudata; family Ambystomatidae; genus Ambystoma; species Ambystoma mexicanum. Next base: position 150,013,358 of record NC_090929.1, on the reverse strand, counting down.
TCTGCCAGAGAAGGGGGCATAAGGGGTTGGGATTATTATGTTGAAATATAAATATGTCTGCTAGTGAAGGGGGCATAAGGAGATGGGGTCATTATGTTGAAATAGAAATGTCTGCTAGTGAAGGGGGCATATGGGGTTGGGATCATTATGTTGAAATAGAAATAGGTCTGCTAGTGAATGGGGCATGAGGGTTTGGGATCATTATGCTGAAATAGAAATATGTCTGCCAGTGAAGTGGGCATAAGGGGTTGGGATCATAAGGGGTTGGAATCATTATGTTGAAATAGAAATAGGTCTGCCAGTGAAGGGGACATAAGGGTGGGGAATCAGAGTGGAGAAAAGAGCTGGATCAGCAGCGTGGTGATTCGGCCATGCTTGCGGGTACCCCTTCCCTAACTGGGGCAGCCATTAATAGCAGACTCTTAAACAAAGTTTGGCTGCAAGCCTCATGCGTGGCAAAGTGCCCGGCCTCCACAAATACATTACGCTGCAATACATTCATTGTTACCTTAATGCACATCCAGACGGACAAGGGGAACGTGATCAGTGTGAAGAAGAACGACACGATCACCAAAATCCACCCGCAGCAACCAAGTCCAGGGTCAGGCTCATCTGCAGAGAAGAGAAGGGGAGAAAGACCAGAGTCACCTACTGGCAGCAATGCAGATATACAGCCTGGGTGTAATCGACAGCACCAGAAGGGGAGTGGGGACCCCCCCCCTATTTCAGGTTCCCCGGTGGGCAAACTAGAGTGGGGCACTGTATCTGAACTGTTGAGAAGGTTTAGCTTTCCTGGTGCCGACTGGGACTCAGCGGCCTTAATCATGTCTCATGACCAGTCTTTCAAGTGCTGCAGGATATGCTTAAGACACACGTATCTAGAGAAACTGCTGGGTAGAGATGGTAGGGAGAAAAACATTCATACAGTAGAGAAGGAGAACATTAGAAGACAGTCACGCTTGTAACAGATGAGATAAAAGAATATTAGGGCACTATTCATATTCAATAAGAGAACCAAGCCCAAATCCTTAAAATCTTAACTCGCATAGTACCTCCATCTGCCATTTTTAGTTTGGGCTATTAGGTGTCACTTTCGACACCTATTGCCAAAACTCTTGCATTAGAGTACAAATAGGGAGAAATTGCATGCGAGGAGGTGAAGGTGTTTGGTAATTTACCCACCCATTGACTGCCCAGGCCATGATAATCCCTATGGCCATTCCCACCCATTTATTGCCCCTCACCACCCAAATCAACTCCCCATGTGAACTATTTGAGCTCGCTTTAATCAAGTCTTACCATCAAACTTTGCACTCAAAGCCTGCCAGAGTTTTTTTCAAAGCAGTCTTTTGAGAGTTAATGACTTAATTGGAGCTGTAAATACGCTACTGGTATGATATGATATATATGATATGATGATATGATACGAGTGATTTATAACGCGGCAGTACACATGTTTTTCTAGGCGCGACAAGGCAAAGGAGGGAAGACAGAGGGAGGGCAAAACAAACAATCTTACTGGTGTTTGTATCATTCAGATTGTGCAAGTGCGATATAACACAAAGAGCAGGGGGGAGGGAGAATAGGGAGTGCCAGGGAGAGGGAAGGGGGAAGTCAAATCAGGACGGCATTGCTCGGAGTACGTGCAGCCATGGAAGCCCAGATCTGGGTAAGTGGAAGGAGGATGGGGACTGTATGGTTACAGTTACAGCCCCTAAATGTACGGTAGGCCCATAGGCAGTGCAGGGGCGACTGGTCATGGAGGAGCCTGGTACCCAGTGAGACTCCAAGGTAGCCAGGCAACCAGTCAGCGCAGCAGACAGGTAGATCAGCAGGGCTGAGAGTGAGAGAAAGCAGAGGCGAAAAGGAAGGTATTGAGCTGCTTCCGAAACTTCAGGTGGTCTGGCTCATGTTTGAGAGGGGCAGGGAGGCCATTTTAGAGCCTGCAGAGGAGAGAGATCTACTCCCCCATCCCCACTCTCTGCCTGGAGAAGCATTTGACCCTCAGAGAGTTTGAGGTAGCTGAGCAAAGGGCTCGAGAAGGAAGGTGTTTTGGAAGAGAGAGTTGGATGTAGTGCAGGCCCTGGCCACAGAAAGTCTTGTGGACCATGCAGAGTGTCTCGAAGTTGATCCTTGCAGCCACCAGGAGCCAGTGGAGGGATGTCAGTGCTGGAGAGATACCGTCCCTGGCCTTGAGGCCAAGAACACGTCTTGCAGTCCTGTTCTGGATAGTTGCGGAGGGCGGAGAGTAGAGGAAGGCAGACTGAGAAAGAGGCTGTTGCAGTAGTCCAGCCCAGAGAGAACCAGGGCTCTGGAGACAGTGAGCTTCCGGGGGAAAGTGAGAAAGGAAGAATACCTCTGGTAAGGGGCCTTCTTGCACAGGTCTGCAATGTGAGGAGAGAAGTAAAGAGTGGAGTCAAATATTACACCAAGGTTTTTTGCCTCACAGGAAAGCGAAGCAGGGGTCCCAATGAGAAGGATCTCAGTCTTAGTAGCATTAAGGCAGAGATCGTTGGAGGGGCACTGATCCTGGATCGCAGATAGACAGGCGAGAAAGGTGAGGAGGCTGAGGGGAGCCTGAAAGAGAGCAAAGTGGCAGCCGCATAACATTGAAAGTCAGAGGATAAGGTAGAGATCAGGTGGGCCAAAGGGGCCAAATAGACATTGAAGAGCCAGGGTCCGAGGTTAGAGCCCTGGGGAACACTGCATGTGGAGAGAAAGATGGTGGAGATAAAGTACCTAAGTTGGCCCTGGGAGGGTCAGTCCAGGCGGAAGGAGGTCAGTGTTACGCTCACCTGGTATCCACGGGGACGCCACCCAGCCCTGTTTGGATGATTTGCACTCTCGAACCCTCTCCCGGTCCCATGGTAAGGCCTCTGGTTAAAGATGGGTCTGCAATATAGGAGCGCTGGATTCAATACCAGATTGTCTTTATGTTTTCCAACCTCCCTTGGCCTCAACTCCTTCCTCCCCCTTGGGCCTTCTCCTCACCTTAATATTGTAAAAGGTGGATTCTCCGTCCTGCTCCTCGTGGCAGGGGCGCGTAGATGTGGGGGGCGAGCAGCGACCAAGTTACTTCACTGGTGCAAGCCCCCCTGTGGGAATCCAGGCCTGCCGCGACTCCGTAGGTTTGCTGCTTTACAGTCTTTATATGCACTTCTTATGTTCCTCTTAGTTCGAATAATAATGTCTTGCTTCTTTTCTTTTAGGTATGGAAAGGTATTTTGGTGTTGTCATGCAGTTTGAAGATGAGTATGGGCCGGTAGGCGAAAGCGTAGTGTGCGCGATGCTGTCCGGTGAGTAATGCGCAATGCTCGGCGCTATTTTGCATATTATATTGCTAACCTGTGTCTTTCTCTCCTTGCAGGTTACGATGTTCCTCGCCGAGTGGCGTAATGTTCTAGCAATGATACTGACCAGGAGATGACTACCCAGGTAAGAATTGTGTGGCTTTCTTCATTCGGGAGGAAACATGAGTAAACGCTTACTAATGCTGTCTTTCTTTCTCTTCTTTCCAGGTTATGGTATTCCAGGATGCCTGCGGTGCCAGATGATGGAGTTTGTACCTTCAGATGAGTGGAACTGAAGTCAGCGATGGATTGAAGACAGGATACTGTTCCAGGTAAGTTTCATAGGGCCTCATTACGACCCAGGCGGTAAGGGGTTTACGGCAGCGTAAACAGCGCCGACCCTTACCGCCTGAGTACGAGGTCCCTTAGCGCCATGGAGCTTTTAACACCTGCTTTTAGCAGGTGTTAAAATCTATGGCGCTAAGGGACCATGGAGTTAATTACGTCACCGTAATTTACGGTGGCGTAATTAACGCCTTCCCCACTCCCATTATGCCCTATGGGGCAAAAATGGGAATGGGGAAGGGTAAGTGGGGATTGGGGACTTACCGCCCCGCCAAGGTCGGAATGGGGCGGTAAGTCCGCCAACTACCATGGCGTAAACATAGTTTACGCCATGGTGGTAAAGTCACGGCCCAGGCGGTAACTTACCGCCTGGGTCGTAATGAGGCCCATAGTGTTCTTTCTCTCTTCAGGTCCTTGGTTTCAGGTAAACTGACATCAAACAACTGGACACGGTGAGCGTTACGCTGCCCACAGCAGAATAACACAAAGCATGTTCTGCTGTTTGGGTGTGGTTTAAATAGTCTCAGGTAAAGTAGTGCAGGTAAAATAGTCGCAGGCCTGCCGCACCCAAAGTAGTCCAGGTAAAGTAGTCCCAGGCCTGCCACACCCAAAAGACTAGACCGCATAGCTCTGTTCCTTGTAACTGAGCTATGTGTGTGCCTCCATGTTGGCTGAACCCTCCGAAGTTAAATAGTCCCAAGTAAATAGTCCCATTCTAATGTTGGTCTTCATGATGGTTATGAGCCTGGCGCCAGAGTCGATTGGTCAGGATGTCGTGATTGACCGTTTCAAAAGCAGAGGAAAGGTCAAGGAGGATGAGGACAGAAGGAAGGCTTGAATCGAGATTAGTGTGCAGATCTTCATGGGTGTTCAGGAGAACAGTTTCCATGCCTATGGCTGCTCTGAAGCGAAACGGATGGTCATGGAGACAACCAACAGATTCAGTGTGGAGAGTAAGCTGGGAGATGGCAAGCTTTTCCAAGAGTTTACCCAGGAAAGGGGTGATGGAGATTGGGCGATAGTATGGCAGACAGGTAGGATCGGCAGAAGGCTTTTTAAGGAAGGGGTGCTCACGGGAGTGCTTGAGGAGAGAGGGGAAAGTTCCAGTGGCAAAAGAGTGATTGCAGAAATCGGCCTCGGCTGGAGCGAGGGTGTCAATATGGTCTTTGATGGTTCTGGAGTAGCAGTTGAGCACCTGTTTGGATGACACTTTCATAGATCAGACTGGTCTAGAAACATCGTCAGGTGTAGTTGGAGAGAAAGAGCAGAAAGGAGGAGCGGGAGGGGCAGCCAGAGGGAGGCTGAGAGAGGTAGAGGGGGAGGAAAAGAAGGAGGACAGGATGTCCTGAGTTTTAGTGGTGAAGTGAGAAGCCTTAGCCGTACATAGAGCCTGGGGGGAAACAGGAGAGGTGAAGACTGCAGAAGGATTGGCTAGCTCCTTGTAGATTTTTAAGATTTCAGCCATGTTGTTAGAGGCTGCAGAGAGTCGGTCTTGGATGTGGGCTCTCTTCCTTGACAGGCCAGAGAGTCTGCATTGCCTTTGGAGCAGGCGGCAGGCCAGTTTGGCAGAGAAGGTAGGTGGCAGTTCTGGAGTGGGCTTAGCCTGGATGACAGACAGCTTCAAGTGAGAGGAGAGCGGAAAGTGTTCAGTCCAAGAGAGAGTGCCCGATGCCCTCCACTTCCTCTCAGCAACCCTACACTTGTGTTTCAGGGCGGCGAGGTCGGGGTCATACCAAGAGTTGCACCCGGAGATAGGCTTCAGATGGATTCTCATGACAGGGGCAAGGATGCCCAGAGTGTTGGCGATAGAAAGGTGCAGGTTAGCGAGGGCTTTGTCAGAATGTGAGTCAGCCGCAGGTATAGGAGCAGCAGAGAAAGTAGTGGCCAAGGCATCTACTGACACACGCTTCATGGGCCTAATGACCGAGAAGGTAGGTGGCAGTGCTGGGGTGTATTGCATCCCATGCTAGAATTTTTAGAGTATGGCTTTAAATTTGTGATGCTTTTCAATTTCCTGTTTGTTCTATTATTGCACTGCCACATTTGGAAATAACAAATCCTCTTTCCTGCCATTTTTAGGATTTAACCAGCCTATGAATGCATTTCTAAATCATTCAGACTTGTTCAGTTGACCAGAATTTTTCACTCGATAGATCCCCGTCTCCCGAGTGTGTCCAATTCACTGGCACTGATCTAGATATATTTGGGGATGATTGTGATCGCTCTCCAATTTGTGATTTGGCATTGGGTTCTTAGCAGTCTTTTTTGGAAAATAGTATTTGCTTCACATTATGCACTTTGTGTTTATAATTGTATGTCAAATATTTACTCTTATTCATGTATGAGCTCTAACTTATTTAATAATCATTTTAATGTTTCTAATTGAATAAAGAAATGTATTTAAATAATACGGTTGTGATTCATGTGCAGTGATCTGAGGGGTTGATTGAGGGTCCGTTCCCGACTCAGCTGGTGGGATTGTGCTCCTTTCAGTGTACTTGCTTGTATATCCTCTGGCTTGATTCTTGTGCTTTGTTGGCAGTGCTGGGGTGGGTTTAGCCTGGAGGACAGAGAGCCTCAGGTGAGAGGAGAGCAGAAAGTGTTCAGTCCAAGAGAGAGGAGCGGTGAGAGTGAACCCGTGTACCCACAGGGCCCTTTGAGACGAGGTAGCAATACAATGAGATAGATGGGGATGCAGAATTTACTCAAACAACAATAATCAGACCGACTCAGGAAGTTGGCAAAGTTAGTCTATTTTATTTGCAATCGTCTAAAACAGGGAGTACAACCAACATCAAAGGACGTACGCTCGATTTCTCTCACTGAGCGAGTTTCATAAAAAACACAGTTTATATAGTAAAAACGTGTCATCGCTGACGTCAATCTACGTGGCAAACTACAAAAACCTACTTGGGAAAGTGATAGACTTAGAGGGAACATCTAAGTATACGTTCCATACTGACAGGGATAGTAATTGGGTCTCTAACATCAGGCAGGCAACGAAGCCATCCTCTAATAATAGTCACTTTTGAAGGTCATCAATTACACAACGCCCTATTGGTCAAACAAACTATAGGGCTCTATATTGCCCTATATCTATATAGCCCTCTATAATTGGTTGCCACCCTAGTACTCCTCTGTAATATTCCACGCAGGCTAGCTGCACGCAGGATGGTACCGCAGGTGCTCGTGGGATGGTCTTGACCATAGCTTCCCACCTAATTAGCCTGTCTTCTATCATCACTCTTGCAGTCTGCCAGTCAATTAGCCTTTGAACATGGCCTTGTAAATGTTCTTCGTGTCTGAGAATAAAAGGGATTATAGGCATAGTTTGTCTCTTGGTTCCGATGTAGCTCGACCCAGTGTCTATTTTCATTTTACCATGTGACTGGAGACCATGTTTCAGAGCTTTTTGCTGTATTAAATCCTATTAAATGATGAACCTCTGACGTCTTCAATGTTCGTCCAACCCACCTCAGACAGGGGTTTGTTCTTTTTACATGTGTTGTAGCTACTGAATGAACACTCAGGCTCACAGCGGCCTTGACTTCTTGGTGCTGGGCCAGCCAAGCATTTCCTGGATTCTCCCTCCATCATTAGCTGTTTTCCAACTGCGCCACACTGAAAAAGCCTTTCTATTCACTAGGTCCAAGTGCGTTGTGGAACATCCATAGTGTACAGATTCCTATGGATTTACATTGGCACATTATCTATTCACTACATAGCCAGCCTTAAAAATACCTTTCCTGCTTGCGTTACCGTGTCTGCACAATTGTTAAATTGATTTTGCATTTTCTTCATCGTTTCTGTAGCATGAGCATCTTCATCATGAGGCCGAAATGTTGCTCATCTTTAACACCTCCTCCTTGATCCTATAGAACATCTATGTTTTCAGCCTCTTGCCTCTTTTCTGGGAGCGTCAGCTCTGCTTTCATGACGTCACCAGTCTTCTTTCTTGCTCATTTTCACACTTCCTGTGATTTAATTCAAATGGCCACCATATTTTCTTGAGTGCATATATGGTTTCCTTAATGGGTACCTTACATGATTCTTTGCGGTACAGGCATTCTCACTGGTACTGCACATGTCTCAACTTCCGATTCCCAACATATAGGCAACATGGGGGTGGAGCTTTGGGTGGGGGTACTTGGCTCCTTCTCTAAAAGAGCGTTCGAGAGGGGGACGTCTGAGGAGATGAGAACATCCAAGGTATGTCCGGCAGAGTGTGTCGGACCAGAGGGTTGAATGGAAAGAGCATTTTGCATAATAAAAATGTCTTAACCAGGTCTGCCTTCAGCCGAACAATTTATAAGCACTATGCATGTCTTTCACTGAAGTCCTGTTAAAAACAAGCATTGGCAAAGCCAACCATTTTGGTTTGTGTCTAAGTATTAGGCATTTGCCAAGCACTGCTATTAGATGCCCAGGTACTCGCTCCATTTTCTCACTCCTACCATCAATGGCCATTTAATACCACTACGGCAGTGCCTGGCAAGTGCCTTTCCCATGCCCGTGCAAAAGCCCAAACTGTTGGCATTGCCAATGATTGCTTTAAATTTCCTGATGTCCTTAAGGAGTGATAAGCACCCAAACAGTCATGACGAAACACTGTTGCCTATTGGCACCCTTCTCTCCTTCAAGCTATCCTGTCTGCCATCACTGGCTTAGTCCTGTCTCAAGAATACACAACTTAATATAACTCAATTCCTTGGGGGTCAGAAAATGATACAGTGCATTGCACAGCTTGCCATGTGTACTCTCCCAGTCTGTACATCAGGCAGGCACCCTTGATCGGGGTCCCTGACACTGATTGCAGATAGCGCAGAGTGAGTCATGCAATAGGGATGTGGCCAACAGTCATTTGCTGTCAACTTCCGACGAAAGAATCTCTTCCCTCGCCACTGGTGCAAGGGAGCATTGCTTTTTATTTTTCTTCCAAGTTCAACTTAAAAAATATGGGCCATCCATATTCCCGAGAAAAATCCATGAGAAAAATGAATGCTCGATAAACAAAACAAAAAAAAACACATCCTAAAAGGTTACTGTAATTCATGGATGTCATTTCACCAAAATGCCAGTGGTAGCATAAGTGACAACAAACGACCCTTGACCTCTGATGACATCACAGGAAGTGTTGTCATTTGACCCCACCCCAAAGTGACATCACGGGAAGCAATGGTACACAACATTTCACCCCTTGACAAAACAGGAAATGGTATCACATAGCATTGTTCCTAAGTATACTACAATAATTATTGGCTCGACTATAGGGTCTTTAAAGTTAAGTATTCTGCAGCATTATAGAGCGATTAAAAATGGGGATGTTACCAATCCATTAACAGGAACATTTTTTGGAGATACATGGAGTAAATGTAAATGAAATGACATTTGTGGGTCTTGCTCATGTTCCAATACACAAGAGACTGGGGAATAGAGAACTCAAGTTGAGACGATTGGAGGCATCTTTGATTTGCAAATTTGACACTCTAAGGCCCAATGGGCTCAACATTGACCCAGAACTATTTGCATTTTTGCAGTAAATTTCCCCTTTTTTTGTAAAATGCTAGAGGTGAATTCATGAATCAATGAAGTGGCTACTATGTGGCCCATTTATTCAATCAAGGTGACCCTTGGTGCCTAGACATTTCCATAACAATAGAGATGATCTTGGTGATTGAGACCCAGCAGTTCTATATTTGACACTTTTAAGTCTGATATTTTAAAATGTTATATTTGATATTTTGATATTATGTATCTAATTTAAATGTGCGGCTGGTAGTTTTCTGTTTTTAGAACTAGGGATAATAATGTACTAGCACTTTATCTATTTGTCATCTACAAAGAATGCTCGGTTACTGCACTGGCACTTTCGATATGGATTATGCTGCTCTAAATCGTAATTTGATTGATATGACTGTCTTTTATCAACAGGTCAAAGCATTTGCACTTTAGAAAGATTATGCTGCCTTGAATTCTACTTATATGCTGCTGCTTACTAACATGTCTTTTCATTATATTGCATTTTACTAGCCCTTCTTTAATTGGTCTATGCACTTGCACTTTAGAAAGATTATTGCATTTGCACTTTGGAAAAATGTGGAATTTTTCTCAAGTGGCACGGAGTCAATTTATGAAAATACAAAGGTGCATACAAATGTATGTCACTTTAAATTGGCAGAGTTGTCCGCGCTACGCTATGATCCATGGCCTCAATAACACTTCAAAGCTTGGGGCGTAATGGTTAAATGTTTATTAAAGGGATGGTCTAGTAAACATTTTTATTTAAAAAATAGATAGGCCACATAAAAAAAAAATACTAGCATCCTCCGTTTTAAAACTTCCTATGTAAAATTTTGAGCTATTCAAGCTCAAAATTCGAAAAAGCAAGCACAGGGGCGCAGCCATTTTGTGAAATGGAGGCCCTCCTGTGCTGGCTTTTGCTTTTGCAGATTTAACAAGGGGGGTCCTGGGAGTCCCTCTGCCAGACATTAGTCCTGGTTACGAGGGACTTACCCAGAGTCTTTAGCTCACTATCTTTCACAGAGAAGAAATATCCCAAACATATCAGTCTTTGTCCTGCCCTGGGGCAGTCCAGCACCGAAATGCGAGGCAATTCTCCTCTGAACAAGAGTACCAACAGAAACCCCAGACACGTGTTTCGGTCTGGTTGGACCTCATCAGTAGGGTGGATCTGTGCCTCTCTAAGAATAGTGAGCAAGGGGTCCACGTCTGGATTCCCCTAGTAACTTAGGGTGAGACCCAAAGTTACTTAAATATGCAGATTTAACAAGGGGGGTCCTGGGAGTCCCTCTGCCAGACATTAGTCCTTGTTACGAGGGACTTACCCAGAGTCTTTAGCTCACTATCTTTCACAGAGAAGAAATATCCCAAACATATCAGTCTTTGTCCTGCCCTGGGGCAGTCCAGCACCGAAATGCGAGGCAATTCTCCTCTGAACAAGAGTTTTGCGGCACTAATGAAGGAAAAGCCAGCCAGCTGTAGTAAACAAAGTCTACCGCTGGGTGGCTTTCCCTTCATTAGTGCCGGGACTCGGAGGACGCGGACCGGAGACCAGAGCAGGAAAGCTGCAGCTGAATCTCGGTAAGTGCTATTTATTTTTTTTACAAAAAATAAGCACTAGCTGCGGTTTTCTTTCTAAGTTTTCCGGGCTGGAGGAGCCCGGAAAACTTAGAAATAAAACCGCAGCTTTAAAAACATTGGGCCTCATTACACGGAAGGCGGTAATGGTTAACGGCCACCGTTAATGGTAACGGTGACCGTTAACCATTACCGCCTTACTACGAGGTCCCTTAGCGGGTTGGTGCTTTAACGCCTGCTTTTTGCAGGCGTTAAAAACCAACCCGCTAAGGGACCTCGGAGCTAATTACGGCACCGCAAAATTGCGGTGCCGTAATTAGCGCCTTCCCCATTCCCATAGAGCCCTATGGGGCAGAAATGGGAATGGGGAAGGGCAATGGCGGAAGGGGGATTTACCGCCCCACCAACCTTGGAATGGGGCGGTAAATCCCCTTTCCGGCAAGGCGGTGCCGGTAATTTACCGGCATGGTCCAGGGTGCTAATAGCACCCTGGATCACCGCCTTCCGTGTAATGAGGCCCATTGTATTTATGTTTGCGGTCGCTTTTGAAGCGACCGCAAACATAAATACAACGTTATTGTGTCGGAAAACGCTGCGGTTTTTCTTTCCAAGTTTCTCAGGCTCCTCCGGCTCGGAGGAGCCTGAGAAACTTGGAAAGAAAAACCGCAGCGTTTTCCAACACAACCGCGTGTGTTTCTGCCTGCTGTGGCTATCACTTTGGGTCTCCGGTGCTCACCGGAGACCCAAAGTGAAAGCCACAGCAGGCAGAAACACACGCGGTTATGTTTACATGCCGCGTAGTGTTTCTACCTGCAGCTGATTTCCCATTTGGGGCTCTCGGGCTCCCCGTGGGGAGCCCGAGAGCCCCAAATGGGAAATGCTACGTTGTCTGCCTAAATCTGCTTTCCCATTTGGGGCTCTCGGGCTCCCCGTCCGAGAGCCCCAAATGGGAAAGCAGATTCAGGCAGACACAACGCGGTTGTGTTGGAAAACGCTGCAGTTTTTCTTTCCGAGTTTATCAGGCTCCTCCGAGCTGGAGGAGCCTGAGAAACATGGAAAGAAAAACCGCAGCGTTTTCCAACACAATAACGTTGTATTTATGTTTGCGGTCGCTTCAAAAGCGACCGCAAACATAAATACAATGTTTTTAAAGCTGCGGTTTTATTTCTAAGTTTTCCGGGCTCCTCCAGCCCGGAAAACTTAGAAAGAAAACCGCAGCTAGTGCTTATTTTTTGTAAAAAAAATAAATAGCACTTACCGAGATTCAGCTGCAGCTTTCCTGCTCTGGTCTCCGGTCCGCGTCCTCCGAGTCCCGGCACTAATGAAGGGAAAGCCACCCAGCGGTAGACTTTGTTTACTACAGCTGGCTGGCTTTTCCTTCATTAGTGCCGCAAAAGCAAAAGCCAGCACAGGAGGGCCTCCATTTCACAAAATGGCTGCGCCCCTGTGCTTGCTTTTTCGAATTTTGAGCTTGAATAGCTCAAAATTTTACATAGGAAGTTTTAAAAACGGAGGATGCTAGTATTTTTTTTTTATGTGGCCTATCTATTTTTTAAATAAACATTTTTACTAGACCATCCCTTTAAGTCAGATAAACAATAACCATGTTATAAGATAGCGCATTAGCGCTGAATACCATCTATAAAATGTACATGTTACAAAAAAGTTTTTTTAATAGGGAATTGGAAGCGCGGCTTTTTGAACTTCGGGCTCATTTCCTCACCTCATTTTAGAGTCAATTACATACTTGACTGCTAGATGAGATTATTTCATGCACAGTACCACTCGCCTATTAGGCAAACTAGCCAGTCCAACATGGCGGTATTATTCACACTGTTGATAATATGACCTGAGGTTATCACATGACCTAGAATAACGGGAGGAAGGGGAGGAGCCTAACGCTCGAGCCGCGCTTGTTCCTGTTTTCATTTAAAATGGTGTTTTTCACGAATGTGGATGTTAATCAGCCTGAGGAAGCTTGGTGAACAAGCGGAACGCGTGGCGAACTTCCACCCTAAGGGAGGGTAGGACAGGGGGGGGGGGTGAGTGTTTTTTAGACCTGTATGCCATGGGGAGAGACTAGTAACTTTGTGTCCACCCTGATAATGCTAATTTGCATTTTTTGTTGGTTACGTGTCTTTTTAAACTAAATAAAGACTACTTTTTCACTAGATACTGGTATGGTCATGTGTGCAAGGGACCGTGTCTGACACGTTGTTGGGGAGTTTTTTGTAGTGCTACAACTCTCCACCCTCGTGTTTTTTTTACAAATACAATAAATATGGTTACAATGCGACTGCAATGTGATATAATAATAATAATAATATACATTTCAGAAAAGAATAAATCACCATATGTATCGTTAATATCAGTATGTATAGGCACATATTACCAAATTACTGTGAATCCAAGCAGACGTCCAAGGCCAAATCATAATGATGTGTTATTACATAGTGCTTAAGCACTTTATATAGAACAAATATACATACAATATCAGACCTCAGAAAGATGAAAGGTTGAGTTGACTTTGCCGGGATTTTGAACCTGCAACTTGCAGATCACACACATCGCAGCAGCGAGCGCTCAACCCACTGAGCTATTTTATCAGCTATAGATATCTTACCGGGTGTAGTAAAATTAGCAATTACATGTCTGAATGTTCTCAAAGTCAGAAAACACATTACACTCTGTAGTGGCTACCAATGTACTGGTAACTGTATAGAATTCCAGAAAGACCATTTGTTATTCCTATTCTTTCTTATTTAGGGTCATTGCTCCAAGTGTTGCACTTTGAGCAGTGTAAAACTTTATATATTTTTTTTTTAATAGGCCTGAACAAGAAAGCCAGCCACTCCAGAAACAAAGAGCCACATGGCGTTGGCCACAGCCCAGGAGCTTCGATTTAAAAACTTTTAAAAGAAAAAAAATGTAGGGGTAGTAAGGGAGACCACAGAGGTAGCAAGGGAGACCTCAAGACCCCCAAATGACGTCCCTGCTATAATTTCTAGGAGTCAGAATTAAATGGACAAACATCACTTGTATCCAATGTTTTTTTTGGGGGACTTGGGAACTATACCGTGCGAGATGCAGAAGCTGGACGCAATTCGGTGGGCAGTCCCACTTTTGATTAATGGGCAAGTGCTTTGCAATAAGCCAACATGCAGAGATTACCGATTTGCTCCTGCAGAAAGGCACCCAGATAGCTGGAAACGGGGGTGAGAACTGCAGGTGCACCACCCGCGTTTTAACAGCCATCCGAGGCACATCCTGGGAACCACCATTTATTTATTTTTAGTTGCCTCTGCCCTTCACCACCAATCCCCAGCACTGCGCCCCCTCCCTCTGGCTGCAGGCCATCCAACCATATCCCACCCTTCTAACGTGCTTGGGCTCCCATCAGCCGGCTCCGAGGCTCCGTCTCGGCCCGACTCAGTCACTTTTCCATTTCTTTGGCAGCAGCCATCTAGTTTTTCACAGGAGAATGGGCTCGCGCAATGCATGCAGAATCAGTCTTCATTTAAAAAAAACAAAAAACTAAAAATACTCGCTCCCCCGGGGTGCGAATAGCTACCACTTCCTTGTCATGGGCGTACTGGGTTGGTAACGGCCCTGATCCCTCGGCGGGGCCCTCACTTCGTTCGGACTTGCCTAGGCTCGGGCTGGAGTGACGTTACCAGGTATACCCCCTTATGCCCCAAAGTGGGGGCGATTGCTATAATATACAAGGTTTTCCTGGGCTGGCTCTGTCTTGTAGTTTTGATGAAACGATGTTAGGCCCCACCTAAGAAGTTGGTTATCTGTGGCACGCTTTACAGAACAAAAACAAAATATCTTCGACATGGTTGTAATAAGGGGTGTTGCTAGCTCTGGAAAAGATCTGAGGCTAAGCTACTGTCGGGGCCGGGGCTAGCTAGCCTTTTGGTTGCAGCCCCTGAGCTGCTGTCTGGGGTTACAATCTTTTGGTTATCTTGGGGGGCTGTAGTCCCCTCAGATCTCCCCTGGCATCGCCTCTGGTTATAATGTTATCAAGTAATCTACAGTAAGAACTTTATAAAATGCTTAATCACCTTCACATTTAGACTCCACTTGAAAGCAGGCCCAACGTGACCTTGTAATGTTGTAAGAGAATGATGGGGTCACTTGCACAGTTCTCCCTCCTGTATAGGCGTGCCCCTAAGCGCTGGCTGACAATGACCAGACAAAGCAACAGGCTAACAATAGGACGGGCTTCATGGAGGCTAGAGCCAAGCACTACCAAATGGACATTGTTGGGAGCTAGCCAGAGCAATGGTCCAGAATGAGTGGGCGGCCACTATTGCTCCAGTATGGGGAGAAGACATCTACAGCAGCAATGAAACGGGGGCATGCTATGTCACGTTACTTTGCTATTGTACTGCGCGGAATCTCCTGCCTATTAGTTTCCACCCCCCCCCTTACCCCCGCAAGTCTCATCCAAAGAGGACGAGGATATGGTTCAGCGCTGAACAGCTTTAACAGTTTATCTCCAGGGTTAGTGAACTAAGTAGAACACAACAATGGCATCAAACTGTTAAATACTTCATTTAAGCAGATTTAAAGTGCCCTGTATATTGCAGTACATATAAAAAGCATACGACACATTTTGCTTTCAGTGAGTGCTATGTAATCGCTCTTGTGCATTCAATATTCAAGTCACAAGGCAGCATTAGAGACTAACAACCCAATGTTCGCATCCGGCAGCCAGACACAAAATGGTTACTGAAGCCCTGGCCACACGCACTTGCAGATGGGGCCAGAAGTCTTGTGTGGAAGGGGGCGGGAGGGGTTGGATTCCCATTCACAGTAGCTGGTTCTCACGCCCACCAACTCAGAACAACGCTTGCTGGCCTCCTGCCTGAATCTAAACATAGTTCGTTACTGGGAAGAGCCGGGCTGTGAAGCGCATCCATTTATTACACTGAAAAACACACCGACGAGTTGCAGGACGTGTATGAGGGAAGGAGGTCAATGTCACCGGTTAAAGGAGTCACACCAGGACTGCGAGGACATGGACGTGCAGGGAATAGCTCTGCACGTGGCTAGTAACCGGTTAGAGGACAGGGCGGAGTCACACCAGGACTGAGAAGACATGGACTTGCAGGGACTAGCTCTGCATCTGGCTAGTAAGCGGTTAGAGGTCAGGGAGGAGTCACACCAGGACTGCAAGCACATGGACCTGCAGGGACTAGCTCTGCACGTGGCAAGTAACCGGTTAGAGGTCAGGGAGGAGTCACTCCAGGACTGAGAGCACATGGACTTGCAGGGACTAGCTCTGCACATGGCTAGTAACCGGTTAGAGGTCAGGGAGGAGTCACACCAGGACTGAGCACATGGACTTGCAGGGACTAGCTCTGCACGTGGCCAGTAAGCGGTTAGAGAACAGGGAGGAGTCACACCACGACTGAGAGGACATGGACTTGCAGGGACTAGCTCTGCACGAGACTAGTAACCGGTTAGAGGACAGGGAGGAGTCACACCAGGACATGAGAGGACAATTGACGACCAATGACTAGCTCTGCACGTTGCTAGTAAGCGGTTAGAGGACAGAGAGGAGTCACAGCAGGACTGAGAAGACATGGACTTGCAGGGACTAGCTCTGCACATGGCTAGTAACCGGTTAGAGATCAGAGAGAAGTGTAGAGAAATCGCTTGCTCTCGTGAGATTATTCCCTGGGACCCGAGCGGCATGAGAATGAATAACCAATGTGGAGTCAACGAGAGAAAAAAGTCATAACATTGTACTATATCTGCAACGTTTGGATAGTCTGAAAAATATCTACATGCTAAGATTTCTGGGCTGATCCAACCAAATGGGTTTGATACAGGGCCAGTTCTAAAACAAGACAATTCTAGGCAGTTTACTAGTGAATAACCTATGCAGACACTATATTGGGGCCTAAAGAGGGTCAAGGGGTGTCAAAATAGTAATATGAAGTTTTTATGTAGTGCTTTATCCCAGATTCCTCCTGCTTCTAAGCATTGTAATAATAATAGCTTCTAATATTTCCCAATTGAATGATACTCAATGTATTACGCTTGGAAGGATGAAGAACTGAGTCGGCCCTGCTGGGATTCAAACTTGTGACTTGTAGGTTGGCAGCATATCGGTGTTGAGTGCTTAACCCGTGAGCTATTCGCCTGAACTAAAAACACTTTCCCTGAGGTAGCATAAAACTTTGCTCATCAAGACTGCAAACATTCATCCAGGTAAAAGGTGTAAAGTTGCCCTCATCGCCAGGACCCCTTGCTCCTTGCAGAAACCAGGTATGTGAATTGCATGTATACTCTGGACCTAAAGGTCGTAGTTAGCTTTCACCCAAATTAAAAACCGCCTCATTAGACACTTTACCTATTACACTAGTCCTAAAGACAGAATACCTGAAAAAGACCACTTCACAAATCTGGAGGGCCTAGAACTGCCGCTGTAAAGATGAAACAAAGTATTAAGGCAATTCATAAATCCTGTTCCCTTTACAGACGACAGTCATTGGCAGTTATAATTGACATCTACACTGCACTAGCAAGGGCAATTGGTTTTGTGCCAAACTTTGGGGCTTTCAGGAGCAAAGTAAGCTCCGGACATCTGAAAAATACTTTTTTCGTAAGCTGCTTAGTTTACCGGTATGCTCATCCGGAAACAAGTTTTATATAGATTTGGGAATTTGCCCTATATCCGAGTTGTGGGAAGAGTGCCCCACTAAAGTTATGGCTATCAACCCGTTCACACAAGAAGGCAGCTTTACCTAATAATCTACTTGATCGAATTACTGCCAGATAAAGTATAATATGATATCTTGGTGTAACCATGTACTCCAAAGCTTAACTGTTCAGTGGGTCTCTAATTTCAACATGACAAAAGTGCAAATAAAATCAGCAGAGAGCAGCACATGGGCTCTGCCCAGTACCTATCAGTGTAACAGCACCTATTAATATACCGACACCTAAGAAAACCTGGACAGTAAGGTATCCATTGAGAAAGCCAGATCTACATCCTAGACAATATGATGGTGGTTTGAATGAAATACCCGAAGAAGCAAAGATGATAATTAAGGAAGATGAATGGTGGCGTCATAAGAAATCGGATTAATGCACATATAGAAGATATAATGACCTAAGAATATTGACAAGAGACAAAATATAAAGGAGACACCACGGATAAGTGACAGCTCAGGCTCAAGATGAAGAAACATATGCCACATACATGATGAAGATATTTAGTTTAGTTTAAACGTGTACAGATGCAAGTAACTGCAAGAGGCAAAAGAATTGTGAAGCTAGCTTATGCTTAAATAGTCAATAAATTGCAGCAAGCACCAATGTTTACAAGTATATACCTCAAGAAGCACTTTATGTATGAATGCAAGTCCACTACGCATATGAACAGAATTGAACAAAGGTTACAAAAGGCCTCAAATGGAGTGTTGCAGCAATAAAATCGAGAATCGAGGCGGAGCAAAACTCAGCTATGGATGACTATGCCAAGAAGCCAAGGTCTTATCTGGCTGGTATGGGCTGACATGGGATACAATTAAGGAGAAAAGAGAACAGAGAATCCTGTTCAGAAAGGTCAAGATAAGCCACAGACGTCAGCGAACTGGTAGAATTAAATCAAATATACGAAAAGACAGAGTAAAGCTGATTTCACAGTGTCCAGTCACGTGACAAAGACAGGCTGGAAGAGTGAGACTTTCCCACCTACGCATGTATCCCCACCATGCCCATACTCCTTAAAAGTTCTCAGAGCACAGAGCAGACTCAAGGCCAAACTACAAAGAAGTAACTGACACAGGACTACTGAAGTGATGATCGATTGTAGCATAATTGGTGGGAAGCTAGGGTGCAGACAAGCTTCTCTGCACCTGGATGTTCTTTCTGCATGCTGCTAGACGTAGATGGAAAGGTATGAGTGGGATTGATGCCAACCCAATCATAGTGGACCATGTAATCTAGGGTCCTACAGTGAGTAGAGCCAATGAGACGTCGTACTTTTAGTGACGTTCATAGTGGCCATCTTGAAGGGAGGGCTTACTTGCCCCACCTGACATTGATTATCCAATCCCCTCTCCCCGTTAACATATACAGATATAGTACCTATATTAAGTTACCTTCCTATAACCAATCACGTTGCATGTTAGGTTTTTAAGGTTGCCACATAGAATTACGTTAGTACGTGCGCAGGTTGTACGTCAGCAATGATAAGTTGTGGCTATAAATATTGTGTTTTTTCTGAAAGTAAAGAGAGCGAGAAGATCGAGCAATTGCTGATGTTCGTTGTACTCCCCGTTTTATGGACTTGTCATTAAACAGACTCACTTTGCCAAACTATTGAGTTGTCTTGATTATTTGATGCTGGAGTATGAATCTGCATCCCCATCTATCTCGATGGTACTGCTACTCATCTTAAAGGGCTGTTTGGAGATCATCCAGTTCAATAGGATATTGGGACAACAAACCTGGTCTATAATGGGGCTACAGCCATACTTCCAAACATCTTTCCACTATCGCTGGGCTGTTACTAGATTTCATTTTAATGTATTGCCTCTAAACACTTTTTGTCTCTTGGAAGACAAATGCAAAATTATGTAATACTTGTTGCCCCTTTTGTCCCGATAAAATAGAGACTAGTTTCCACTTTCTATTGTTGTGCCCGAAATATGAAAAATTGTGCGCACAATACTGAATACCGATTTTTAGAATTTTTAATGCAAGACAGTGTGCTTTTAACCATTTGATTTTATGTAAACAATTTTGGGTCCTACAGCATTGAATAATTCTTTACAGAAAAGCGATTCAACTTTGCCATATGTCTATTGAGCCCTGATTCTGATACATATGTAATTCTTTCTACCAGATTTTCTGTTATGTATTCTTTTTTATTGAGCTCTTTAGTTAGAATATGTACAATTCGAATACAGATTTTGATGATGAGCAAAATATAAGTGGGCACATTTTAAATCTATTTAATAAAGTGTACAATTAACATAGTTTTGACCATTCATACAGTACTCACGAACAGCTGGAATATCTCGTGGTGGCTTACACCAACAAAAACAAATTGAGGTGATGGCTGGAAGGTTTGGAATGAATCCTAACCTCTGGCATTGCTCTGGGAAACCCTCCAGACCATGGTTCTTCGCCTGCCAAGCCATTACAAAAGGGGAAAGACCATATGAAAATCAGGTCTGGTCCGACCCCAAAAGGGGCAGTCCAGGCCAAACTGCTTGATAACAGAGCAACGCCAGTGGCTAAGATTAATTCTCATTTTCACTGTCCTTTTCACTATGCCACAGCCATATCAACTTTGTTGCGTTTCAATATGTTTACTTAGGGTACAACTTGCTGCAGCTTTCTCCCACATTGACATTTCATGCATAGATATTTGTTCAGGTTTTGCTGCTGCACTTATCTTGTCGGTATTCAAATATTCTTCATTTCGGGGATTGCTATAACAATGGGTTTTGTCTGTATTTAAACTTTAAGCACTGTCTGTAATAGCAGTCTCAAATAATGAATTCACTTTATTGCTTGTGTCCGTACACCCTGATGTCCCCAATGGCTCTGGGCAGGCTCACTGGTAGTTCGCAGAGTCTTCCACTTATGGCATGCCTCTGCGGTGAAGCTTCCTCCCTGGGACGGTTTCTCATATGATTTTTACATTTCTCCAGCTTTTCCTGCAACCCAGCGTTCATCCGCTGGCTTCCCACTGTGGCTTGGACCGGAGAATGCTGCTTCCCTGCAAGACTGTACCTCCACGAGCTCTGCTGGGGCACCCAGCGCCTACACGGTTCTTCAGGTGTGCCTGTTGCATCTATCCTTCCTTCACGCCATGCTGGTATGTGTAATTCGCGTTCGCGAGCCACCACATGAATGTGCCCGTTCTCTCTCTCTCTGGACTTTCTCAGGCATGGTTCTCTCCCATTCTGCTGCGTTGAGTGTGGACACGATTTTTAAATGACCTGCACACTTTAAGTTCAGCCCAACAACTAGTCTGCACATTAGGTTTCTCTTAGTTTGCATAAACTCCTTCCTCCTCTTCTTCTTCTTCGTCTCAGTACTTGAGGCTTTATGGGAGCTGAAGTCCACAGATGTTATTAGATTTCTAAAATGATGTTCAAAAGTTGAATACAGAGAAACATCAGAAACAGCAGATGTGAGTGTTGCGTATGTATAAATGGAATTTTGTCTAGTGTGGCAAAGGAAGGGGTTTCTGGTTTTTACAATAAGGGGGATTTGTGGAATGACAACAAGCCATCAAGAACTTGGGTATTATAAGGTCGTCTTCAGGAGGAAGGGTAGAATACTGTGTATCGTCTGATGAATTCCCCACCTCCCCTCTGACAGCTGTCCCCTCGCATGTGATCCACTTCCAGTGTCAGGATCAGATAGCGACTGCCGTCCCCTGGAAACATGAGAGGAGGTTACTCCCGGGGAACCAGTGAAGAAACTGAGACTCCAAGTCCCATCTCATCCACTGAAGGGGGAAAGGGGCTTTGCAGGGAAGCCAGCCATGCCTTCAAACACCCAGGGACACAATAGCAACTTTGTGTGGCGAGGAGCACTTCTAAGCAAACAGATGGCTGCATAGAGATCCAAAAGTGAGCCAGCATTTGAAGCCAGAGTGATACATGATTTCTATGCAACCACCAATGCGACACAGAAGTACAACAACCTATGCACTGGGACCAGGGTAGGAAAACACTGCCTCCCTGCAAGTGTGTCACTGGTCCCTGCCAGCACACAGGCCAAATCACAGGAGATCAAAATGCACAGACTGAAAAACTTTGTAACAAATTAATTTCCTGGCTTTTTTCCAGGTACTATTTTCATGGACCTGGCGCTTGTTGGTAGACTCTCTACCGTTGTTCAACATCGAGTTCCACAAATGACACAATGAACACATCTCTATGGGTATTTTGAAGGCTCACTTCTGGAAACGATACAAATGGGCAATATCAAAAGCTAGGATTCCAATGAGGGTCTTGCCCTCCAAAGGAAAGTCCTCTGAGAGCTACGGAGTGGCCGGTGAGGCCCTTGAAGGGCGGTACAGACACTTCACAGCCCTTATACTTGCTTACAAAGGCGAGGCCCGCTTATATGTAGATGCTTAGAACCTGGAGGAGTTTCCATGCAGTAGGCGAAGCCCTGCCTAAGCAATGTTAGTGCTGAATTTATTGTTGTTCCTATTATAATGTTTTATGTTCGGCACATTTCCACGACATCCTGGGAGGGGGGAATGCATGCTATAAACGTACAATAAAATATCCTAACTAAACAGTGTCTAAGAGAGAAAGCTGATCGAAAGAGAACAGATTTGATGGCATGCGCCACACCTAGATGGAATCGTGATCACTGGCATGCCTCAAATCTAGACAGAGTATTGAGGATTAGCCAATGCCACTCTCAGATGGAATACTGAATGATAGCAAGCATCATACCGAGACACAATTGCAAGGACAGCAATGCCAACCAGCCAATCCACTAACAATTTCATCCCTCTGCATACACCTCTCAATCTCTAACCAAACACAACCACAAACCTCAAACGCAGTAATCCGCACAAACTTCACTACACTGCAACAACAAAACAAACCACACATAGACTTGCACAACAGCACATGACGACTACCGGCCGTAAAACACCCCAAGCCCAGCCAACGGACCCACCGGGCTGAGGCTGCCATCAGCACATCACTGCTCTCTTGCACTTTTCCAGGTTATTCCCACTAACTCACCCTCCTTCTCCCTTTTCAGAGCCGCCAGAGCGCCAGGGGACCACTCCGGTGGTGATAGTGCGCGGTACAAATATCCTTTTACATTAAAATTTGGAACGCTGTGAGCAGAGAACATATGTCCGAGGCTCCAACAGACTCCCTAATGATCTGCCAGGTACTACTGCTTTTGGTAACTGCCATGTTAAGGCAGTCCAGTTGTTACCAAACATAGAAAAAAGGGTCATGTCTAGTAAGTGCTTCGTAGCTAGATCTCCATGCACCTATGCCTCCAAAAACTTGTCTTTCCAATCTACGCCCTCCGATCCCTTGGCAACTGTGAGCCCTCTTTCCTTCTCCTTTTATTTTCCCTGTGCTCTGCTTTCCTCTGCAGACGGGGTCTGGACAGCCCAGAGAGGGGCGACACACCTACCTCCAGACAAGCCTGGGTGCTCTGAGACCACTATGGTGGCGATTTGCAACAGCATAAAAGCATTCTAACAGAACTTCAATACGTTCTGCTTTCGCATTCCTACACTTGAATTGCACCCCGAGACATAGCGATATCATTGGCCCCAAGCCACTGGAACAGGTTTCCACTCCTGATCTCACCATTAACAAAGCATTGTTATTGGGTGTGCTTTGGTCAACTGAAGATACACTTAACTAGATCTTCCAGAATACTGTATCTGCAAATAAAAGCTCTGAACTTAACATGGGTGTCCAGGAGTCATGCAAGCGTCTGGTCACCTTCTTAAGGAACCTCTGAAGCCTTTAGTCCCACTACCACAAGCCGGCTGCCTGCCTTCAAGCTTGATCAGCAGGATTCTCAAGAGCACCAACCAAGGCCCCCGGCCGACTAATCTATAGTCCACACACATCAGAAGAGAAAGAAGACATGAAATGGTCCATTAAATATGTGCCTTTGATGGCTCAACAGGTGTTGCCAGGAAGCAACCTCGCAGCACATCTCATCCATTTGGCAGGTAGAACTTGACCACTCTAAATAAACTCCTGGCAGATGCAGAATCAGAGGAATTCAATGTGTTTCCCACCTACAGGCCCTGCTAGCTCACCTAGTTGAGTGTTGATTAAAATTGTGGAATTTCCAGGACTTGCTGATTCACAAGTCATTTCCACCCTCTTAACCGGTAGAGAATTGTGAACAATCGTCACAAATTTCTGAACTTTTGTAAAATATTCAGCTGAATTGTTTAGGGCGATTTCAACCAGCCCAACTAGCTATCTGACATGACAAACCTACAGGTGGAGATGTGTATATATCCGCCTGCCTCTTTCCCAAGGTGCTTTGCGTACCAGTGGCTTCATGGCCACATTGTGTCGGTGTACACGCATATCGAGAATGAGCAAGCAGAGGAATATGGACTAGCTAGAGTGACCGGCATACAGGGGAAACGAGAAGGAAAAATCACATTTTTCAGATCTTCTTCCAAAGGATGTGCACCCGAAACTGCAATTATTGGCTTGCAGTCCCCTCAGGACTGAGATCATGGCACCATAAGCACAAGAGGACTCAAACGCTCCAGGGCCTATACTTCAGAAGCCAGCGTGCCTACTAGGCCAGATTGACCAGTGCCCCTCTACTGAGGCGAGTCCTCCCCCTCTGTTCTGTGCCCCTCCTAAGGGTAACCTCACCCAGGAGGGAGGCCTGGGTGCAGAAGGGTGAACTGCATGTTCACCTGCCCCCCATGCCTGCCAGCAACCTGCCAAGATGGTGCAGACCATCTGATCCAGCAGCAGGACTCATTGACCATGGTGGACCTCGCCCCAGCCCCCCCAGATTCAGACCGGTTCAGGGATCTCTTCCCCCTCCTCCGCTCTCCATTCACTGCAGTGCAGATTTTAGGCAACCTGTTACCGTCCCTTAATTCACCAGTGGACATGGCCTGTGCCCCACCCAGCCCCCTCAAAGACACCCATGTAGGTGGCCATATTCTGTGCTAAATTCCCTCATGGTTTACGTTCTGCGTTCTCAACATCAATTCTCTGAAATGCGAAGCGGCCAGCAGTGCAAATGCTACTAGCCTCTTTAGGTCTTCAGTACAGAGCTTTTTATGTCCAAGTGGCTTCCTATATATCTGCAGTAACATTTAAAAAAACAGACAGCAAAAGTCTTTAAAATAGAAATGGCCTACTGTCAAGTTCCCAATATTTTTCTGCTCGTCTGAAATTTGCCTTCCACACGCCTGGATCTTTTTTTGTTCCTGTTCTGACACTTTGGAGCCTTTTATGACCCCTTATTTCTCAAGCTTTTATAAAACATGGCCCTATTAATGCTCCTCGCTCTTCTCAGCAGGTCTCCCTGTTCCTTTCTGTGCCCTGACCTACCTGTACACAAGCGCTTTCATGCCATGTTCCTGTAACACAGCCAGAGTGTTTACATCCCTCACCAAGCAACGAGCACGTCATGCTGCGTCTAGCAACTCTTGCGTCACTCTCAGACATTGACATGGACACATAATATGGAACATCGCAACCTGAATTCTTACCCTGCAGATTTTACACAGAAGAGATGGCCTCCTAACAACTCTTAGTCCCTTAGTGACAGATGCAGGGTTTACGCTGCTGCCACTTTCTAACGCAAGGATGAAATCACAGCCCAGCAGGTAGAGAGCGTGGTTAGACAATTTGTTTTATTTTTTATTTGTGTCGTTCATTTATAACGCGCGCAATACCAGCGAGTGGTTTCTAAGCGTGGGATCGGGATTCGAACCTTTGTTGCGCAGCGTGGTCTTGCTTCCAAGAGAAACGCGTTGACCCCAAGCTATCCTTCCTCAGTGGGGTGGTTGGTTTGGATATGCTAGTATACTAGAAGTCACGATCACAACAATGCTATAATATTTCAGGCACGCAAAATCCTTGATACGCAAGTAAAGAACTTTGAGGGGCTACGCTAAAAAAGGATATGCACAGCATCTAGGAATGTATGCAATCATTATCCTGACCTCCTCAACTTAAGCAAAGCAGAGGAGTTGATCAGCTTGTCCACCTTGGTCCAGGGTAGATGTACATCAGAATATATCCCGATCATGGGAGACTAGAAGAGCGGAATATTTGTCTGATCCGGTTGCTAGGGATATTTCACTGGAGTCCCAGCCACGCCTGCACATCAACAGGGACATGTGGTTTGATTTCTCCACTTGACCGCTTAAACGGTCGTTTGGCGTTTGGGCTCTTTGAACCCTTTCTACTAAAAATGTTTTACCCTCAAACCAAGTAAGCATAACATACCCAGGGCACAACATGTGCACTAGCCATAGGCTAGTGATATTGGACAACTAAGAAATGGTATGCTATGTGCATATAATACTTTGAGGTGGCAAGTGACTTTTTATGGCTGGCTAGTAGCTTACAACTTGAATGTTGCCCCCTGATAGAGCAATCCTGGAAGGCACTTAATCTTCTGAGCTGAAAGAGGTGATGCACTCCAGTTCTCAGCAAATTAAACCGAAGGGGGGGGGGAATACTACAGATTTGGTGTAGAAATAACGATTCAATCACCCATACACTTAACATTGATTCAAATAAATAGAGCCATGAAAGTACCCAAAGAACACGCCACCCTTTCCATGTACGAAAAATCTTTCTAGAATTATGTAAGGCTCAAAGAGCTTGGTTTCAACACAAGAGTGAACATTTATTCATTATTATTAGGAGACAAAGGGCCTCATTACGGGTCTGCCGCTCTCTAAACAAGAGTGCCAGTAGCAACGTACCGGCACACTTTCCGGACCGGCAGACTACAACTCTGCCTGCCGGAAAAGATACGCCCAGCAGGTCTGAGCTGCCGGGCGCATCGGCCCAGGTAGGAAAGGGTTGCCATGGAAGCACGGGCACCGCTGACAACGTTGCCGGTGCTTCCGTGCACCCATTCCTGTGGAGTATTTCCCCCGCCTGATATCCCGGTCCGCCGGGACTTGTAATGTCCCAGTGGCATCGGGATCTCAGGCAGCGGCAATAGTGTTATGTGGTTGGCCGCACCCCGCAGGTGGCACCTGTGGGTTACCGCTAACCTCATAATGAGGCCCAATGTAAAACTGCAATTTTTAAAATGAAAAATAACTTTCCCCCCCACTGCAATAGAAGAAGCAGTAAACTGATGTAAAAAAATAATAATTATATATATATATATATATATATATATATACACACACACACATTACGAGCCCTCGAAAATGAGGCTTAGTCTAAACCCACTTTTCCTATTGCTCTAAATGAGCTCGATCCACAAAGCCTGAGACAACGAGAGTGTACCATTACAATCATTTCTTACCATTATCGAGTACAGACAAGGCCATGAAGATAGCAAAAAAGATGGGCCAGGAGTTTAAGTGAGGAACGGTTGCCTCGGATTACGTCTCTTAAAACGATTTATAGCCCAAGGAAACCTTTGCCCAAAGACTTGAAAGAGAAATGTGGAAGCGATGCTGCCATTTTATTCATAACAAACAGCTCGCTGAAGTTAGGCACAGTATTTGACTTGCATACAATATCGTGGACAACTCCACTACTTAAGAAATTCACTTTAGATCTGGACATTTCAACAAACTACCGCCCAGTAGCACATACCCATTTCTTGGCAACAATATAAGGGACAGTTGTGACAACACAATTACAAGATTTAATAACCCCCTGGCCGTTAATCAGGCTTTTGTATTCAGTAAAGGTACAGAACTGGCATTATTTGATTTCCGGAAAAAAACTATCTTAGAATAAAGATAATCACAAAACCATGTTGGTAATTATGCTAGATCCACCGACAGCCTTCGAAACACCGGGCCACACGATTATTAATAATTGATCGCGTCAGTTGCCAGGTTATCCACCTCTGTGCTAAAATGGTTTGCCGCATATTTTATTTGTATTTTTATTGTTTTATATAGCGCCGTAATCCAAGGCGCTTGTACTACAAAACTTCTTGTATTATTCTAAATTATATCTTTGATCTTAAAAACCTATAACATGCAGAGTGCCACAGAGTTTATCTATGTTCCGACTGCTTTTGAACATATATGTGAAATCTTTGCATGATCTGTTTAGGAGCATAGCAATAGGATTCCTAATCCAGATATATTTGAAGCAAAGACTGGACACCTACAGAGACCCAGGTTTCCTCCGTTATAGCTTCCATCAATGCATGGCTAAACCAAAATTGGCTATTAAAAAAAAGAAATAATTCTAACAGGTCTGTCATTACATGGACCTCTCAACTTTACAGCCCCAAAGTAACAACTCTGGACATGCTCTTTGAGCCTCTCATGGATATGTCTGTCCATGAAATGCTATTATGAGTTCATCCTGTTATCATCTGCCATCATTATCCTATCTGACATATTACAAGAGCCTTTGCATGTTCCAAATGAGATCACCGAAGTTCCCTTCTATCAAGAGGGACAAAATTGCAAATCTTCGACTTGAAATTCTATAGAACCAAGTGGCCACATGTTCCTACATACTGACATATTGCTCAGACCTTGTACAAGTTACATTCGTTACCAGTAGAGCACAGAATGTTGCCAACAATCGTGACCCCATGCCAAGGAGGGTTAACAGTAGAGTAGGAATGGGGCAGTGAATGGAACGTACATATTGAAACCCAGCCACACCAGACACTCCTCAAGCCCATCCAGGTACCCTGTGCCAATAGGATAGGCGCGCTGCGTCCACCACAGATCTGAACATATGCCCTGCAGCCATGTTGGAGAAAGCAGAGGACAGGATTTTATCCGGTTGTGGTTTCCCCATCTTTTGCAGGGACTCTTTGTACTCCCTATTGTTTTGTTGGGAGCATGTGCCTATTCTTAGGGAGTAAAGTGGTTGGTTTGTTACTCATTTGCAGGGCTGTGCCGGAGGGTCAGGCAGTGCGTGAGTCAGTGGATGTTTGGGATGCAATTGAACTGTGGCTAAAGCTGCACATCAGGATAAAAGAAACAAAAAACATCCAATGGATTGGCTGCCCAAACCATTGCCTGCATTTATGAAGACGTAAACAGGATCTTCATGTTCACCCACTTCAACGCATTCCACAGCAGCAACAGTGGTCCGGATACCAAAGCACCTGTCCCAATACAGCATAACTGGAATTTACAGTTTGAAAACAATTTGGTAAGTGACCTTACAACAGGAAGTATCAACTCTGCAAGAAGAAAGAAACACAATGTCCGGCAACACCCCCCAGCAACAATTGAGGGAGTCGCCAGGTCTTGCCCTGGCGTTCCACGCAGCTGCATTATTAAACGGTGGGCCGCCAGACAAAGCGTGGCACGTCCCCCCTCTGCCTCCACCAACAATTGAGGGGGTTGCCGGGTCTGGGCCTGGGCACCCACACAGCTGCATTAACTAGCCTGGGCAAGGCCTGGTGAAGCCCCCCCCACTCCCCTGAGCAGCAATTGTGGGGTTCGTCGGGTCTTGCCCTGGCAGACCCCGCAGCTGCAATTTTGCATTTTTTTATTTTATTTTTGAAACCAGCCACAGGGCCGCCAAGTAAATGGCTGGCGACCTGTGTCCCTCCAGCAGCGGCCCATACAATTGCATTAATGAGAGCGGGGCCACTGGGGTAAGACTCGGCAACCCCCTAGCAACAGGGGTGGAGAGGTGCGAAGGGGGCTTACCTTGGCCTCGGGGCTGGCTGCAGCAGCCAAAGAAAGGTTCCATGTGAAAAGACCTCATTTTAAAGGTCTCAAGAGAAAAAGACCGATTTACAATTACCGATTTTCTTCTGATCGTAAAAACAGCATTGTAAAGGTCTTTTTTCTCTTGAGACCTTTAAAATACGTTTTTCTGGTGTAAATATTCAGGGCTTTCACACCCTGAGCCTCCCATTGTCCCCCCCCCACCCTCTCAGATGCGATTTCAGCCCCAGACCCCTCACCCCACACAAAGCAAAACACATACATACACACAACACACACACCCACCCACACACCTACACACCTACCCGTTCTCTTCATCCTGCACTATTGGGTCCCGATGTACCTGTAAGCCCCTGCGCGCACTCTTGTGCAGCAGGGGCGTAACAGTTCCATTTAGAAAGACAGCTGGCTGCGGTCACGGAGCGGTCTTTCTAAATCTGTTTTTTGGTGAAAAGATCTTAGAAACGGGGATTTACAGCCCTTTCTGCCACCTGTAATATCCTGATAATTCCAGGATATCAGTCGGCGGAAACAGGGGCAGTTTGCCAGTTTCCCGTCGGAATTACCGGCAAACTTGTAATGAGCCCCATTGGGTTATAACAATTATTGAAGTGCTTGGAAGTGGAAGGAATATGGTGTGAAGTTCTGCATACATAGTTTTATCATCAAAAGTTCCAGCATCTTCTAAATAACATCGCTGCCACTTTCCCCAGTCACTCTCACTAATGGTGCCAAAATTACCTTTACTGCAAGCGCTGCCACCATTAAATTCAGTAGTTTACCAATTCACTGCATACAAGGGCAACAATTGTTCTCTCTTCTCCAACTGAGGCCAATCTTTTGTGGCTTGGGGTGAATGAGATCCTTTTGCCAATTTCTCGTTTTGCATCCCCCCCAGCTTTCATTGTGCAAACAGCCAATTTTGACTTGGCCAGAACCCCTTTCGCCGATCAGTAGGAGGTAATCCAATATGATTATATGATTAGTAGCCCCCAAAACTTGAAGAACTCTTGAGCACACACACCTTCAAGACCATCACACATCCACATCATGACTCATAGTAATACATCCAACACGCTAGAAATGGGTTATGAAAGATTAGGCCACTAAGGGGAGTTTAGGATACTTTTTCTGATTACACTTTGTTCTGATCACAACACATTCATCCCCAGTGATAATGAACTAGGGCAGTTTATACAGCTCTCACAGTGAGGGTTATTCCCTCCGAGAATGGTACATTGAATTTTCACTTTCACATTGCTTAGGAGGAAGCCAAAGCTAGTATGAAGCACCCTACTAAAACATGGTTTTACTGTATTAATAGGATCTACGTGATCCGACCGCGGCTGATTTGATAGTGTTGCAGCACACCCACGAAAAAAGAAAAAAAAAAAAGAAGAAAAAAAAACGGGGGCTGCGGGGGTGTCCCCCGCAACACCCCGCTCACTATACCACAAAGTATAGTGAGCGGGGTGTTGCGGGGGACACCCCCGCAGTATTATTTGTTTTACTTACCTGCAATGCTACCATCAAAGGTTCGAACTTTTGGTGTACGAACCTTTGGTGGTAGCATTTTTAGACCTTTTTGTACGTGTGACCGTTTAGATACAGTCAAAACGTACAATACTTATTGATATGCATACATCGTACACAGTTGATGTCATATATTCTGATCATTCTTAAATATGGCCTGACAAGTGAACATATATTGAATGGTTCTTTGACATAGCTGACAAATGTGCATGCTATCCATTGTGCATTTGTGCTATATGTGAAAAACAGCAGAGCCCTCAACTGTAGACAGTTGCCCTTGGAATTCAAAGGCTGATTCATACTAGCCGTCATACGACATTTGGCGTTGTGCCCCATGGAATATGGCTGAGTTCCATGAAAAATGGAGCGCAGCCATTACAGTGACGGACATATTAATCTAGCTGCGCCTGAACACTCTTCATACTATGGCAATAATAAAGTCACTACACTATTCATCCCTGCTAATAACTAACAGCTGCTTGAAATTCTAAATGCTATTTGCACGCATTGCAACGCTCTTTATTTCACAGCTCAGACTATGCTCTGCCGAAGGGCCATTCACCCACAGTTCTTACAGGCTATAACAATGTCATTAAAGGGGCTATACAAATATCAAAGAGCATAACTACTGTCCCTAGTCATCATCACTACATACAGTTTCCTTCAGTGCTTGCAGACTATGGGGGTCATTACGACCCTGGCGTTAAGGGTTTAACGGCGCAGTAAAAGGTGTCGGCACCGTTAAACCCTTAATGCCTGATTACGAGGTCCCTTTGCGGCTCCCGACCTTAACGGCTGGTCTGGACCAGCCGTTAAAGTAGGGACCCGCAAAGGGACTTCCGAGGTAATTACGGTACCACAATTTGTGGTACCATAATTACCGCCTTCCCAAGTCCCATTGAGCCCTATGGGGCAAAAATGGGAATGGGGAAGGGCCAATGGTAAATGGGGAATTACCGCCCCGCCAACCTTGGAAGGGGCGGTATTTCCCCATTTACCATTGGCGGACTGGTTACAATACCGGCAGCAACCATGGTGCTAGTAGCGCCATTGGTTACCGCCATTGTTGTAATGAGGGCCTATGTCCATAATGATTACATGATTACTACTGCCTCAGATGACCAGTGCTAATACCAAACAAGTGTCATGGGAATTTGCGTGGCAGAAAATCTGCCCAACAGAAACCCTATGCCTTAGAAGGCACCGACGATATACCATCATCAGGATTATTATACCACAAAATATGGCAATATGACACATAATGTGCTCATCTGAATTGCAGGGGCAAAGAAGAGGCATTAAGTTGATGAATTATGACACAGTATAGAACAGCTGCATGGAACTGGCGGTCACTGGACGTTGCACCTTCTCCAGGCAACCACAGCTCCCTGGCAGTAAAATCTAGTCATCAAGTCTACTTTGCCAGAGAATAAGTTGCTCAGCATTAAGGTGAGGTCAGAGAGGAACAGAGCAGATTAGCCCCTGTTGTGTTGAGAGCAGGGACATGGGGAGGGAGAAGGAGATGTGGAGGGCAGGTGGTGGGAAGCGGGGATCCAAGCAGTCCTCCTCATATCTATTTTCAGAGGATCGGCTTTCGCCGAGGCAACTGAGTAGAGAATCCGTATACAGCCTGCCAAGACTGAAGCTGCCAGCTAGTCCTCAACAGCCTGCCTGTGCCAGATGATGCCAACGAGACTGAGAACTCAGCCTTCCAGTGAGGTCTTGGACAAGCAGTACGGTTTCTAGTGGTCTGCAAAACCACCCCAAATCATTAAAGTTCCATGTATTGAGCCTTGTCCACTTGGATTCACCGAAACCCCCCACAAGTTACAGACTGCAAGGAGTGTGCAGTCGCGTACACAGGATTATCTGATAACTTCAACGAAAACAAAACCCCATGTCAGCCTCAGGTTGGGGGAGGGCTGCAAAGAATGTACCCGCAGTTTAATCAAGTTGGTTTGCCTCCATTGGATTTGTAGTGTATGTGGATTGATACGCTGATGGCCCAACCTCGTATTACCACCCCCTCACCGCCTCCTGCCCTCCCCAAAAAAATCTTTTTTAAAAGTAGGTGGAACAGTAAGAAAGGATCACTGAAGACTGAGCAGGACCTTCCTAAGAAAAGCTACACAGACAACACACCGGTTTCACTGCCTGAAACACCCTTAAAGAGGAACGTTGTCTATCAAGCCGTCCAACTCTGGCACTACTGCTGGCATAATAAGCCCCTCACCACAAGACATCCGTTGACAATTCACTATCAACCACCACCAGGGTGACCAGATTTTCTAAATGAAAAACCGGGACAGGCAACCGACAAAAGTAGGACTACAACCAACAGTGACTGCCAGGACTCCATTTCATTAAGTCAGAAAAATTGAGTGTCAGGTTCTTGCCATGTCCCTGGATATAAACTGCGATTTGGCTGTGACTGTAAGCATGATAAAAACAAAGGAGGTTTTGCTCCAATATGGCGTTAATCCCCTGTTCCAAGGGCTTCAACGTGGTTTGCGGGGGGGGGGTAATGGCCTGGCAGCCCAAGTTATTGGCCCAAGCAAAGTGACAGCGGATAGCGAGGGCTCTGGCCTGTTAGCCCCCCCTCTCCCATTCCGTTCCAGCACTTGGAACAGTGAATTAAGGCTATTAGCTCCCCCGGTTGCCAAATCGGTAACACAGGGTGCTAGGGAGCCCGATTTCCCTTTCCATTGTGCCCTGTGGGAGCTGACAGCTGAGGAGGGACGGATTTGGCATTCGCTGATGCAGAAATAAGGTAAGTAGGGGGTGGGAAAACAAAAACAAAAATTAGAGGGACAGAGGGGGGGTGGTCCATAGGAATGGCCATCAGGCAGCATGGAACACGGGCTGAGATTGCCGGTTTCAGCCCGTGTTCCTATCCACCAGATTGGCTGGCTCCACCCACCAGGGTGCTAATTGCTCTTACAGGCCTTGCTTTGAAACCAATTCCCAAGCAGTCTCTATGGCATATTCAATGAAGGCATGTGGCTGTTAACTGGGAAGTTGGGGGTTCAAGCCTACAGATCGCATAGATGTGGATTAAGTGTTACAATTAATTTACCAAATTATAGCATTTATAATTTATATTGAATCGTTGGTAAATGGAAATTGTGATGGACAAGATTTATACCCTTGCTCTAGTCACAACTGGGATTCTGCCAGTAGTCCTCATCACCCCAAAACCGGAATGGGTTTTTTAAATTAAACTCTAGGGAGCGGGGGCCACAAGGCATAATTCAAGAACAGTCTCAGCAAAATCGGGACATCGGGTCTCTCTAACCACAACTGGGCAGTGGCGTCGCTAGGGAGGGTTCTGGGGGAGCCGGTGCCTCCCCTGTGAAACTCTGTACCCCCCCACCTAAGATGAGCAGTGACCATGTTCTCCCCCTACATTTGTCTGTGCCCCCCCTACTTTTGTCTTTGGCCCCCTCTGTGCCCCTCCTGAATTTGATTCCTGGCGACGCCACTGCAACTGGGCCATGGCGGATTAGGTCGCAGGGGTATCGGAGAGTTTGGAAGGTTATCCTTTATTCTCCTTCTCCCCTGAAAGCAAGTCTGCATCACTACAATTATTGGCACAAAGAAGGAACCAACCGAGTATTATATGAAAAGATTTCTGGCCGTACTCCAGTTTTCAAGTAACACGTTAATGGCTTCAAAGAGGGGGAAAGGAGGCAGAGGGAGTCATCCCCAGTTCACCGCTGAGCGAATGTATTCAAGTGGCTCTTATCTAGTATAGGATTCCGAAGTATAAGTATCCCACAGTGACATTGTGCAAATAATGTCTTGCTCAATGCTTTACTTCACACTCAGGATGAACACAGGAAGGTGCAGCGTTTCTTATCCGAGCAGGAAGGGGCCGCGCGGGGGTAAGAGTAAAGATTTAAACTCGAGTACAGTTTACTTAGGAAAGCCCTCTAGCGATCAGAAAACACATCAATTGTTAACTCAAAGGAGGAATGGGAGCGTCAAAAAGTGCGGCGACCCTTGGATAGAGGAGACCAAAGCAGGAACCGAGAGAGAGGGAAAGAGCAAGAAAGAGAAAACAGGGGAGAGGTAGAGAATATAGAAAAGGAAGAGAGAAGGGTGGAATGGATGGAGAAAAATGGGGGAAAGAAAAAAGGAAAATAAGAGGTTTGCAGGACAAAGACAATACAGGAAGCAGAGGAAGAGAACAGACACAAGAATATACACACACACCCCCACAACTCCCCATCACCCCCAACCCCCAATGGAAGAAGCATCTTACTGAAGTCTTTCCACCGCTGCACTTGCATCTGGAAAATCGTTTAGGTGTTGCTCTTTTTCAGGGAGCAAGCAGTATACGGTTAACAAAGGGTAAGTGGATACGGATTGCTATTTTTTGTTGATTTTTTTGTATGGAGCCTTGCCACCATTCTTAAACAAGCAGTGGCAAAGAAACCAGTTTTGGCTTTTGTGTAGGCAAGGGTTACACATTTGCTAAGAACTACTTGCCATAACACGGTAACAGATATAGAAAGGTCCAAGTACCTGGGTATATGGATAGCAGTGCCTGACAAATGCCTATCAAATACCTAAACACAAGCTACAACTGTTGGCTTTACCAATGCTTTTTATGTGAGGACAAACATACTGCTTGTAAAACAAGTGGTTGTGGGCACACTTCGTAAGCGAATCTCCACTTGCAATTAGGTCATTAATTTTCAGTAGAATCATTTGAAATAACACAGAAGACCCTTTAAATGTGATGTTACCTCTTGATAGCGCTAGCTCAAAGAGATCCTACAGGGATCATTATTACTAGGGTATTTATTGAACGTGGACCTAGCTTTGAGAAGTAACAAATCTCTTTACAAGTAGGGGAAAGGACATGGTGAGGGAAGCAGAGATACAAGGAAGTTGGGAGCTAAAAACGAGGGAGTGACAGGCAATTTGGCAGCAAGGGATCTACAAGCAACCAGGGGAGGAAACACTGGGGAGCGGACCACCCTGTCTCAGGTAGTTCACGGAGTGGAGGGTGTGGAGATAGGTGTTGGACAGGAGCCATTCCTTGAATAAGAAATTATTGAACTGTTCCCTGAAACGTAGAAGAGAGAGGGTGAGTTTGGTGTTGACGGGGAGTAGGTTCCAGACTCTTGGGGCATTGACAGAGAAGGCCTTTCTTCTGGTTATTTCCTGCCTGCACAAGCAGAGTGACTTACTTCTGGTTGATCATAGGCCTCCAGAGATGCAGTTGCCCAGTGAGGTAGGTTGGGGACTTCAGGGCTTTATACATGATGCAGCAGGATCTGAAGACGATAGATGCTTGCAGAGGGAACCAGTTCAGTTCGACGAGGGTCGAAGTGATACGGTCAAATGTACAGAGTCCTTTGACGAGTTGCACTGCAGCATACAGGACACAACTAAAGGCTGCCGGGGAGTTGCCAAAAGGCCTTTTAAAAATGACACTGCCACCATCCAGGTCTGAGAGTACCAAAACTTGGACAGCATATCTGAAGGATGAAGGGCCTGATTTTCCACAGGAGAGCCGTTTTTGTCTGCTATGTGCTGTTTGAAAGAGAGGCGTCTGTTGATGTCAAACTCAGCCGACTTGACACAGGTGGCCAGCTAGGGTGTGAAGCCCTCAGGGTTCGTAGCAGGGAGCCGGGTCGGAATGTCAAGGTGTTCGATGTTGTTGTAGCAGTAGGAATTCAGTCGTGGAGGGGTTAAGTTTTAGCTAAGCACTAGACATCCAAGACTGGATCAATGGGAGGCAGTTCTTGAGCCTATGGATGTCTTTGATGGAGGATCTCATGAAGTAGAGCTGAATATCATCTGTGTTTTGATGGATGTGGATGTGTCCACCAGGAGGTTTCCGAGCAGTTCTACGTAAAGATTGAGGATCACTGGGGAGGTGATGGATCCTGGCATGACTCCACAGGTGATTGGGCAGTTGCTTATCTGGAGGAAAACATTTCTATGAACTGGTGGCGATTAGCAAGGTGGATTTGAATCAGCTGAGGAAGATCTTTCTGATTCCCAATCAGCAATGTAGACTGTCGGAGTGTCTGGTGTTCTACTGCGTCAAATGCTGTCAAGAAGTCAAAGAGAACCAAGATACAAGGATGGCCATAATCGAGGATTTTAAGGGCATTGATCGCCTTGATGGTAAATGTTTCTGTGCTGCCCTGGGTCTGAAGACACATTGCAGGACCGATGGAGGTTGTTGGCTTTGATATGTCGAAGGAGTTGCGTGGCTATTGCCTTCTCAAGTATCTTACCTAGGAAGGGAAGATGGTGATGGGGTAGTAGTTGCTGAGGTCGTCTGGGTCCAGTGTTGATTTCTTGAGAAGCACAAGGATTTGTGTTTGGTCTTGAGTGCAGAGGAGAAGGTGTTTTCAGTTAGGGAGCGGTTGATGATTGTCAGGCAAAGGAGGAGTGCTTCACTTGAAAGGGTCTGGAGGAAGTGGCAGTGTTGTCAGCGTACGATGTGGCCTTAAGGGATGATAGGGCGGCGGTGAGGTCTTCCATAGTGAGTGTCTAAGAAAGTTGTCCAGGTAATTATGGTTTTGTATGGGCTCCAATTGCAAGCAGGTCCTTCATTTGCAGTAGAATCATTTGGAATAACACTAGAAGGCCCTTTAAATTTGATGTTACCACGTGGAACTGTGTGCAACTCTTGTGGGAACACATCCAGTTTCAGTCCACAGGTGCGCTATTTCCTAACTTACTAGTCGGATTGTCAACCAGCGAACATTACCCGGGAAGTGGCGTGCACAAGAAATCGTCAAAGAGGTTCATAATGTAGCAGTATAGTCTACCTTAAATGCTTTGCAATGGCAGCGGCTATTGCAAAAGCGAGGGGCATATAAGCAACTCTACCAATCACCTGTGGAGTCATGCAAGAATCCATCACCTCCCCGGTGTTTTTCAATCTTTAGGTAGAACTGCTTGGAAACCTCCTGGTGCACACATCCACCAACACACAGATGATTTTCAGCTCTACTTTAAGAGATCCTCCATCAAAAACATCTACAGGCTCAGTGCCTGCCTCACATTGATCCAGTCTTGGATGTCTTAGATATCTGGTGCTCACCAAAAGCTCAGCCCATCCAAGACTAAATTCCTACTGTTAAACAACATTGAATACCTTGACATTCAGACCGGGCTCCCTGCTTTGAACCTTGAGGGCTTTACACCCCAGCTGGCCACCTGTGCCAAGTCCCCTGGGCTTGAAATCAAAAGACACCTCTCTTTTGATCTGCAAATAGCTAGGAAGACACAACGCATCTCCTGTGGAAATGCAGACCCTTCATTCCAGGAAACAACTTCAGATATGCTGTCCAAGTCTTGGTACTCTCCCACCTGGATTGTAGTAGTACCCTTTTTAAAAGGCCTTCAAGCAACTTCCCGGGCAGCTCTTAGTTGTGTCCTGTATGCTGCAGCACAACTGGTCAAATTACTCTGTACATTTGACCACATCACTTCGACCCTCATCGAACTGCACTGGTTCCCTCTGCAAGCATGTATCGTATTGAAATCCTGCTGCATCATCTATAAAGTCCCGATTGTCATAAACGTACCTCTGCAGCGATCCAGGAATCCAGATCCTCTCTGGCTTTTGCCTCTACGCAATTCCGGGGCCGTCTTGTTTCCTTACCGCCAGGGCTCCAGATAAGGCGAGTACAAGGCCTTTTTACGCATGAAAATCTTGTAATACGCCAGCTTTATTATTTTCCTGGGTACATTTACACACAGGTTTAGAGCAGAGGGCAGTGCAAAGGGCAGGTTACTTGACAGAAACCAGAAGGCTTCTTGTGATTTTTATCTACATGGATGTAATTGCAAGCCACCTCTGAAACAGAATCCATTTCTCTGAAGCCTTTCAAAAAAATAAAACTGCACACTGATAAAAGGAATGGTTTCTTTCCATTCAGCTTCAGAAGCACTGTGCATGTTGTATAATTAATAAGATGGAAAACTAAGTTGCAATTGAGATTTTTTTTTTTTTTCAACAAGTTATGCTTTTTTTCCAGTGAAAGCAAACCAGTACTGCACAATTGTATTTTTCAGAGTTCCGGTGCTGTGTGCATAATCATGCAGAGGCAGATCAGTTTTACACTTCTAATTTAATTTACAGTCTAATTATAAAAACAGTGCGTAAAATGATGACTATGCACAGTCTATTTTACATCCATTCAACCTTGCAGTCAATGGGGTACATTACTATAAATGGTCAGTGGCAGTAGAGTCTTTGCTCAAGGGCGAGTAATTGTCATTACACTGATCACAGGTGTTCTAGCCTCTCAAATCGTCAAGACTACAAATAAAACATCCAAAACCTAACTCTCAAGAAAGTGCAAGCGCTGCTCAAAAACAAACAAATGAAAGTACATTGGTAATTGAAATAGAAACTCAGCAAAACCTGTCCCTGTGATAATCCAGATAAGTATTTAACTTTATGTAGCGCTTCATGAATGGTTTGTCATACATCTAGGTACTGTTATTATTATACCTCAGTCGATACTCCGTTAACCAACCTCTGAAGGATGTTAGCCAATAAGATAGCTCAGCAGGTTGAGCACTCGTTGCTGCAATCTCTGCGTGATCTGTGGGTTGCGAGTTCGAATCCCGGCAAGTCCAACTCAGCCTTTCATCCTTTCAAGGTTGATAAAGGAGTACAGACTTTGGTTTGGTAGTAATTGTGATAAATATGTTCTATGTACAGCGCTTTGCCAAAAGAGCTATATAAATAACCATTTGACCACTAGATCACATATAGAATTCAGCATGGAGTCCTTGCCTCTCTGCACTGTTGTATCATAACATTGGCATACATTGGTAGTAATAGCTCTAGGAAATTAGGACTTTCATTAAACATCAAAAGGCAATTCTGCTATCGAATCTCAAAACACACAATACAATTAATGTATGCTTTACTATAGAATTGGCTAGGATTTTGTGATTTCAACATTTAAATATATATAGGAGAGGTCAAATGGCCAGAAATAATGAAAGGTGTATTCTGACACAATGCAGAAAGCTGCCGCATAGTAATGACACGTCGGCTTGATGTTGCATACATTTTACTCTCTTGCGAAGAAAAGTCATTTTTACTCTCTTAAGATCACATTTACTATCAGAGTTTAAAAATACAGAGTAAAATACGCCCACCTCAAAATCTTATCTGGAGCACTGCTTACCGCCATGCCCACAGGGGTCGCTGGGACACAGCAGGTCTCCCACTCAGCCTTCCCGGTGCCGTGGTACTAACTGCAGCATGTCTGGGGCCGCACCTGCACAGCGCTTAGTGCTGCATGATTGGAGGTTACCATGAAGCCTCCTGGACGCCCGGGAAGCACGACATGCTCCCACTCATGTGACCAGCACCAAGTCACGTGACAAAACAACCAGGAAGTAGCCCATAAAAGGCCCAACCATCCTTTATTCAGTGCTTCTCAGGTTTCCTGTGAGTGGCGTTTGCGGTTGTTTCCTTGATTCCTGTATTTGTGGCTTTCAACCTTGGCTCTGTTTACTGGATTGTCTTTTGGATTTTTCACTGAATTTTGACTGACCTGTGCTTTTTCTTCTGGTTTTTTCACTCTATTTTTTCCCTTGGATTGCTGCTGCATTTCCCTTGTGCTCTGGTGACCTGGACTCACTTCTGGCTACAGAAGGTACTTTGGACTTCGTTTTTTTTTTTTTCATCTGGATTGCTTCCCTGGAACTCGCTATTGGAACATTGACTGTGAACATTTTACATTCTGTGCACTCATCTTCCGAGGGGAGGTTTTTCCACTTCTGGGCTTTCCCCTTCCCTCCTTACGATCTACTACTGGTGCCCTATTAGGTAGGTTACAATACCTATTTCCATACATGGTTATCCTGCATATTATTGTGTCCTAATATTGTCGTTTCCTTTCCAGCTTCCTGGGGATCCGGTGCTGCAGTTCCAGTCCATCTGTGGCCCCAATACCTGATTAGTGAGTTGTTTTAACATCTCTGACTGGTGCTTGGGGACAGAAGTATTTAGTCCACTCGGTTGATCACGTCGTGACACTGATGTCCGCAAGCTAACTGCATCTCTGGGGGCCTATGATCCACCAGAAGTAAGTAACTCTGCTTGTGCAGGCAGAAAAGAACCAGAAGAAAGGCCTTCTCTGTCAATGCCCCAAGAGTCTGGAACCTACTCCCTTTCAACACCAGACTCGCCCCCTCTCTTCTACATTTCAGCGAGGAGCTCAAGACCAACCTATTCAAGGAATGGCTCCTCTCTAACACCCATGTCCACACACTCCACTCTGTTAACTACCTGAGACAGAGTGATCCGCTCCCCACGGCTTTCTCCCCACTTCCTTGTATCTCTGCTTCCCTCACCATGTCCTTCCCCCCTATTATTTGTAAAGAGATCCGTTGCTTCTTGAAACTAGGGCCACGTTGAATAAATCCCCTAATAATAATGATCCCTGTGGGATCTCTTTGAGCTAGCGCTATCAAGAGGTAACATCAAATTTAAAGGGCCTTGTAGTTTTATTTCAAATTATTCTACTGAAAATGAGTGACCTCATATCAAGTGGAGATCCGCTTACAAAGTGAGCCCGCAGACACTTGATTTACAAGCAGTATGTGTGTCCTCACATTAAAAAAAAGCATTGGCAAAGCCAACAGTTGTAGCTTGTGTTTAGGTATTAGATAGCAATGTCTGACAAATGCCCATCATATACTCAGGTACTTAGACCTTTCTATATCTGTTAACGTGTTATGGCAGATAGTCCCTAGGAAATGTCTAACGCATGCCCACACAAAAGCCAAACATGGTTTTTTTGCCACTGCTCGTTTATGAATGGTGGCAAGACTCCATGCACCTGAAATCAGTGCCCACTTACCCTTTGTTAACCCTATAGTGTGTGCTCTCTGAAAAAGATAAACACTAAAACGAGTTTACATATGCGAGTGCAGCGCTGCTAAGACATGATACCACACAATGTATTTTTAACTTCAGTAAGATGCTTCTTCCATTGGGGTGGGTGTGTATTTATGTTCTCCCTTTCTCTCCCTCTCCTTCTCCCTCCCTCTCTTCCCCTCCCCCGCCCCCTCCCCCTCCCCCTCTCTTTCCCCCTCTCTCCCTCCCCTCTCCCTTCAGTTTCCTCTACCCAAGGATCGCTCCACTGTCTGGGCATTGCCAGCTTTACTCCGCTGGTGAATTATCCACACGATGCAACTCTACTGGCTAGCGAACTCCCACCAAACAGCAATGCATAGCATAACGAAAATATGTGAAAAGAGCATTGCACACATCTTTAAAGTCTCTAACGCGTGCA
Organism: Ambystoma mexicanum; assembly: GCF_040938575.1. Taxonomy (NCBI): domain Eukaryota; kingdom Metazoa; phylum Chordata; class Amphibia; order Caudata; family Ambystomatidae; genus Ambystoma; species Ambystoma mexicanum. The sequence continues at coordinate 149,971,416 of NC_090929.1, read as the reverse complement.
TCGAAGGGAAACAAGCTAAAGGGTAAAACGAAGCTAGGGGCTATATAAATGCAAGATGGCATATCCTAAGGGAAGAGCAAGGGGGCAGGAATGAGGAAAATCGGGCAGGTTTGGGTGCTGTGGTGCTGGGTGGGTGGGGCACATTCACCCATAAAGAACAAAGGGGAAAAAATAAAAAGGAAAAATAAACCAAAAAAATTAGAGGACCACCGCCAAATTCAGAAAACATCCAAAAAGGGTTTTAAAAAAAAACACATATCCACGTGGAACTGTGTGGAACTCCTGTGGGAATGCAGCCAGGTTCAGCGCGCAGGGGCGCGATTTCCTAACTTGCTGGTCGGATTGGCAACCAGCAAACATTCCCCGGGCAGTTGCATGTCTAGACTCTTGACTGGGATGACTAACATAGCAATTGAATGTGTAATCACCAGAAATTAGCATATCAAGGTGCCCTCTGAAAAAAGTGGAGGGGCTCTCTACCTGCGTGTACCCTCGACTTGAGCCCTGGCTGGCCCAAGTGGGGCCCTAACATATTCAGGGGTGGCATGAAGCACAAGCGCGCACACACACAAATAATGATCATAGTTTAGGATATGGGGTGGCACCTGGGGTGGCCAATCAGACTCCAAGGGTAGCACGTGGCACCCCAGGCCCCTCCCTGGACACGCCTCTGGAGAGAGGGAGAGGTGTGGGGGGCATGATTACCGGTAATTCAGCAGCAGGAATGCCACTTGCACCCTCTCGGTTTATTGTAAAGGTTGCCAGACAATAGCGCAGGCTGCCTTATGTGTGTATGACCAGGACGGGTGGAGGGCGCTCGCCAATTTCTCTTCGTGCCCTCTCTAGCTAAGCATCTCACGGTCTTCTTTCCTCGGGTGTTGCCACACTGCGGGCACCCATCACGTCACGTCCCAGAGCACTATCCAATGTTGCTGAAAAGCGAGCACGGGTGCCCGTGCTAATCACACTTCCAATCTCGAACGTCAGCGGGTTTCCATGGAGATAATAATATGTCCCCTGCTGTGCGGGCACTGTGCAAACACCAAGGAATGACCAAAGATGAAACTGGATCCCTGACACACAGAACCCCCCCTCCCCCCCCCCCGAGACACCTACCGCACTCACCCATGCCCCAGGCGTGACACAAAGTCCATCTGTAAGACACTATTTGAAGAGGTTTTGGAATCTACAGCCCTTTCATAACCTGGTTCCCTACACATCCTATTTCAGGGCGCAGCATACGGCGGTTTTTAGGCAAGCACAGCCCTCTTCCGTGGCATAGACAGTGTGGCATGCCGTCAGCTGAGGAGGGTGTACGTGTGCTTTTAAAGGCAAATAAAAACATTATATATGTTGGTGGATTTGCTAATGTTATGCATGCTATGTGTAACAATGTACATGCCCCAAACATCGATTACAAACATGCACCTTTATCATGCAGGCTCTTCTTGGATGCATCTAAAGCTTTAAAGTAGGGCATCCCAAGGGGCAGGATCTCAAGTGGTCCCATGCCAGGTATCTATTCTATAGCTTTAAGGTAGTGCATCCTAAAGGGCAGGATCTCAAGTGGTCCCATGCCAGGAATCTATTCTAAAGCTTTAAAGTAGTGCATCCGAAAGGGCAGGATCTGAAGTGGTCCCATGCCAGGAATCTATTCTAAAGCTTTAAAGTAGTGCATCCGAAAGGGCAGGATCTGAAGTGGTCCCATGCCAGGTATCTATTCTAAAGCTTTAAGGTAGTACATCCCAAAGGGCAGGATCTCAAGTGGTCCCATGCCAGGAATCTATTCTGAAGCTTTAAAGTAGTGCATCCCAAAAGGCAGGAGGGTTCTACGATCACATCATATTGCAAACATAACTGATATGCTGCTGAGGAATGCAAGATGGTATGTGCAAACACCACCAAGACAAGAATAGGATTTGAAAGCTGGTTTCAACACAGTGGGCAGTGGTCGATCTGCCCTCCTCAGAAGGGGTTCTGCATGCAGGTTACTGCTGCACAGCAAAAGAGTAAACATGTTCTTAGCTATGCATGCATGGGGTAGTTAGCCAACTCCAGGCCTCGAGGCCCAGAATCCCGGCCGGTTTTCAGGAGATCCCTCATTAATATTCATGAGACAAATGTGCATACGATGATTCGAAATGTATTCACATTTTTTCTCATGAATATTAATGAGGGAAATCCTGAAAACCCATGAGGGTGCCGACCCTCGAGGCGGACAACCCGGAGCGTAAACCAAGCGACAGAGTGCTATGAAAGGGAGAGCTTGGGGAAAGGAGACCAATTAAGGAGGGTCCATCCAACCAATGGGACCAGGTTACATACATGTTGGTTTGCAGAGATCTTTGGGAGCCTGCATGCATACATGTGAATTCTGACAGTGTCCTTGCACCCTTTTATCTTGCGTGTTGATAAAAGGAGTACCGTTCAGCTGGGTAAAAACATTGGTTATTTACAGTGCAATGAAGGCAGTCTATGAAAGTGTGGCTTGGTTTTGGAAGCACGCGCAAGAACACAGTGTTATACATGAACTCTTAGTCTATGCGAGCAATGGGACCTTTTCTAGCTACTCCACTGACCCTCCTAAAATCCTGGGCAGGTCACTCACGAATGCTGTAAATGCACCACTGACCTGCTGCACAATCAGGTCCGCCCCAACCTCATACCACATCTATGTACTTTCATCCTTGCAACCTTCTAAAAGCCTCAAGTGGCTGCGAACCACCATACATTTCCTTAATGCTCACTTTACATAACTAAAGAACTCTGGAAGACTAAGGAGCAAACAACCAGCAAATGCTGCCAGAGGGTTGATAACAAAACACTGGCCAAACCAAATACATTGCACAGCTGCACGATACTAGAAGCACAAACACCCTTTTTTTAAGGTCATGAATTGCACTGGCCGCCATTAAAAGAAGCCCAAACTGGGTTGTTGGTATCTTATCCAGTCTATACCTGCAAACCCTCTTGCCCACAAGGCAGAAGGTGGGCTAGTCCACCAGTCACCCGCCATTGTTCCTCTTTATGTGGCACTCCAGAAGTTTCGGCCTTCACCACCTATTAGCCCCAGCAGGCACAGCCAGTAGCAAAGGATCATGGGAGCTGTAGTTCAAACACATGGCGGGCCATATTATTAATAACCATGTGGCTTACAGCTCCCATAAACCCCAGATACCAGTCAGCTGCGACACATCGTGGGCATTGTAGGCCAAACCGCCCGAGGGTGGCAGGTTCACTATACTAATACACAAACAAGTCTGTCGATGTTGTGGGAATGTTTATTGCATTAAAACATGTCGGGTTATGTGAATACCCAAGATAAAGAGTTGCACTTTTAATGCACAAATGCTTCAGTTAAAGATTCTAGTATGGACTTCTGCAGGATTTTATGTCGGCCTGCGCCATGGCAGACTTTAAAATCGGAGCCGAAGGGGGCGCACGACCACAGGCTGATTTACCATTTTTCCTCGCAACATGCTGCGGCCTCTACCACGGTATCCAGTTAATATGTCGAAAACATTTTACTGAAAAAAAAAATGTTGAATGTATTTTTTAAATTTACGTTTTTTTGTTTCGCGAGTAAAAAAAAAAAAAAGGGGAGTTGAGGGGGCACCCCCCCATTGCAAACAAAAAATAACCCAAAAAAAGACATTCACATTTTTTTTTTTCCGGTGACATGTTTTCGACCTTATGGCATTCGAAAAAACGTCATTCGAAATACTGACTAGGAACCCTCTACCACATCAACACCTATGGACACTAAAGAAGTACATTTGATGAATTAATTCCTTGTGGATCACTGGAGAGTGCTGCATTGAACTGTTTATTTGTATAGCGCCTATACACTTAAAGGACCAGAATCCCCCATCATTCGCACACTTACCAGTGTCACCTGCTGCTGTTGACCAAAGAGGCCGCAAACCACCTCACGATTTGTTTGGTCTTGCCCTCGGCTGCTCTGAACCACCAACATGCCGTTCACCGCTTGCTGAGAGCAGCGCAGAATAACCGAAGAGACAAATGGCAGCCACTTGCATCGAAAAATTACAGCTGCAAAGCAATCCATTCACGAAAAGAGGCAAATGTGCGCTCCAGCAGACGTAAGCAAGGCCAGCAGTTCTACAGCTGGACTATTTTGGTCACGAGAGTTCTTCCACACGGTGCTGAGGCCAACCAGGTTCCCACAAATGAAACTGGGGCAACTGCCCAACAGGAGGCAGCACCCGTCTCCAGATCTAAGATCAACAGTTGGTGATCAATGACCCTTTGCAGGTTCTGCAAGGCAGGCTACAGCACCAGCAGTGGTTGGGGTGTGCTTCTTGTGTGTGGCATGCCGAGTTGGGGCTACCACCCTAGTTATTGCTGCGGCAGGTAGTGGCTGAGCAACGCCTGTTTTTGGCATTCTACTGCCTGAAGACCTTCAATATTCAGCAATTTGGTTTAATGCTTAAGCACTTCCCACCTGCAGGTGAGAGATGCTGCCATAATGCACCATTGATCCTACCAAATTTCCTATACATTTCCATGCGACACGGATCCTGTAGAAACGGTTTAGCCGTTGGCAATGGGCTGCAGGGAGAGACGATGCATGGCCGGCGTAAAAATCTCTGCTGCTTCAGACAGAGCACCATTTTAGCTTTGCTGCTTGCAATGGGGGCAAGAATTGCTGTTTGTAGAGCCATTTGAGTGCTCCCCAGAAGCAACTCTTGGTGGCACCCAAGCAGCAACAACCAATTGCCTCATCATCCAAACACATATAAAAGCAACCAGTGTTCAGGCATTCAGTGCGCCTTCGGACAAAGATCAACATCTACAAGGCGATCATCAGACCTACCCAGACGTATGCCTCCCCAGCATGGACGACCTGCCATGAGTGACACCGGAAGAGTCTTCAGATAGTCCAGAACAAGGCTCTGCAGATATCGTCTGGAGCGCCAATCTCCACAAGGAGACCTGACCGTCACAGAGAACTAGACATCGAGATGTTGGACGAACATCTAGCAAAGAGGAGTAAGAACTTCTGCTAAAGACTGGATCAGAAACCGAACCCTCTGATCAGAAGACTCACTGCCACCACTGCAAAACCCTTCTACCGCTACCCGCGGCCAATCCCGGTGAACACTCTGTGAAACCAGCCCTACTGTGACAAGTTCACACAGACCAGGAAGAATCCTAACCACACGCAACTCGAGAAGATGGAGTAATGAGGCTCAAGCCTCGGTATCCAAAATCACAGCTGATGGATAAAATCTATCAGCAAGAAGAAGACAGACAGACAGCATTCGGTGCGCAAGGGCATTTTTATGCAAGCCGTCCACGCTTTGCAGTGGAGGTTGCTCTGTAATGTCTTGATGGAAATAGAAGCCCCAAAATGTCGCCCCCACTTCACAAAACTAGACCAAAAAGTTCAAATGGAGTCAATTACTAAAGATGGGGCATTGGAAATAAGAAAAACACCTTTTGCTGCTAAGGGCTTCTGAGAGCACACGGGTCACTTTCCAAAGAGCCCTGGTCTGTTTTGCATTCATTCTCCAGAACCCGGGTTCCCTTCAGTCCAATCGGGATACTTATGCCGCTATGCAGGACCCTAGTGTTTCTTCTTCCAGCAAATCGGAGAACTGAGGTTTGCACAGGAAAATGCTTACTGCTGGTCACAAGACAAAGTGCGATCTCTTTAGAAACCCTACTTTAGCTTAGGAGATTGGCTCACAAAACAGAAACAGTGGGCGTGTCCGGATGCAGGGGTCTCAAGGAGCGTTTTCAGATTTGCTATACAAGAGAGAGTGCACAATAGGTCAGCGTCCATTGCAACATAATGCTTTAAATCAAAGCACATGACAAACACTGATTAGGTATCTAAGCAAACATCTCAGAGGCATAGTTTTTCCATTACAAATCTTTACAAAACCGCTTTACAACCGATTGCCTTGCGCTCCATGTTCTTGCAGGAAAACAACCTTGCTTCGCTCTGTGGAACCACCCAGTGAAGTGACATTGGCCAGGATGTCTTTGCACGGGATTCAACCAATCAGGCACCAACTCAAAATCTTGGACTGGCTTGAAGTCCATGTAGGTGGTACACGTTTTAAACATTTTGAAGCAGCACAATCAATTATTTAGGTAAATTACCCCACATACTGCGATATAATTCTCTCCAGGTGCAATGCCAGCTAGCATGGAAGTCCATGAAAAAGGCTACGTAAGGTGAAGAGAAAGGGCTTAAATGGGCAGGCCAGTGAATGAGGTCACCTTATGTCCCAGCCAAGTCTTTCCGGAATCCTGGTAGCCGATGATGTAGGAATGGGTAAAGAGATCCGGAATCCTGGTAGCCGATGATGTAGGAATGGGTAAAGAGATCCGGAATCCTGGTAGCCGATGATGTAGGAATGGGTAAAGAGATCCGGAATCCTGGTAGCCGATGATGTAGGAATGGGTAAAGAGATCCGGAATCCTGGTAGCCGATGATGTAGGAATGGGTAAAGAGAAATGTAGATTTTCTTTTGGCTCGATCTACCCAGTGGTGGATTGAGACCAAATCACGCAACATGAAGAGTCAATGTTTTTTGTTTACAAGTAGATAAGGGCTGGGATAAACGCCAAACATTTCTGCCATAATCTAAGCAAAAGTTCATCCTTGGGACAATACTCGGAAGTGTGTCATGATAGGATAAAGAATGTCCCCATCATTGGGTTATGGGCCTTCCTTAAGGATATCGCAGGTGCAATACAGTCACAGGGATATAGAGCCCAGCTGCTTCTTTCACGGGGGCCGGGAGGGGGGGGCGTATATCGTCTTGCCTGCAATTTGTAATCCACATCAGCAGGATAGGGTCTGGCACAATGCTTCCTAGAGCCCCGATTCACTGTGATCGACAGGGTGTCCCTTAAGTATCTTTAACCAGGGATCTCCTATAAGGCTACTAAGGGGTTGGTTGGGCAGTGGAGCCACAGTTTGCTGCTTTCTGTTCTGCCCGGCAAACTGGTCCTTTAATAGGCTGGCCCGACATCTTGGATATTTCCTTCCTTTGCATTTGTGTTACGGGTTGATTGTGGGGCCTGAAAGGGAGTGAGTGGGTGAAAATTCTGAAGATTTACCAGTCTGCCTGCGGGGTGGGGGGCATTAGAACAATGTCCACTTTTGTTTCTACTTCCATAACCTCGCCTTCCTGTTTTAGTTTGGGCTATTAGGTGGTTCTTCAGTGCCACTTAAAAGCCAAAACGATTGCATTTGAGTGCAGCTAGGGAGAAATGGCATACGAGAAGGGACCCACAGCTTGTAGGCGTTGTTTGGTTATTTGCCCACCCATTGACTGCCCATGGTCATGCTAATCCCTATGGCCATTCGCATCCAGTTCCTGCCCCTCCCCGGCCAAAACACCTCCTTATGGCAACTCTTTGAACTCGCTTTTATCAAGCCTTACCCTCAAACTTTGCACTCAAAGGGTCTGCCAGCGTTTTCTCAAAGCAGTCAGAGTTAATGACTTACTTGGAGTTGTAAACGTGCAACTGGCGTAATATAAATGTCTTGACCAGGTCGGCCTTCAGCCACTTGATTTACAAACACTGTGTTTCCTTCACTGAAGTCCTGTTATACACAAGCCAACGTTGTTGGCTTTGTCAATGCTTGTTTTTAAGTATTATGCCTTATCCAGGCACTGCAATTAGATGCCCAGGTACTCACACCATTTTACACCCGCTAACCTCAATAGCCAGTTAATACCACTACAGCACTGCCCGGCAAGTGTCTTTCCCATGCCTACACAAAAGCCCAAACTGTTGGCATTGCCAATGCTGGTCTTCCTTGCTAAGTCCGTGACTCTGTCAGGAAGCGAGCTGCAGAGACTGTCTCCAGGACACCTACAGTGGCATATAAAGTGCCAGCAGCAACACTGGTGATTCCCCGACCACTAGCCACCGTGTGGTGGGGGAGGAGGGTGGCAAGGAATTGGCACTATACAGCCACAGGGCCCCACATCATGCAGCGGATGGTGTGGTCTGCCCCCTAGTACATGTCCACTTTAGGGGACATCGTCCCAGGACCTAGCTCAAACGCGCAGTACAGCCCAACACTTTAACGAGAATAGTTATTGTAGCAGTAACACCTTAAACATGAAGTGCAGTGCATCTGACGGTATTGCGATTTGGATCTGGGTGAGCGGGGTTACACTAAACCACTGCGTTTACATGGTTTGTGTTTAAATACACATTCACAATTGGAGTTGGTCAAAGGTTGCGATTTGCCAAGTTGTACACACTTTGTAAAAGTGTTAAAGACAGGATCAGAATTCAGATTTTAAGGTCAGCAACTTAGCCACTACACCCAGCTTCTCCTTCAAGAACACCTGAAAAGGGGTGTGCCCAAGCCCCATTGCCATCTTTGCCATCAGTCCTGGAGGGTTCTCTGCATCCCCGTGTAGCCGCATACCAGCATCCCTGGACGAAAGGTGCACGTTTCCTAGAAGCCTTGTAGGGTGAGCAGACGTCCCTGTCTTGCTGGACAGTCCTGGAATTGGGCCATCAGTCAAAAGCGCGCAATTGATGGGAGCAGTGCTGGAAATACTGTGGGGTGGTGGTTGGAGGGGGGGGGGGGTGGGCTGTGAGGGGGTATTCCTATGTCTACGGAAGGCCCGGTTTTCCGTCTTGAAAGTCTGGTCATCCTATCCAAGAGCGATGAAGCAGAAGACGCCCTCCAGCAAAGGATGCAAGCCCTCGCTTAAGTGATGACATGCTGAGAGCCCAGTAACCAAACCCTTGTACTGAATGGGCATGTCTGCAGTGTCTATACGCAAGTCAGTGAGGAAAGTCAGACATTGCAACCCTAGCCAGGCAACACATCCCTTTATACCAGTCATGCAAACATCAGTGCAAATGAAAGGCTCAACAGGACAGAAGATAAGTCTCCATGAGAATAGCGCCTAGAAGGACAGAGGAGGAAACCAGCATTGGCAATGGCAATCGTTTTGGAGTGTACTGTTCTTTGCATATATAGGCACCAGGGTGCAAGGAGGAGAGTGCAACGTTTTAAAGGAGGATGCGATAAGGGGTGCAGGAATGAGAAGGGGAATAGAGCAACCGAGGATAGATAGAGGCTGCTGATGATATGCAAGAGGAAGTAGGAGCGAGAAAGGGTGAGCTAGAAAGAGAAAAAGTGAGTGTGAGAGGACGGATGAGACAAAAAGTAAGGGCTGAGAGCAAAGGTGAGAGTTGGAGAAGACGGAATAAGGGGATATCTTCAAGAGTGTCAGAAAGGGAGCAACGGCGTGTGCAGGGAGGGGGAGGGAGAGAGAGAGAGAGAGAGAAAGAGACAGTGCGCGCAGAGAGAGAGACAGTGCATGCAGAGAGAGAGACAGTGCGTGCAGAGAGTGACCGTGTGTGTAAAGAGTGACAGCGCTGCATGGATAGAGAGAGAGAGCGCAGAGAGTGACAACGTGTGGACAGAGTGACAGCGGATGGAGAGAGAGCGCGACAACATGCGAAGAGAGCAAAATTGTTGGAAAAATAGAGGATGCAGCAGCAATAGAAGCCTTTGTGGCAGCAACATCTAGGGGAGTGGCCTTCACTTTGACACAGAACATAAACATGGGATAATTAATAGGAATCTTTGTTTATTGGGAAATGCAAATATCCCAATGAATGCTTTGGGGCAGGCACAACCTCCCAAAGATCAACTGTGGGCTGCACTAAAGACCGCTTCCTCCCAGAACTAAAGGACAGACCTTAGAAGCCTATAGAGGGTTTAGAAACCACTAATGTAATCCCAATGTTTTTTTCAAGGGAAAAATACAAATAAATTCATCAAGTTGTCAACGTAAATGGGGGATGGGACACATGCTTTGGTGCACACATCTCCATTTACCAAACCTCCCTGCTATTTATTGTGCTGCAAACTACTGCTTATTGTCCACCAAATATGTACCCCAATTGTCTGCTACCAAATGCTCAAGTTGCCACACTAAAAAGGGTTTCTACTGTATTTATTAACCTAACATGATACCTAATCCCATCTTATATTTCAAATCCCCAGTCCTTAAACACATGCCATTGTGACCTAACGGATGCAGACAAAACATGCACAAGCCACACTACATGCACAAGCCACAGTACATGAACAAGCCACAGTACATGAACAAACCACACTACATGCACACGCCACACTACATGCACACGCCACACTACATGCACACACTACAGTACATGAACAAGCCACAGTACATGAACAAGCCACAATGCATGCAGAAGCCACACTACATGCAGAAGCCACACTACATGCAGAAGCCACACTACATGCACAAGCCACAAAATGTGCATTTTAGCTTTTCTTCGGTCAATAATATTTCACGCTAAATTTTCCAAATGGATGGAGTGGCCTTTTTAAAGCAACATTGTTTGGACGGTTGATGACTATCATTTTTAAGCTCGCGTCTAGAATAATTATGATAACTTGCGTCTCAATTGCTATGGCAGCTGGGGAGACGGTTGGGGAGTCTTAAATTAAACACCGTTATGGATTTTTATAAAACCTATATTAAGAAACCAGCACCACAAGAATGTTGATGGTTGGAGACACCAGGGCCTGACACCATCAGTTTAAGACATAAGCTAAGCAAGCACACTGATGGGGATGTTCAGATCCTTAGGGCCTGATTCATGGAAGTGTTTTATAATGGCGCAATCCCATAGGAAAAGGTTCTATGAATTGTTTGGGCAGCAACACAACTGTGGAGGCCAGTCGTATGCCACCACAAAAGTTTGATGAGAAAGGAGGGTTAACAATTCGAGATCGACAAATATTTAGACACCCAGCGCTGCTGTACTTTGTCCACGGGCAAATGCGAACACCGAAACAAATCTAATGACAACCAAAGAAGCACAGCCATGTCCAGCCTCCGTACAGTAAATAAACGGAGAAACTGAGCCGACGCCAGACACCCGAGTGAAACATTCCGGCCAATGAGAGACAGGAATCGTGCGCCAGCGCCAGACACCCGAGTGAAACATTCCGGCCAATGAGAGACAAGAATCGCGTGCCAGCGCCAGACACCCGAGTGAAACATTCCGGCCAATGAGAGACAGGAATCGTGCGCCAGCGCCAGACACCCGAGTGAAACATTCCGGCCAATGAGAGGCAGGAATCGCGCGCCAGGCACCCGAGTGAAACATTCCGGCCAATGAGAGACAGGAATCGCGCGCCAGACACCCGAGTGAAACATTCCGGCCAATGAGAGACAGGAATCGCGCGCCAGACACCCGAGTGAAACATTCCGGCCAATGAGAGACAGGAATCGCGCGCTAGTTGTAATTTGCCTGGGGCGGTCATGCTCGAGTACGTTTACGTCTCTTTCTTGCTAACTTCTAGTATAAATTATTTACAAAGCCAGTTCGTCTGAAGATACGAGGGAGGCGGCGGCTGTGTGCTTCCCTGGAAGTGTTGCCTAGTTACCATGTCCTCCTCCCCAATTCCTGTTAAAAAAAAAAGGAAATGGTTAACCAAAGATCTGTGGGGGGATCCTCATTCTGCGGGCCGGCCTCACTTTTACACTCATTTACAAGCAACATATGACCATCGTCCTTCTGTCAACGCAGTGACTGACCCTCCACCACATTAAGCCCGTACCACCAATTGCAGTGGAACATTGAAAATGGGCCTGCGTTCTCATAGATCAGAGTTTTCCCTCGTCAGAATTGTTTTTAAATAGTGATGGCTCTGGCACGTTCAATACGTTTTGGTTTACCTTACAAACATCACTGTCGGGATAACAAACGTACCATTAGGACAAAAAAACATAATAAAAGTGCCTCGTATTAGCATGGGACTTTACAAATTGATGTTTGAAAAACCACTGCCAATGGAAAGACACTTACTGGCCATCTCCCAAAACAACAACTCACCCGGTATGGAAACAACGGTGACGGTAAACCCGCCGCCACCGTTGTTTCCATACCGGGTGATCACAACTACTGCAGGCGGAGGCGTCAGTCCCGCCAGGTCTGACCTGGTGGGTTTGACACCGCCCGCCTGCAGGCGGACGAGGAAACACAGTCACCATCACGAGATGGTGCAGTGTTTCCATGATCCCCATTCCCATGGAGTCCTATGGGACTCACTGGGAATGGGGATTTCCATTCCGCCTCTGTAATTCCCGGGTCACCGGGGTTTTAATACCCCGGTAATTCCGGGAATCACGCAGGCGGAATGTTAATAGGAGTCCGTCAGTACCCAGGATGTTTTACCGCCTCGGTTACCGCCAGACTCATAATGAGGCCCAATGCCTCCTGCATATTCCTGCGAGACTCTAACGCAGCATGCCAAAATCCAAGGAGGCAGACTCACAGACAACATGCCAACATATAAGACATCAAACGGATTCCTTGCAGATCTCTTTCCATCACACTGCCATATCCCGAGTACAGCTGCAGGATGGGGATGGGAGCCCTTCCTGCCGACCTGTGGCCCATAGCCAACAGTCACAAAGGCGTCCCACTAGATCACCAAGCAACTGGAATGCCAGCTTCACAAGGCGCATTAGTGGACCCAGGTGCAACGGCCAGTTTGGAAAGTAACAGCAACACAGGGAAGGAGGCAGCTCGCAGCGGAAAGGTTTGCTTTACAGCTAAGCCAATGCAGTCTGGTATGTTAACGACGCGCTAGAGAGGCCAAGAAATACACTTTATTTATTTTGTGTTTTATAATGCGCAGCATTCAGGCAAGGCGCCGTCATGCAGAACAGAAGCCGGACTGTGTAGTGTTCCTCAATATCACAGGCCTGTGCCGCGAGGCCTCCACTTCTCAGAGGGGCGGACTTCTCCAAGAGGATGCGGCTGGCCCGAGACCTCCATCCCGATTGCTGGCTCCCAGACCACCAAGACAGCTTTACATTGAGTCAGTGTGGAGTTCTCGATACATGCCTGCTCACTGCAGCCTGACGAATCCGGTATCCCCTACAAAATATCCCCACCAAAAATATCGCCGTACATATGGCTGTTCGTCTCGCCATAGGTGATATTTTTGTGGGGATATTAACACATGGAACACGAATCCTACACATTAACATACAAGTGGGTCTCAAGCCCCTAGAGGTGAATAAGTGGCACCCATCCTTACGTGCACCTGCCTCCTTGCTTTTCAGAACATCAATTTGCATTATGGGTATTCAGGTCCCATGTTGGCCATAGGTACACGACCAATAGTCCCAGAATGCAAATTACTATTGGCTAAAAAGCCCAGGCTGGCTCACAGCTGCACAGAACATGGCATGGGACTTTTGGGTAGTTATGTGTCCACGCAATAACCCGGAGTGAGTCGTTAAAAATGCCAAAAGCAAAAACAAACTCAGCTCGGCTTCTCTGCGTGTGTGCGGGCTTCCCGGAGCCAAAAGGCCGGATGCAGCCCCAGCAGCACCGGGATAGGATTGCTTCAAAACGCCACGACCCCCTCCAACGTCCCTTCAAAACCCCCTTTGGTGGCCCGTCGCCTTCTTTTCCGGTTTAATGTCTGCTAATTTCTTCCCCTTTGTTGTACAGGTGTCGCTCTATTCTTCCGTAAAAGGGCTGCTTCAAAACCTGGCCCCCAGCTAAGTAAAACCAGTCTTCGGAGATTCCTAACAAACTACTCATCACATCAAAGCTGGTCACACGTACTTTTTTAATCTCCCCAACCACATCAAAGAGGCTCACTTTCATCAGCATTAATTGTCCTTTGCTTTCTAGACCATCCACCACCATGTACTCATGAACTTCAAATATCCCCTCCAGTGCCACCCCCTTCACCAGACTCGTGCAGAGCTGGCACAGGCAAACCATCCCTCCCGCACCCGTCACACCCGAAACACACAAGGTCGCCCGCCCATCGTATCACATCTAAAGCTGCAGCTCCTCACCTTGAACCTGAAGCAAAGTAGCACCAGTCTCAAGCAGTGCTGTATGCATGCGGGTGGCAGGAACCAGGCTCGAGGGGGCGGCGTGCCCTTGTGGCCCACGATGAGCTGTGAAATCTGGCGCTCTGCCTGGGTTCGGCGGCCAGATGTGGTTCTCCTAGGGCTCCAGGCAGCCCTCACCCCACTGCCTGCCACAAATACTGTTGTAGAGCTGAACCTCCGTCCACTAGCACCTGTGTCGGAGGTGGCGAGGCAGCGGTGGTCTCGGTGAACCCCACCATAACGCCCGTGCCAGCTTTAGCAGGCCCACCAGCAACACTGCGCTCGGACAGTGCTTCTCAACAAACTCCTGTAGTCCCTGCACGTCCATGGCAGTGCCGACAACCAGTGGGGCCTTCACAAAAAGGCAGCCACCGGCCCTGCTAAGCCTGGTTGCCCCAGGCTCCGTCTAGAAAACAGATCGCCTCGGCGGATCCAGCATTGTAAGTCACACAGACACTCGACAAGCGACAGTACCCATGATTGTTTGAAAATACGTTAAACATGCCACTATTGGATTATATCCGCGTAGTACGACAGGAATTAACACTTTGTGCATTGGGCATTGTATACCACAATATTTCCAGTTGTCATGACAACCACAAAGACTGCTTCTTGGAACCCCTTTCGTCCTATAGCAATGTTTTTGTGAAATTTGGTGGCTTGTGCCACCAAAAAGTACCAAAACCAAAAATAGTGACCAGATACAAGCCCAGTGAATAAGGTGAACAGGCACACCAACTCCTGTTGTCGGTATGTCGGTAGAGACAGTGGCGCACAGCGGAAGCTTGAGCACAAATAATGAACAGAATTACTGACAGTAAAATGTGAGAGAAGGAGTGATACAAATCTCTGGGTTAGAGGTTTAGAGGGCATCATGGCAGGGAAGCAGAGCTCTAGAGATGGTGGAACTTCTGCCTGGTCACAAAATGGCCACCTGTCCTTCATACTTTTGGACCCACAGGAACCGCAGGAAAGAATTCACTGGCGTGACATGCTGGAAAAGTAGCAAGTAACCAATACAGGCAAAGAAGAGAGAATGAAATCATATTCAACTCCGATATAAGGGAGATGGAGGCAAAGCCGAAGGGGAAAGCAGATGAGGAAGAGATAGGACCAGCAGTGACCGAGTAGCATGCAAGGAAGCCAGTTTCCCGAGTGGAGAAACTAGGTGTGCACATGCAGAGTCCAGCATCCTTCAAGAGGACTTCAGAGTTCAGGGCTAACAGAGGCCACATTTGGAGAATCCTGAAGTCCCTCGAGTCCAAGCCTCTCAGTAGTCGGAAAGTCTGGGGGAAGACATTGAGACTTACTTAGTTACCCTGAACCTTAAAACTAACCCGGTGTGCAGGTCACCATATTGTTCCTAGTGAGGGCACTGTAACTCTTGGGAGTAAAGGAGAACAAATAGCGTGCATACTAAAAAGGGAACTATAGCCCCCTAATAGCCCGCAAAGTGGGAAGAGAACCCTATCCATTAACAGCCCAATAGTGCAGAGCCCAGCCCAGGGGGAGGACTACATAAGTAGGAAGTGTAGGCGTTGGGAGTAACAGAGCAGCAAGGCAGAGAGAGAGAGGAAGGTGCAGGAATGAGAGGGACATGTGGAGGAGGTGTGGAGAGAAGTGAAGGTGCAGCATGAGGCAGAGGTGTGGACAGATCTAAAGGTTCAGTAGGATGAGGAGAAAAGAAAGACGACGGTACAGGAGGTGGAGCAGAGGAAAAGTGAGAATGGGAAGGAAGAGGTGCAGAGAGCTGAAGATGCAGGTGCTAGTAGTGGAGAGAATGGAGAGCTGGAGGAGGTAAAGGCGAGGCAAGGTCTGAGAAAGCAGGGGGAGAATGGGGAATATAAAGCACTGGAGGGACAGAAGGTAAGAGTAGGCAAGAGGGCACCTTCATACCTTGACCCTCTACTTGAAACTCTTGCAGCCAATATCTTTCAGTCATCATGGGTGACCTCACCAACATGACCAAGGGCCATCGACTACTGCTGGACTCCAATTTCTTGGGCCACTCTCATTTAGACAGCTGTCTTAGCCACACTCGCGGCAAGTCACTTAGTTTTATGCTCTTATCCTCCACTCTTGACTCCCCTGTTCTCTATTGAGGATTCACCCTTTAACCACACACTCATCAACCCCCCTCACCCACTTCTAGCACCAAAAGAACATTTAAGCCCGATTTCACGGCTCTCTAGCCCAAGTCAGATCTCTTTCCAAACTTTTGCCCTCCTACTTTCTCACTCTACCAAACTCCCCTTTGCTGAACTCAACACTGTTATGGTGACTGGCTACCTCCTTTGCTTAGAATTATCCATCCTGCTCCTTCACTCTGCCCGTCCAAATACCCAAACATGGAGATTCACTGCCTGCTGCACCTGAGGACAACTATGTTTCTCCTCCACTGGTGCAAAACCTGCTCTCCTTTTCTCCCCACTACCCACAAGGACTCTCTCCTCGCCCTCACTACTGCTAGACTCTGCCATGCCTTCATACTAGATCATCTCCTTCCTCTTCTTGCACCCTTGCCAACAGTCCAAGGCCTATCCTCCCCAGCCCCACATTTTTTAGAACTTGCTTTACCACAGAAGTATAGATGGTATGTTTGGGTGAGGCAAATAGAAGGGGTTGAATTCAGAGGTGTAGGGGCTTCCCTTTCATTTTGCAGTTAAACAAGTGGTTAAATCTGCAAAAATAAAAAACGGGAGGGACCTTCTGAGCTCTCCAAACGACCTACCTCTCTCCTAACGAGCTCACACCAAACTTTGGCTCAGCAGATTATTGAACATCTTCTATTGATTTCTTTGCACGCCAAATGATCAGTGAACTTGTACCGGTCATCTGCTCCGCCTTTCCTTCCTCTTCAATGTCTAACATCCGGCAGCTTGCTACAAGGTGGCTACGGCCATTATAAAACTTGAATGATCCCACTGTTGTTCTGACCCCAACGATCAAGTTCTACATAAAAAGTGATAACATGTATTGTTCATCTCACATTTATATGTGTATATATATCAAAATAGAGAAGTCTCAATCGCAAATTCCCAGTTTAGAGTCACATTGAGAAATACAATCATTTGATACATTGGTATACTACAATTATGGTAGTCCTTTACCTTGATGGCGTTGTCCTGTTCATGCCATCATTTCCAGCCATTCAACTAAAGGGAGGATCGTAGGATGACCCAAGTGGCCTCAGCATACCCGATTAAAGTCCATCTGGAGGAATGTTTCAAAGGTCAGACAGGAGGTCACATTGTCCAATATGAAAGAGGTCACATTTTCCCCTCAATGAAGGTTTGTACCATCTCTGTCCAGCAGGAAGTGTGAATGTGGTGCCACTGCCTAGACCCAAACCAGGCCCCGGCTGTGGCCAAACATCAACCATTAGGTGGAAACATTCCTCCGGCATTTCTCCCTAATGTAAATCTGGGTGTGTGGTGTGTTCACATGTCAAACAGACGTACAATGAGTGTATTTGCTGCACATTGCCCACAATATTGCACAAGTAGCAGTCACGCTCAATTATCAACGTTGAACCTGCGTTACAGCGGCCCTTGGTGGCTATGTTGAATAAGAAGTTTATTTGTCCACCTCGCTCTTTCTAGAGATTGCTTACTGCTTATCTGCCTAGGATTTGCCATCTAGCCTCAGGGTTGGTAAAAGTATGACTAATAATCACCAGGCATGAATTCGCCACAGACCCTGTGGCCTAGTGTGTAAGTTACTTTGCTACACCACTGCATAGCTGCATAACAGCTATCAATAAGCCATACAGCCAGAGTCATGACCACACCAGGGCACTAGCCCGGTAGATCACAGCATTGCCCTTGGAATAGCGTTCAATGTGGGCAACATACCAAATTCTGCCCTATGAGTCTATGGAGCATACACCTCAGGCCTTCATGATGCCGCACTCACGATGTACCCAATGGTGTGCAGGGAAAAGACATTTTCAATTTTCTAAAAAAAATAAATGCAATAGGACAATATCATGGTTATAGGATTTAATCTTGTTGAAATTTGAACTCACAACAATTTACTCAAAAATAATTTGACCTTAAACTGAAGCTTTGTCGGCTCGGGTACCTAAAAGCCTTGACGGTAACAGCACCATACACATGTTACAACAGAAGATTCTGAAAGTTAATTGGGTTCCATTAAGGAGCAAAGTGCCTTGGAGATTTCTTTCATGGAGAAGACTCATTTAATGGTTTTAAAGGGAGACATTGCCGAAGGCAAGAAGGGATTAAGGAGCGTCGGCAAATTCCCAATGTAAAAGAAATTGGAACCGAGTTGAAAATATAAAGCTTTTGTCTTGCAATGAAATTGAGGTTTATATATTTTTACGGGCAACTGACATGGAGAAATGCAAGCTTTGTAACGTACAAAAGAGGTTACTGTGGCGTTAACCTCCAGTTCCAAGGGCTGGAATGGGGGGCAATGGCCCGGCCGCCGAGTTATAGGCCCGAGCGAAGCACTTGGAACTAGTACCCGTCCAAAATGCTGGGATGGGGCTAATTTACAGTATTTTCCTGCCGCAAACAGAACGCCTTGTGGCATCCTGATGGTGGAAGGAAAATACTATTCCAAGATGGCCACCATGGAAAGGGAAGGCAGAGCTCTATACAGAGACCCTCTTCCCTTTCTATGGTGTCCTCCAGTAGCCAGGAGAAAGAAGCGTCTGTGACACTTGACGCAGCCAAAATGAGAGAAATGGGGCGGGGTGGATATGGTAAAAAAAATAAAATGGGGAAGTAGTGTGGGGGGAAGAAGGCAGCAGAGGGAACCTACCATCAGGCGGCATGGAACACGGGCCGAGATCACAGGTTTCAGCCCACGATCCAAGCCACCTGGCTGGCTCCTGCCATGAGGGTTCTAATGCACAGATGAACTCACATAGAACCTACACAAACACTTCAGCACTAGATTTTTACTAATTTGTGGATCATTGACAGGCTAAGTTCAGATCTACGGGACACCAAACCTATGGAGGTCAAATCCCCTTGCTCCCTACCCCCCTTTCCGAAACACTGTCGAGAGGCAGATGCAGGCGTCATCGATGGCGTCATACCCTCCCCCACCTCCACACCATAGAAACGACCCCACCTAAAAACCGTTAGGGCTGTCTTAGTGAGTAGCGTCTCTCGTGCTATCAACCTTATCCTGGAACCATCGAAGAAATGAATCTGCAAGCTCTAGAAGAAATGAACATGCAGTAACTGAAGATAATGAGAGCAACCGACATCACTGGCAAATCCACACATGTAGATACACGAGACATGAAGCAAATATGCACTCACCATGAAGAAACCAGACATTAGGCAAAACGTGCATTTAAACATGAAGAATGTTAACTGCATCTGATAGACAGTAGTAACATAACATAATCAATGTATATGCTGAAATGCAAAGCGAACAACAAACAAACAGCTTACTCTAGCTTTCTTAAAATGGAAATGCAACAGTAGCAGGTAGGCATTTTGAGCAAAATGGACAGCGGTGCTACATTAGAGTGAATGAGAATCCTCAAATGCTGCAGGAAGAATCAATTTGCTAAAATTAGGAAAAACACAGATCTGTGTGGGCCAGACAGTAGCTGCACTGCCCCCTCCAAGGTTACGACGAGAAGGTAGGTCTGGATAGCTTTGAAGAGAACATAACATAATAATTCCCAAGCATCAGGCATATTCCTCTTTGATTAGGTAAAAGAATAAACAACCCGCTGATGCCAAGTGCCCAGCAATTAAAAGCCACATACTGCATTAGGAGTAGCTCGACCAAGCCTCTAGAAGCCAAATAGAGAAGTAGCACCCAGATTAATATGAGCTAAAATCCTAATTAAAGCCGAGCAGAATAATTTAAAGCATGGTCTCCTCACACGTGATTTATAATTGGAGAGCCATGTCCATTCATTAGCGCCAGACACATATGCACCTGCCTTAACTCCCCAAAAGTTCTCAGAAAAAGAGGCACCAGGCAAGGCCAAGTTCAAAGCTAGATGTCCTGGCTCGAGGCCTGGGAAATAAGGGATGGTGTCTTATAAAGGTGTCCAGTTAATATGTTGAAAATAATATTTCGAATCACAAAAATGTAGACAAAAAAAATAAATTGAATGTATTATTTAATTAATGTTTTTTATGTTTCGCGAGTAAAAAAAAGGGTTTGTAAAAAAAAAAAAATTAAAAAAAGGGAGGTTGGGGTGGAACCCCCCATTTCCAACAAAAAATTACAAAAAAAAGACATTCAACATTTTTTTTTTGGTATAATTTTTTCGTCATTTTTGCATTCGAAATTATTACATTCAAAATATTAACTATAAACCTCTTATTAAATTGAAGAAGCAGCTCCTTGATGTCCCTCCCCCAACCAATATTTCATCCGCTCATGTGCTGATGACCTGCCAAATGTCCAAGGTTGGTCAAACCAATGACAGCCAATCACAATTCTCAATAGGATGCCGCCCAGTAAATGTTGCATTAGCCAATTACCTATTGCTAAGATCATGTCCTTCTTATTTGTATCATTTCAGGGGTGGTCCAAGGTGGGGCCACCATATAACTATATCCAATGAAAACAGTAACCCTTATGTATCCCATATTTAGACAATTCCTCTAACCAATTCCACCTTCCCGTAGATTTTGGTAACCAAGTTTGTGATGCAACGTCAATGATTGCGCATGTTTTGTTTATAATGTACTGTTTCGTATTAGATTGGTATAGAGAGAGTTGGAGACTTGTATGCTCATTGCTGTCCCTTTTTTATATGAACTATTAATAAAATAGCCCTTTGCCATTTCCGTCAATTGGGCGCAGGATTTCCTGGCCCGTCTATTCCGCTATCCCTGGGACTTTCCAGGACCACGATTACAATACTGTGTCAATGTGGAAGAAACATTACCCAGCACGTAGCAACCTTAGAGCCGAAAGACAGCAGATGTAACGGGGGAGAAAGGGGTGAGTGGCCGTGTGTGTGTGTTCAGCAAAAGAACCAGAGGATTTATGGACGATTCATGCCCCTTTAATAAGAACATTCTCCCGGAGACAACAGCCTGCCAGTCACTTCTGAATTTAAGTGCATACCCTTTTAGCATGAGCATTTCCTTTTGCCACATGATTTCACCAAGTTCTTCCACCTATAAGTATCTGTCGTTTTCTGAGGAGGTTCATTTCTCTAGATCCTACAGAGCAATTTCAGTTCCTGTATCCTCACACACGATGATCAAGGTTTCTTCCCCCCCAAGACCAAATCGCTGACCAATAAGGGGCTTCATTCTGCACAGTAAGCTTTTGATTTGTCACTCACAGATGGAAGCAATGTCCTACTAGCTGTGGCTTGGCCTGTATAACTTCACTTAGGAGTGCCCAGATTCTCCACACTGGCCCAAGAAATGCTCTCATTAAAAAGGCCCTGCATCCATATTGCACTTGTTCTAAGTACTGCTGCTGATGGCCATCTCTCTTGCTCGTTAGAATACTGAGCTCCTGATGTTGTTGCAGTTCTTTGGGATGCTGCTGGGCTAAAATACCCACAGACTTTCATACTGATGTGCTGCTCCACTCTTCTCCCAAGTCCAGTAAGTCCTCCTGCACCAAAGGTCCAGAGCTCCAATCCTCTGGTAGTTGATTGGAGAAAGGCGAGCCACTGCCCCTTTTATTCAGCCTATAATAGATGACACGTGGCAAACCCTGTATACAAGCCTGTAAATAATGTTCTCATTAGCACCCGGGCGGGGGGTGCAGCCAGTCAGGTTCCGCAGAATGCAGGCTGAAATCTCCGATCTCAGCCCACGTTCCACAGAACCGCATACTTCCTCCCCCGCCGTGGGCTTTCATCTTACCCCCCCATCCCCTCTTGCGTTTTATATTTTTAATCCCACCCCCTGACCACACTTACCTGACTGCTGCAGCAGCGGTGCTGCCCGTTGCCACAGCTAGCCTCTTCCGGCCACCATGGTCATAGCATTCGTAGCCCCGCCTTCTATAACCATGGCGGACATCTTGGTATAGTATTTTCCTTCATTCACCATTTTATTAGCACCCCAGGTTGCCGCTTTGCTAACCCGGGGTGCTTATGGCATTAATCCCCTTTTCCAAGTGCTGGAATGCGGAGGGTAGGTAACATTGGTGGGTGTGGGGGTAACGGCCGGTGCCCTCGTTTGGGCCCTAAAAGTTGTGACATCACTAATGATATGTAATAAGAAAATGACATTGGTAGCATTTTGTAATCAGTTATTCCAGTTGTGACATCACAATGCCTGCTGCTTGGGCAAGCCCAGAGCAGAATGCCAGCCATCACTGTAGCAATTAAAGCCATGGCAAGCTTTTCGAAATTCCTTCTTTTACAACAGCTTTCTGAGACACTTTCCAGCCATTAATGATTAAGGACATTTATTGTAGAAGGTTTATTCAGTGCACCCCCTAAATTAAATCTATCTGCAGGTTTACTTATTTTTTAGCACAACGTGTTTTAGATTACTTACAATAAATTTACTGCGGAAAAGGGTATGCAATATTGCGCCTACACACAATACAGAAAATTGAGAAGAGCTTTGATGAGGGAATTCCAGCCCAGAACAAAGCTTGCAGACTGGGTGAAAGAATTCACTGGGGACGGCCATATGGCGTCAAAAGTGTAAAAACATATGTCAAAGTACAAGGAGGACAATGAGGGTCTACTAAATAAGTGGTCTGAAACTACTGGATCTGAAATGCATATGTGCAGATGGGAAAAGATATACAGAAATGTGCAATGGACATCGCTAAACCTAGGAGGAAGGGTAAGACAAATCAAAATATTGAATAGTGTGTACTGGACACCACAGAGACTCTACGAAAGGGGAATGCTCAAATCTGATACTTGTTGGAGATGCAAACACATGGTGGGCTCGTTCGAGCACATGTTTTAGGAATATAGCAGTTTACGGGTATTCTGGAACGAAATTGCACAGACAATGAATAAGGTTTTAAGGCTAGATGTAGATTATGATTATTCTACCATCATCTTGGGGAGGAAGATCGAATAGAAGATTTATAATTCCCACAATGGTGTTCGTTCTACATCTCTTTATCAGCAAAGAAAATTGTATTGCTGGAATGGAAGGGTGGGAATTTGCCTGCTGCCTCAGCATGGTTGGGGGATCTACGGAGAATGTATTTGCTAGAAAAGGTGATTATGTACAGGAATAAGAAATGCAACATACACAAAGAGATTTGGGGGAGGTTTCTGGAGTTGTAAATAATTGTTCTGTTCACCAAGCTATATAGGGGGTTAGGGCTTTAATTTTAGGTTATGTACTGTCTTTGATTGTCAACTCTGAATTTTGTCAATAAAAATGTGAATACAAAAAAATAAATGTGCATCAAATATATTTCTGCAACACCTTTGATTGCTGCATATTGGGTTGTGTTTTAATCGAAAAACATTCTACATTGATAAAACGTAATAGCAACTGGAAGATCTATCATTAGATTAAGGGAAAAGCAAGGTACTAAAAGGGAGGGCAGTGCATGAACGTGCATTATAAGGAAGGGCATACATCCAACGTATGTAAACAGGATATTGCAAGTCACCTCAGGATTCTGTGACCTTACTAAGAAACTTGTCCTTTGGCGGGATTCCTCTACTTGGTCCCAGAGATCCACAATGACATGCAATAGCCTTATAATGTACGGAAGGAAGTATATTAGTCAATTTCTTAAATGTGGATGTATGAGGTATGCCTGGAACACCCTGTTCTAATGTACGCCTCAACCAACCCCTTAACTGTGCCATGGTTCTAATAGTATGCACACCCGTGATTGAGAGCAGGGTTGCTCTAGACACAATTCCCTGCATTGCAGCTACTGTCCACTCTGCAACAGGTTAGGACCCACCTGATCAGCATCCTATCCCACTTATCCAACAGACCCACTCAGATGTCAAACATGCATCATCCAGTAAAGAGCGCAAAGGCGTGTCTGACCTCCTCAAATCATCAAACCAAGTTAGCTCCTTAATCTCACACTGCCTGACCTATGGGACAGCCCTCTCATCTGACTTCTGAGAGGACACATCTGATGGCAGCAAGTCATCCAAAACAACAAAGCTGGGCTGATCTCTGCCTCCAGGCACTGTTCTAGTGTCACACCCCTCCAATGACCTCGGTGGCCCCAGTTCAGAATTTATCAAAATCTAATTTTCCCAACAGTGCAGACACATTCTAACCTCTTAAGCAAGCAATTGGCTCACTCTCAGGGTCAAAACAGATATTTAGCGGGATTCTACCTTCTTCACAAAGGGGCAGCAACTACAGATCATGCAGAGCCTTTCATGTAAATCAGGGGCAGACTTCACACCAGCAAAATTACGGGACCATTCTCGGTTCTCCTACACACTGCTGAAACAATGAGTACCATTAGCCATTGAGATAGCTCAGCGGGTTATACTGCTTCCTGATTTCATCTGCGATTACCAAGTGGGTCACAGGTTTTAATCCAGGCATGACTGACTCCGGTTTCAATCTAGACGTGGTTGACTCAGCCTTTCATTTAGGGAGGTCAGCAAATTGAGTATGTGGACTATAGTATTAAGGATATATTTTATTGCACACCCCTAGCTTGGAAGCAATGGGGCGCTGTACAGCTCATAGAACAAAACCTTTGTAGCACTAATTCAATGGATCATTAAGCAAATATTAGTAATAATTATCACAGTAGAATATTTGGATGGCGTTGTATACGGGATATCCAGAATCTAGGTTACACCAATGTATTGTTAGAAAAGCCATGGCAACTCTTTCCTAAGCTGTAGGAGTCTTGGCACAGTCCGGATTGCCAACGGTATGGTGTTCCAGAGGACCAGAGCATTACATGCGAAGGACGGTTTCCTAGTTTACTCCTTGTGAGCCAGTATGGTGACGCTCTTACTGTGAGATGATATTTAAAGTAAGATTGTGATTAAAGGTACAATGGAACAACCCGGGCGAGATAACAATCGCAGTATAGAAAACAAGTTCTTATCTCACACCACTACAACTCTGCTAAATGCTCTTACAGTAGGTATCTGTGCACTCTGTAAACCCCATGGTAAATGCTCTACTTTTGGGGTTTTGTTACAAGCGCCTCGATGCAAAGTCTGCAAGATACCACATGTAGCTCTAATAAGAATTAGTATTTAAACAAGTACACTTCTTACTTTGGAAACGGCAACGAAACAAAGATTGCTTTGAACACTATATCCCTCAGAACATTAACTTGGGTTTTTAAACTATACAACCATTACCACATGTTATAAAAAAAATCAAGTTCCTTTCAGCACCACGTTATGTTATGTTAGCGGAATTTATATAGCACAGGTTCACGCCAAGGCATCATCGTGCTCATCAACAGGACAAGCCAGAAAACAATAAATGAGATTCAGAACAGGAAAGTTTTTAAGGCCCGACGAAAGGGAAGATAGGCGCGCAGGGAATGGGGACGAGAATTCCGTACCCTGGCCGCGGCAACCGAGAAGGCACAGCCACCCATGCGAGAGAGTCTAACCCTAGGATATTTTATCAGAAGAGCAGATTGCTAGCGAAGTGGTCGCAGACGGACATAAGGAGAGAATTTAATCTGCAGATATTCTGTGTCACATTTATAAAAGGCTCTGTGTACAATGCACAGTGACTTAAAGAGGACACGCTTCTTGACTGGGAGCCAATGAAGTTGACGGGGAAAGGGAGACATATGGGCACCAAACGGGGGCGAAGAACAGATCTAGCATCAGCGTTCTGAAGGAGCGGAAGACAGTGCACAAGATAGGCAGGCTGAGCCAAATATAGCGCATTGCAATAGTCCATGTTACTAAGAACCAAAGCAGCCATCACAGGTGCCCGAATTTGCACAGGGATGATTGGGAGGACTTTATGTAGAATTTTGAGTTTAAAATTACCAGATTTACAAACGGAGGCGACCTGATCGCACATAGACAACGAAGAAGAAATGTTTACCCCAAACCCTTAACAAAAGAGGAGGGAGAGGGAAATGAGCCAAGCGTAGTAGGCCAGAAGTCTGGCACCCAAAAATACAGAGGGCTGGAGGTGCCAACAACAAGAACCTCCATCTTTTCCTCATTTAATTTTAAGCAGTTTGCGGCCATCCAGGAGCCCAAATCCTCCAGGCAGCCCCTAAGCCGTACAGCAGCGGTGAGCCGTGTAAAGGCGAGACGGACCAAAATCTGCATGTCATCGGCATAGGAGTAATGCCGGAAGCCATGGGAGAGGATTAGGCGGAGAAATGGTTTGATGTAAATAATGCAGGGGAGAGAGCAGACCCCTGCAGAACCCCGCAGGATAAAGGAACAGAGAGCAGAAAGGAGCAAGAAAAAAAAGACAGAACGGTCCGCCAAAAAGGCATATAAACCAAGTCAGAACTTGACCCGACAAGCCTGCTAGCCTGGAGATCAGGGTAGGATGGTCAACAGTATCAAAGGGCAGCAGATAGATCTAATATAAATCAGCGCCCCGACAACACCCTAATCAACCAGGCAGACAAGATCGTCAATCACGGATGTAAGAACTGACTCGGTACCTCTCCCAGAGCGAAAACCAGACTGAAAAGAATCAAACAAACCAGAGGATTCAAGAAAGGAAGAGAGCAGAGGAGAAACCAGAGACTCAAGCAGCTTTATGACAAAAGCAAGAACTGAAATAGAATGAAGATTCGAGAGTACAGAAGGATCGAGAGAAGGTTTCTTGAGCAAGGGAATAATCCCCAAGAACAAGATATATTAACAGATGATGTAATCAATGTAACAATATCCCCCGAAATGATATTTGTGTGAAGCTGCTTTCTGCCCGGACACTGCTGCTTCGAACCTAAAGACCAGCATTGCGAGCCGACAAGGGGCTCTTGCTGGTGGCCGAGCGCTTCCTGGAGGAGGCGGGGCTTGCTCGCCACACGTGACTCATCACGTGATCTCGAACGTCCTCAAAGGACAGAGCGGAGCACCCTTGCGGCGTTAAGCCCGGTAGGGGCAAAGGCCGATTACTGTTACGTGACTGTTGCGTGCTGAAGGTGCGGACCACTCAGAAGATTCGTGTACGCATATTGGTCACTCAGGTGAGAAAAAACATAATAGTGTACATATCACTCTATAGAACCTGATTGTCGCCATAAAACCATAGTGCAGATCAAGGGCATTCATAGCACCATGGGTAAATCAAAGCCTGCCAAATCGCGGTACGATTTGCGCAAAGGGAATGCTGGGAAACTGGATAATTTGCCACTTGAAAGCCCTAAGATTGATAAACAAACTGGAACAGATGGCGCAGCGGCAAAAGGCACGATTCCGGCTTTTTTTGCTAAAGATAATCCTAAAGTACCATCTTCCATTGACAAATCGACAGTTGATGAACACTATCCATCTCTCTTGCCCCCTCAAAACAATAATGAGGCTCTTGATTTAACAAACTATAACGATATTGATAATAACTCACTTCTTGACCTTTGTCTATCTATCCAAAAATCAATGGCCTCTTTTAATCAACCTTATATTCCCCAGAAGCTCACTCCAATAGTGGTAGAAGCACAAATTTTGACTGAGGCTCATAATGATCACCGGAAACTCTCACCCTCAAGTAGCCCTAAACACACAGGCAATTCTACTTCAAATTTGTCTGGAATACACCCTATTCATCTTACTCCTACTGCACCTGTAGCACCAACTGCAGGACGTTTATCGGCTTCTCCAGACCTCTATATTGACATGGAAGATCGGGAACATTCCGGTAGAGATTTGAGCAATGTTATCGAAAGCTTAAATAATGTAGCAATTGCAGAACTTCAAGCCTCTATGGCCTCCGTCCAATTTGCTCTGAAAATTCTGTTAAAGCTATGTGGGAAAATTCACAGTAATTTTTTAGCTCAACCAGGAAACATTAACTTTATTGAAAGTACGGACCAAATACCGCTAAAAGCACCTATACCGAAGGGGGGGTCGGGAGTTAACGATCCAGCCAGAAGAGGCAAACTTGGGGGAACCCAAGGAGATTGCAGCTGAAGTACACCTAACCAAAAAACAACGTCGACAACTAAGACGAGAGGCAGCAAAAAATGTAGCAGTCGAGATAGCCTCCCCCTTGCCAGCCACTATTGCTCCTGCTGTACGATCCAAAAAAGCAAAAAAAAGGAATCGAAAAACAAAGATGCGTACGAATAAAGGAGCAGGAACTCTAACAAGCTGGATCATCCCAGACATACCTCAGGAAGTTACCAGTACGATTCTGGAAGAGCAAGACTACGATATGACTAATAACTCAATGGATGATTCCTCAAATTGCTCTTCCTCATCTGGGAACGCGAGAAATGAGGAAGATGAACATCATGATCCCATAGAGACAACAGACAATGAGGACTTTAATGCCAGTAAAATTTGTGTTATTAAAAATCTAAACCAGAAGAAAAGGGATAAGTGGCTCACAAGATCCGAACTTCTGATAAAAACTTCATCAGATCCCCCAATTGCGTGTTATACGCTCGGAAGATTTTTCTTTTGTGGAACCACTTACAGTACGAAACCCTAATGTCACAGCCCTTCACTGCTGTGTTATGGCATCAGCTAAATTAATCCGCTCCCATAAAAAAAAGCCTTATGCGAGTTGGGATAGAGGTGGATGCCTGTAAAGAGAAGGAGGACCCCTGTCTCCCAAGTGACGAGCCTGCTCCATCTAAGGCTAATGGTTGCAAACCCGCCCAACCTTTGGGGAAGAAAGTCCAGATGGCGGATATTCAAAACACGCTGAAATGGCT
Source organism: Ambystoma mexicanum (assembly GCF_040938575.1). Lineage (NCBI taxonomy): Eukaryota > Metazoa > Chordata > Amphibia > Caudata > Ambystomatidae > Ambystoma > Ambystoma mexicanum. Next base: position 149,942,731 of record NC_090929.1, on the reverse strand, counting down.
GGCCGACTCATTACGAATGGTACTACAACAATCATGAGATTATTCCCTACTGAGCTGGAACACCCATGGCCACCAACATTTTCTTACTGACAAGGGGTCTTTATCACTCATTAACAGTTACCCCATTATATTGCTGCAAGAAACTTGGCTACTACGGCCCACGGCCATGGATGGATACACAACCCATCACACCCTGGCTAAGAAAGGACAAAGGGGGCGCCCCTATGGGGGTTTAGCCATTGGTGTGTCAAATAAAATTAAAAGTAAAATGATTTCAGTAGAGAGTAATTATATTTGTGCTGTGGCTTTATCCCTTAGGATAAGAGAGGTCTGGGAAGAAACATTATTAATAAATATCTATAATCCCCCGGGGGCAACATATAGAGAGCATATACAAGAAGTTTTAAATGACCTTCTCAGCAATTGGAGGTTATCAAATGATAAATATCTTGTCATTGTCGCAGGGGACTTAAACTGCCGGATAAACTATGGAGGCAGCACCACCAATAACCGGAACCTAGCCAGCAAAAGCTACTGGAAACAGAGATACACCGATAACGAGGGAGAATGTTGGAGTAGTTTCTTTGAATGCTGGGATCTTGAAGTAATTAACGGCAGGACAAAGAATGACAGACCCGCAAAATTCACTTGGAAAAATGGAAGGAGTGGAAGTACCCTCGACTATATCTACACGAGTGCGGAAATTGCAAACATCATCGAAGATATGGCAGTAAGGGAATGTATCTGGAGCGACCATGATCCCTTGACACTTAATTTGGGATCCCATATACCGACTGAGAGAATGGCAAATCTAGGAGGACTGATAGCCAACCATTCTTTAAATCGCATATCCTGGTCAGCACAAAATGTGATGAAGGCATCTATGGCATCCGGAGATTGGGGACTTGAACAGTCTAAATTATTCTCACAGATGTCGCCTGAACAAATCGAAGGATGGATCAGCTATTTCTCTGGCTTGCATGGTTCCTATAAAATACGGATGATGGCAGGAAAATTGCCGCAAGAGTTAATCTATGACCGTGCCATCAGAGATCAGAAGCGCAAGCTTAGAGGTGAAATCCGTGCCACTAGAAAGGACCTGCATTCCTTCAATGATAAAGCATCTATAATAAGAAAGCTGAAGGCTGCTTATCAAAAATGGTTAAAAATTCATAAAAGGCATAGGAAATTGGAGAGATGGCAATCTACAGTTAAATCTTTATGTAGTAAGAACTCCCGTAAAATATGGTCCATTCTAGGAGAGGTAAAAGGCAAGAAGATCACCAATATGGTGAACCCCATTTGCAGTGACAAATGGATATCTCATCTGGAAAAACGAAATGCCGGGATTAGCAATAAGCCTTACTCTCCCACCTCTCCTAATCCTCCTACTCCTCCTTTTCGTGTCACCATCAAGGACCTACAATGCAGAATTAAGGAATTAAATTCCTCACGAGCTCCAGGTCCTAATGGTCTCTCGAATGTAGTGATGAGAAACAACTCAATGTTCTGGGCCAATCTGCTAAAAATTCTGTTTGACAAAATCATGTCCGATGGACGTATACCAACATCTTGGCAAGAGGCCATCATCATACCTGTCTTCAAAAAGGGCAGCAGGAACGATCCTGAGAACTATCGATTACTATCTATGCTAGATTGTACCGGGAAGATGTTTGCTGCTCTCATTCTTAATGAACTTCAAAAATGGACTGAGGAGACGGGCATTTGGGATCAATTCCAATGTGGTTTTAGGGCTGGCCATTCCACATCACATAATCTTTTTATCATGAATACCCTAAGCAATAAGGCTTTGATACGTACTAATCCTCCACTATATGCACTTTTTGTAGATTTTAGGGCCGCCTTCGACTCAGTTAATCGATCTCTCTTATGGGAAAAATTAAAGAATTTCGGCTGCCCCGCATCTCTGCTATATTACCTTGAGCTGCTACATACTAATAACACCGTACAAGTTAGGCTGGATAATCAGGGAGCAGTGACTAAACCTATCCCCCTGAAGCGAGGGGTAAAACAGGGATGTGTGACGGCCCCCATTTTATATAATCTATTTGTATCTGATGTGCCTAATTGCTTTTTGGGGATAAACAATTGTCCCCCTAAGATAGGTTCTCACCATTGCCCCATACTGGCCTATGCGGATGACCTGGTGATATTAGACCACACTTTCAGTGGAATGCTCAGGTCAACCAATCAGTTATGGAGATATGCAGAATCCAACGAACTCACCATTAACCACAGTAAAACCAAATTAATGCTATATGCAGCAGGAAGGGTCGCCAGGCCTCGTATGATGGTGGGCCCAATCGAAATTGAATACACATTTTCATATAAATATTTAGGGGTAGAGTTCGATTATAAAGGAAACTACCATAGGTGTATTCAAGAACGTAGAACAAAGGCTGCCCAACTTTCAGCATTAATTTATAGATTTACATGTGAGCAATGCGGCTTCTCTATATGGGCAGCTCGCCAACTTTATCTGCAATGTCTGGCCCCCATGGTCATATATGGTTTAGAGTCCCTGACCAATATGGACCTTGGTTGGTTACAACGTGTGGAGGGGAAGTTCTGGAGAAAAGTTCTTAGTCTCCCCCGATGCATTCCCATGGCTATGATTAGGCTTGAGCTGGGCATTCTTTCTCTTAAGGCTATGGTTCTGAGGAAAAGGTTGGAATTCTACATCAGGTTTAACAACAGACCTACAAACAACCTCCTAATGGACCATTAAAGAGGATACTTCTGCGGGCAAACAGATAAAATTTGAAACCCAGATTAATACTCTGATTGAAGAAATCAGTTGGTCCCCGGAGTGGGGTAGGGAAAATGAACACCTGATTATTAGTATGCGAAATCGCTTAAAACTATGGGATTGGCAGAGTAATTTTATTCATCTGGGACGTCTGAAAAGCTATGGCTTCATCACATTCATACTCTATACCTATATGAAGCCTCAGCTATATTTAAATCTATGCCCGTCGGACCAATTGAGGCGCTTTATACTACTCTTACGCTTCAATTATTTACCAGTTTTGACAGCCCGTGGCGCATCAATGGGCCTGCCTACCACAGCTAGATACTGCAGAATATGTGAGTCTATATCTACGCCGGAGACGGCATGCCACGTACTAACAAAATGCAGTAGGCTAAAAACGAGGCATATGAAATATCTGAAGGAATTTGTCCATGACAATGATCAAATCACACACCCAGATTTTTGGAATCAATGTACCAATTCCCTAAACCCTAAACTGCACCTAGCACTTTTCCAGGTGTGGCGTGAGGCTACTACATATTTGAAAGCAAGCACAAGGGTGGCCATCCATATGCATAAGGGGTTTTACCTTTAGCAAATAGTCTTATAATATTTATTTAAAACTTTATTATGGATCTGATCTGTATATTGTTTCTTTTCTGCCTCGATTGAACGATCGATCTGTGATGAATTTTATAGTGTCTATAATGATTTCTTTTTGTATATCTCAACTTATTTTATAGTTTAAGTGTTTAATGTAATTTATGTGTAAAGTTTTTACATTTTGTATAAAACTGTATCACATTAATAATAAATAAATAAATAAATAAATATCCCCCGAAATATCTTTAAGAAGAGCAAGAGGGATAGGATCAAGAGGTGAGGCAGATTTAAGTTTATGAATTCCAGTGAGAACATCTAGATCAGAAAAGGTAGGAAAAGTAGACCAATACGCTTTAGCTGTAGGAGAGGAAGCAGAGAAGAAATGAGTAACAGATAGCCCCATAGTATTGGTAATATTCTGACAAATAGCATCAATCTTATTAAGATGAAAGTGGGAAACAGAATCACAAAGATCCTGAGAGGATAGAGCCTCTGAACGTAGCTTGGCAGGGGAAGAAAGTGAGTGAACCAAGTCAAACAGGGCATTAGGCTGATTTATGGCTGCCTCCACCTTCATACTGAAAACCGATTGTCTGGCAGAGATAATTCTGGCTCTCCATTTCCTTTCCGACTGCATACAGAGAGGTAGGTGGGCCTGGAGTTCATCTGAGAACCAAGGCTCAGAGGGGGGATTTTTCTTTTTAAAAAGCCTAAGGGGAGCAAAGGAGTCAGTTACCGCACAAAAGGTTGCATCCAGAGTTAGCAGCGAGCAGGGCGTGTTACGGGCGCACTGAGAAGTAAGAGAAGCTACAAGATCAGAATTAAAGACAAGGTGCCAGCTATGCTCAAGAACATCTCGTCTGACTACAGGTGGAATAACAGCCGGTAGTGAAATGGAAAAAGGCACCACAGGGTGGTCAGTCCCTAATACTGGAAAGGGAGGGGAAATAATAATAGAAGCCTCTGGGTCAAAGACAAAATCAAGACCATTGCTTCTGGGCAGTTGCCTACAGTACTTCCGAACCTCAGGCTCTGTGAGAAACCCAAGGGTATTCTCACTTCTTTTTCCCCTGGATCCTCTGCTCAGGTGACACGGCCATTGCCTTTGGATCCAGTCCCTGAGGGTGGAAAGTGCGGGAGGATCACCTGGGTGGAGGGACCTTGGGAATTGGAAGTGGTATGTCCATGGGTGAGACGTGGTATTCCTCTTTCCCTAATTACCAAACGGTTTTATACTAATTGACCTTTTCACAATTGACCTCGGGAGAATTGACATTGGGAGAATTGACCTAATTTAGAAGGTCAATTAGGACAAATATGCGGGGGGAAACCCCCTGCAAGCCCCGACCCAATCCAAAACCCCCTTAAACCTCCCACCCAATCCCCTTATATTATTTATAATCCAAAACCAACCCAATACATATATAAAATAATTAAAATATAAAGGTCAATTGTGCAAAAGGTCAATTAGGACTACTATAATTAAGTCAATTGTGCAAAAGGTCAATTGTAAAAGGTGAATTTGGGTAATAACTACCAAACATCCTACCCTTTCCCAACCCTAGCAGGATATTGTGAATCTTATCCTGTCTCCCACTCCCCAATTTCGAAAACCAATGAGATGAAGAAGATGAGGAACAGAGTTATGAATATTTATAGGTCCACAGGAAGCCATGTAGCATGGAACCCTATGGGAAGTGTCCATCTTGTCCCATTAACGAGAACAGGCAGTCAGGCCTCCCTTTTCAACCACCCACACCTGGAAGTGGTTAAACCTCCCTACCAGTATAAAAAGCACAGGAGCACACACTGAGCGAGCTGGGGATGCTGGAGGGTGCAGAGAAGCCAGAGGGAGACCTATCGAGCTAGAGAGAACATGGAAGGCCTGGAGGAGGAACAACTGCCCAGACACTGGACCTGTGAGTGCAGAGGAGGCTGCAGTGTGGAGTGGGAGTGGTGCCTACAGGGAGTCAAACCAGGGGCAGCTGGAGTTGCCAGGCGGCACCCACATCAGCGCTCCTCCCATGGGTGAAACTGGAGAGCCCAGGCCTTTGAGGGGGAGGTGGTAGGACCCTAACCTCATTGAAACACCCCCTTGTGTGGCTGTTGCTCCCAAACCGCAAAAATGCCATTTCGGGGAGCTGGTGAAGTGGGAGCAAAATACAAGGAACTGCATTCTGGGACTGGAAGTCCAAAACCATTTCTTTTTGAAAACTAAGTGGGGTCCGAACCCGGCTGAGGGATATCCTAGTGTGTGAACATTAGGGAGGGGTCAGAGAACCCGAAGGGCTTTTGGAAAGAAGTCAAGAGCACGGAGAGGACCCGGAAAGGAAAGAAGCCTTGATAGACCGTAGGGGAATATGTAGCTGAGACGCTGACTCTGGGCTGGAGAGAAGCTGTGCTGTGGCTAGGGAGACGCATCTCCAGGAAACCAGGAGAAGGCAGGCTGCAAGCTGCTGGCGATGCCCTGAATAAAGGCGAAATACAGAAGAACTGTGAACACGGCAACCAGTGAGTTTCTGAGAATGAAAGTAACCCGGTGCGTGGAAGTGTCAAGGGAATGAATCTGAAATACATCGAAGTGGTCATAGGAAGGTTACGCAAAGGCCACGCAGAGTCGAAAGTCTTCGATTAGCTAAAGGAGAAGGAATGGGGGTCAACAGGTCCGAGCTCAGCGGAGGGAGATCTGTAAATGTGTGAATAAGGGGCCCCAGCTGAACGAGGGAGATCCGATGTCCAACCCCGATCGAGGGAGACCACCAATTGTGTACGACCAGCCAGCGCCCGGCTGAGGGAGACCTATTGAGAACTTGTGTTTGAGCGGGTCCAAGCCCGGCTGAGGTAGACTCATTGGAAACCGTGAATATTTAAACTTGTGAACTTTGAAAAAACCTGGAGAAGGAAATTTGTTTTGTTTTTCTATGTGTCCAGGCATCCTGCGAACAAGAGACTTTATTCTGCGGAAAAGACTTGTCGCAGAAACCCCCCGACTTATGTCCTGAACTGCATTTTCAAGCCACAGAAGCCAGAGTGCGTTCGAAGCTCAAGTGTGCCACCTTGCCCCGTGCTGAAAATATTTACTCCGTCATTTTGACCTATTATTTTCTGAACACTTTCTTTTGCAGACATCATTTTCCCCCACACCATTTGTATTTAGAAGTAAGGATTGGCAATAGGTTTATTAGTATAGGCCCTTTTTATTTTGACAAGACTCCACTAGGACTGCGTTATTTTTACTTTGATGGTTGTAGCTTGCTACCATGCTTAGATTTAGGGATATATAGGCGTCCATCAAACCATTTCAAGTTCAAAAAACACCCTTGAACTGCGATAGAAATAAAATATCATATCATATCATATCATGTACCATCAAATCCTGTGAGGCCACAGAGGGGACAAGTGCAAGAGTGATGTCAATTCTAACCTTATGGTTTTGCTGAAATCATTTCAGGGAGCACTGCCCGATGCCTTGAAACGGGCAATGTGGTCCAGTAGGTACAGTCTATAGCTTCATTTGTACAGGATGTAACAGTGCGGGTTTGCACAGATCCACCCTGCTGCTCACATTTTCACAGAGCGCGTTGCATGTAGAGGCCCATTCTATGCAAACCTGCAATGCTATGGTTCCATTTAGTGGAACAGGAAGGGCTGCCCAAAATCAGATAGATATCGTGCCTTCGGACAGATGGCGTCACCCAATTCTGTTTTTGTAGCATCAGGAGAAGAACTTTGTTATGTAAAATGCACCAAAGACAAAAAAGAAAACTCTTCGGCCAATACGGGGAGCAGGGCAGACAAAACGATTCAAGAATTTTGGGATGGTGTTCGTCTTGAAATATCTTGCACGGTGCAGGAAAACAGACGCATCTACGATTACCAATGTCTCCATTCCAGTGCTGTTAAAAGGTCGATGGCATACGCCATTCCTGAGAGCTGAATAGTATCAGAAAGACATTAGAGGCCCTATTCTGCAAATAACTTAGATCAAGGGGAAACATTCGAGTTCCAAACTACTAACAAGCCATAAAAACAAGTCATCTAATTTCTATACATGCACACAGCAGACCATGCATTACTCTCCAGGAGTCAAATATCCCTAGCCAACAGCTAGTGGGGTGCACCTGTTGCACCCTGCCTGGATACAGACCCCTCTACCACTAGCCTTTATGAAATCACTCAATGGGTTTCCCATGGGAAGGTAGGACTCGGATAGGACATTTTAATGGGATACCAAAAACAAAAATGACAGCAGCCACTAGGAATATAGTATTAAAATCAATAACTCGAAACTAGGTATCTGGACCAATTTTGGCATGGCTTTTGAGTGGGCATTAATCTTAATAACTGCAACAGTGTCAACGTGGTAAACGATTGCTATTTTAATACAGAACGCACAGTCCTTTTGAATGTTATCTTTTAGAATTTATTAGGAAGGATAATATTGATATTTTTCTCTTTTCCTTTATTTAATTATTTGAATATGTACAAATATTTCTACATTTATATCTTGTGTACTTATATATGTCTTGTGTAAGTTTTATTAAAAGAAGTATATCCCAAATCAACATGTTTTTTACATAGTGTCTGATAAAGCAGGTCTTGACACTTTTTAGTGCTGTAAATAAGAAATGTTTGAATCACCTAATTTTATAGTACTCGATGTAATGACCATAAAAACATATAGAGAAGTGAGCATAGTCAACAGCTACCCCTGTTCAACCACGCATTTGAGGTAGGCATGAAAAGCAGCAGGCTAGGTTTAACAAATACTAGCTGATAGAGGTCACACACAGGGCTAGGGAGTTAAAGGAGTCCATTTTAATTAAATCAAAAAGTTTAGACACACATAAAAATTGTAGGTCTAGGAACACAGGATTAGACCTTAAAAAAACATATAAGCCCAAGGGGGCTACAAGTTCAAATATTTGCACTTCACATTCAAGAGAGGGTCAGTAGCATAGATATCTATACAGATTCCTATACTACTTTTCATGAGTAGTATGCTGTAGTATGCTGCCCTACATTTTTCTGCATGACCATAAAAACGTAAAGACCGAGTAAACCCAGCCAAGTCTTGAACCTGCAACCTGCCGGTAAGATATTGCAGCACTAAATGCACTGAGTTACTTGATAAGATCCGTATCTAAGGCACTCTCGGGGCTCATACTTCGAGGCGTTTGGATTCCTTAGAGCAGATCCTATTAGATTACAATAGGACGCACTAGGATTACAATAAGGATCACATAGAAGAAATCTGTGGGTTTAAACTATACGTGCACACAGAAAGTCCTTTTGAAATTGCATAATAGCCTTTTCTCCATTTTTATTTTAAAAAGTTACCTCACTGGGGGTTACCGTTTTAAATGTGCCACATGATACCCCGTACATTTGGCAACACACCCTACACATGTGTTGCAATGAAGACCAACGCACAGTACCCTACAAGGGTAGGACCAAGCCTGATTTGCATATGGTTTTTCCCCTTCTGTAATGGCTTGGCAGGCTGAAAAACGATGGTCTGGAGGGTTGCCCAGAGCTTTGCCCGTGGTTATGATTAATTCAAAACCTTCCAGCCATCACCTTTCTGTTTTGCTACAGTACCCTACAAGTTACAGTCCAAAAATGAACAGATAGGCACATAAATATAAACATTAAAATATACAACTCAGTGGGAAGGGGCGGTGAGGGGGCTGTAGCGACAGGTCTTTTGGTTGTAGCCCCGGATAGAAGGTAAAGGGCTACAGCCAAAAGGCTAGCTAGCCCCGAGTCCCGACAGTCCAAACAATAGCCTCGCTTCAGACCTTTTCCAGACATAGCTAAACCTCTGCAAATCTCCACAGCAAATATTTTGAGATGTGCCTAGGTGGGATTGGCTTTAAACTGCTGACCACTTTGGCTAGGCTATACATTTCACGCAGACCCCCCCTTGCGCCATGAATGTGTCTAAAACGATACTCTATAGGAAACTTGCCTCTTTACGACCTCACCGTTACCGATCGATTTAGAACATTCCGATGTCCTAGTGGAAAGCGGATGGCATTCCTACTTAAGTACATCCATTTCTTATTGTTTATCTGATTTCCTATACTTATTGCAAGAAACAATTCGTTTTCCATTGGGTATCATACATTCACTAGGTGTGTGAGAGCAAGAAACCTGCCAAACTGGGGGAAGGCCAGAGCTGATCCCTCCCCCCACCCCAGAGGTGGAGGGAGGGAGTTGGGAGTGCTCCCATCGCTGAATCCCCTGAATGTACCTTGGATTATACCCTTGGTGCCCCTATCACTCATCCAATGTCTTACCAGATCAATACTGTCCGCAGTTCTCTTATTTGTTGCAGGACCATATGTTCTAGAATGCAGTGCAGCATCAAGCCAACAGAACCAACAACTAAAAAGGAGCCACCAACAACACTTAAGCCTGCGCGACTCCACCGTCAGACTCCAAAACATAGTGAGCAAATACTACACGCTGACCAAGGCAAATGAGAATGCCGATTGTACACCAAGCAGAAAGGACTGCAGGGTTCACACAACAACCTGTGCAACAGGAAGGGGTTGGGGTTAAGAGTGGCCAGTAAAATATTACCTTGAGATGGCCCTCACACATGAGGTGCAGAATTACATTGGCCCTTTGGGTCAGGAGAGTCATGGAGCCAAAAGGAAGGTGGAGGAATGGAGGACATGGGTAAAAAGGACACACAGAGACAATCCAGAGTGAAAGATGTTTGGTTGAGGTTAGGTGGTGGACAGAGATCAGGAGGAGGCCAGCAACTGGAGCGGAGTGCTGAGGAATTTGTGGCAGTGATGGATGCGTGTACAGGTAAGGTATTGAATGACAGAGAGTGGAAAAAAAACGGAAAGAGTGAAGCTGTGACAGAGTGTGCGTGGGAGTATGTGTTGGAGGAGGGCATGTGAAGGAGTAAGTGTTAGGAGAGAGGGGTGTGGGAGACATGGGGGTTAGCAGGTGGCGAGGTAAGAGTAGTGGAGTAGAAGGAAGGGGAGCAGGAGGTAGAACTTGGTGGAGGGGGTGAGGAGTGAACCCACAAAAGCGAGAGTGCGCAATAGGAGACAGTTTAGGAAGGGGAGGGAGAACAAGAGTGCAAGAGAAAGAGGGAGAACATCTGATACAAGCACAATCGTGTATTACAGTGATTCAATCCTGGGAGAATGCTAAAGCAGATAACCCTTAGGAAGTTCCAGAGGGATTAAAACAGGGATGGTTTCAGTCCAAATACTCACCCAATTCTTAGTCTACACTAGATAATCAGGGTTACCAATGTCTAGAGTCTTGATATTGACTTAAAGAGTAATACTCGACAGTGGCATGTTAAGCGATGGTTATAGACATTTACAGAAAATAATAATAAGGGTTGAGGGAAATCCCATCTATCCCTAATCCGAAGAAGGGGTTCCCTACCTCAACAAAACAAAGGAATGCCCGTCAGGATGTCAAACAGATGAGCGTCCAGTGTCAAAAATCCTAAACTGACCAATACACTCTAAAACTTAATATAATGCGGACGGGGGGTTTGAATAAGCTATATACTTGTGGCTTGCTTCAAGAGTTCTCAACATAAAGGTTTAAGGTGCAGACCAGACAAGAATGAAAAGGTTAAGCCAAGAAAGAGGCTTCCCTTTCCCTACAGTCCTAACAGTTCAGAATGTCTCTTTCTTACGGTTCTACTGTCCTCAAAGGGCATACAACTTCCTGAGTTTCCTTCAAGCATGCAGTTCTTTACAATATTCAATTTCTCACAATCTGCCCACTTTCTACCACTGGTGCACTCTCCTGCCAGAGTATTTGTGACGTTCTCTCTGGCCCTTAATAAGGCTATGAGTCTCTCCTTTTGTTTCCAAAACTTTGGGTTCATTTACCTCTGTATTCCTAGTTTACTCCCATCCTAGGATATCAATACTTCTCACTCCTGGTTTACTTCCTTTCCAGGATATCGCTTCACTTCTTACTCCTGGTTTACTCTCTTGATAGGATATCACTTTACTTCTTATCTTCCCCTCCTGGGTGTGAGTCTCATACACCTTGTTTGCCTGATGCATTAACCTGCCAGGGCTTTCTCCATTTACTCTCATCCACATCACAATAGCTTTCCGAAGTTGGGTCCCTGACCCCCTTTTTCATAAAGTTCGTATTTACTCTGTCTCTCCTTTTCAAGTGTTGATTCACCGACCCCTTTGCAAAATTGTCTGCATGTATATCAGTGTCTCTTCTCAAGAGCTGTGTCGCCAACCCTGTTTCAGAGCTATAGAGGAGTAGAGACAGCGGCTACCCAGGCCTAAGGCGTGACAGGGGGGTCACAATACTCCTTGCAGGAGGGCTAGGAGAATACTAGCTTGAAAAAGAGGTCACCGTGGAGTACAAAAAACAGGAAGATTTATTTTGACAAGAAGACCTATTTACAGAATTCTTTATGTGCCGTGGCACATAGTATATGCATACTTGAAGTACATTTGTAGTTTGCATATCGGTGGGTTAGTAGTCATAAAATAGTGACAAAATATTCCATGTATTGTTTACATTCACAATACATTTAACGTTGTCGACACATTAATTGGTGTTTCTGGTTCGGTAGGTTACAAAAGGGCAGTGGCTGGATGAAATGGAGCAGCGCTGCAAAGTAGTACTGAACTGTCTTCAGGACATCAAGTCATGGTCGGACTTGGACATGGATGACGCCCTTCTTACTTAACCAAGTCCGATATATGGAATATTTTGTCACTATTTTATGACTACTAACCCACCGATATGCAAACTACAAATGTACTTCAAGTATGCATATACTATGTGCCACGGCACAAAGAATTCCGTAAATAGGTCTTCTTGTCAAAATATATCTTCCTGTTTTTTGTACTCCACGGTGACCTCTTTTTCAAGCTAGTATTCTCCTAGCTCTCCTGCACAGAGTATTGTGACCCCCTGTCACGCCTTAGGCCTGGGTAGCCGCTGACTCTACTCCTCTATAGCTCTGTACCCCTCAACCCTCTAGAGTCAGGCCCCCAACAAAAAAGAGGGTTCCACCCATTTTTTCCTCCTTTGCCAACCCTGTTTCAACATTATTCATATGCATCTCAATTCCTCTTCTCAAGTTTTGGGCTTCCGTCCAACTTTTACACGATATATATACATACATACATACATACATATACACACACATGCATACATACATACTTACATACATACATATTATTCCCTCCCTTGAAACACTGGGTCACCGACCCTTCTTTAACAGTGTTCTCATTTGTATCAGTTCCTTTCTCTTGCGTTATCAATGTGACGTAGCATTTGCTTTCAGGTTCCCTGGGAACCCATTCCATCTCCCTGTGCTTACCGGGCATCTCTGCTGGTCCTAACGTCTCCTCTTCAGCTTCTCGCTCGTTCCGCTGACTAGGTGTGCATTCTGTCAGCTGTTCAGTCTTCACCTTGGTTTCTTTCGCTGCGGGTGGCTTCAGCTGCTCTCGGTCACCAGGCTGCTTTCAGTTTGGTCTCTCCTCACACTGTAAGTCTGAGACTTTGTATTGCTGCTCACAATCTGCTGGTTTCTGGCATCCTGGTCGGCATTGAAAAGGATGGCGACAGCCTCAGACTCTGCCAATCTCTGTACTGTTATCAGCTATGGCAGTTTCAAACTTCCCGTCATAAGTCAAAAGGTTCCAAAAACTAGAACGCAGCATTGGTTTACCATTTCTAGTCATCTTCATTGCTCCATTTCTCTACCTCGTCTCAGTACTACAATGGGGGGAGGGGGGCTCAGGGCTGAATAAGGCAATTGGTTGGGAAAACCTGGGGTTTCTTCCTCCACATTACACCAAGCCATACATGTATGTTATACATGTGTATAGGTGTCATGGGAAATTGTGATAGCCAGGTTATTTTGGTCTATGGTTTTTATTCTGTCTCCCTGGAGTTTGCTCTTCCCTACATGGTCGGTCCTCCCACAGACAGCCACTCCGTGGTCATAGTCCGGCAACTTCTGCTTTCCCTGGCCACGCAAGGGAACCTTCTCTCCAGGCAATCAGTGGCGTTTCATCACACAATCCTTTAGATTCTGAAGTTTGTAAAAGAAGTCCATGACACGGGATACATTCTTGCAGGCATACCACTCCATTGTCAGGAAGACATGATATATTTCATAAACAGTGCTGGTGGCAATCTCTAAACCTGCTCGGCGCTAGTCCTGTTTTCAGTGGAATTACTGGTGGTACTGCTTTGCCACCAATGGTAAATTTACTGCTGGAATAAAATCAGGGGTTTTTGTACCACCGGGGGTACTGACAAACTAACCACTGTGGTAGAGATGCCACTATTTACAGAATGAGGCTATCAGACTTTATTCACAAAAACTATTTCAGAATACGGTTACCCTCTTAAAAGCCGAACCTTTTTGGAAAACTATTCTGTCAGAGATGGAGGAAACCAGTGTAGTTAACAAGCCGGGGATCGGGGCGTATATCTGTACAATGCTCATCCAGTGACTGGATTATGAAAGCTCTACTCGCAGCTGGGCTATCTGAATGCTACCAAAGGCTGCAGCCCATCTTAATTAAAGAGAAAATAATGTACTCCTTGAAAGAGGAGATGACCTTTGATCAATCAATCTAGGGACCACTCTCGGAGCACTTGAGTTTACATAAAACATTTTATTTATTTATTTGCATTTTTAAAGCACTCACACGACCCACAGGCATCTAGGCGCTGTTACAGGAATTCTTTGTTTTTCAGTTGCATAATTGTTTTTTTTTTTGTCTTAGTTGCGTATTTATAACTCGCTTAAATACCCAGAGGTTTCTAAGCGCAGACCCGGGGATCGAACCTGTGTTGCTTCCTGTCGTCTTGCTTCCAAGGTGAACACGTTGCCGCCGAGCTATTCTCCCGGGACAAACATGTCCTACTAGCCAGAGAGCTTTGGGATTACTTAGCGTTTGATGCATAAGAGGCCTGGAGACTAAAAGGCTTATTGGCAATGGGAAACATATTTTTGGGTGGAATGGACAATTTGAGGGTTATAATATATTTTCTACCAAAAAATTCAATACATAAATAAAATAAATGAGGGAAAGGAGAGGAGGTTGATCGACCTAGCAAATAATTAGGTAGTGGCATGTTACTTGTTTTTGTGCTTGAAGTCTCAATGCATGTTTGAGGGTGGGAGCGGGTGGGAGAGCTCTGGGGGACATATTTGTTGTAATGTATTGCTAAAAACGCAATAAAAGGAATGGGCAGTGTTCAGCAAGACAATGCTAGTAGTGTACAATTTACACTGGGTGCCAGCTGGCTACCTGACCAGAAAATTGGCACTACTGTGCAGAATATTTGTGTATTTCTACATATGTAGTTTTCTAAAATATTCTGCATCAGCCAAATGTAGAGGACAAAATAAGAGTATAATAAAAAAAGGTTTGCGACAACACCAAAAAGATGGCGTAGTTAGGAGCACGCTGGGGTAGAATGTGCACATCACACCTCAGTGCAGGCTCAGCCTTTCATCCTACTGACAACATTAAAGCGAGTAGCATGGAAACCATTGGCTAGTGAGAATTGACTCTTGGCCAGTAAGAAATGGTGTACTGTCGGTCTGTATAGAACTGAGGTGGCAAGGGACTTCGTAGGGCTGGCAAGTAGCTTGCAAACTGAAACTTTGCACCCTGAAGTAACATAATTGCCTGGGAAGCACTACAGTGACTCGGGCTGCACTGTTTCTCTGGGAGATAACTCGGTGGGGTTGTAATTCAGGTTGTCTTTTCTTTGGGTAGAACTAGCTTGCAGTGTCTCTGTGCCAATCATATTGCACCGTGTTCGTTAAGGGTAGCCAAAGCAAGTAATGTTATGGTACAAGGCTTCCTTTATATTTTGCAACTTTCTGTTGGTTGGAGGATCAATGCAGGATCTGCACAGTACATATTAGACCCCTGACCCCTCCACGCCCCACAAAATGCGTGTCTTCAATTCCTAGAAATTGTTCTTGCATTTTATACATAGCTTCTTCAACCCAAAAAGAGCATGTTGCAAGGCTGCAAACAATTGCATAGTGGCTTCGCCCTTTCTGGGGATCATCAGTGCAGGATAGTCTGACAGCCTTTCCTTCTCGTTAATTGATTTTGGGAGTACTTAGCAGAAACCTGCCTTTTGAGCATTAGGCAATGTGTAGCAAATACCAGAAAAGTTAGGGTGGGTTTAAAAAGAGTCTTATACAAGCCCTTCTGATTAAAATGTAAACATAGAATAAGCCATTTGAGCCAAGCCACAAATGCCACAGTTCCACTCCGTAGCCATTAAATGGAAATTCACCTGCAGTTCAGAGCCACATGAGCAAGGTATTGTGGGTATGCAAATTAACCCAAATGCAAGCATGTAAGGCAGAAAACGTTCTTTGTTTTACAGGTCAGTGTCTCTTTATACATAGCTTCATCAACCCAAGCTGCAGACACTATTATACAGTCAAAAGTATTACATTTCTTACGTCTGCTAGTAGGTGCCTTGAAGTCTCGCAGCCCATGTGCTCAAGATGATCTTATCTGCCCACAAATGGAGGGGGTTTTTGCAGGCAAAACCACAAACAGATTACAAGAAGGAATTGTGGAAGCACACATGGGAATAAGGTAAATAGCAACAACAAATACAATTATACGGTAAACTTGACAGCTAATGCCTAGCAATGGGAGGAACCCTCAAGTAATGCGTAACATTGCCTTAACAAGACATCAGGGACCAACACGGGTTCCGCTGCTTGGCAACGAGGGGCCCGCGATGATGCATCACGTTGGGTCCTACAGAAACATTGCGAGTACTATGGAGACCATGGCAAGCACAACCAACTCTCCCACAGCAGATCAAGTGCTGAGAGACACCTATGGCAACGACTGAAAACAAGGTGGATTCTTTCCATATTGCGTGGCGAGGAGGCCGCCTCGGAGGAGGAAGTCCCGCTCTACGGAGCAAATGCAACTGTCCCTTTAGAATCATGTCTCCCCGAGGCATCTTTTCAAGTGTCTTAGAAGTGCAGACCATTAATTCTCGCAGAAGAAAACTGCAATATTTTAACTATAAAGAATACTATTTTTGTTCCAAAATCTTTAATAAAACAATGACATTTATAAAATGACATCAATATATTGTTTCACATTTCATCATTTGCACTCTTCCATCTACCCAAGATACGAAAAGTCTAATTGTTTCAAAGTGCCTGTACTACACTCATGATTTATCAAGCACTGCAATTACAGAGACCCATTTAGTTCCTGCTGGTAGCCCAGAAGAACCTGGTTAATTTGATATTAAGAGCTCAGAGGAGCTAGATTTGACTCCTCAGGCCTACTGGTGGCACACAAACATACTGGGAGTGTGTATAAAGGAGCATTCAGACATCTAGAAGCCATTTAACTCTTTCACTGCCATTAGGACACTCATAATACAGTATACTAATGTACATCCTAACCTCCATATCACAGCCTTGAACCCCCAGCAATGAAAGGGTTTGGGTGTTTATAGAATGGACGGGAAGTTATAGTGGGCAACTTGTGTGCACACTATATTCGCAACGTGCCATTTATTAGCTCCTCAAACCCCAACGACGTTCCTGCTTACTCGGAAATGCCCGATTCACAAGAGCTATTGCAAGCCCCTGCTCATAAAATCTTTATATTAATCCCCATGAATTATGGAGGGTAGCCGGATCTCTACTTGCTATCCCAAACCCCATCACGAGAGCTGGAAAAAGGGGGAAAGGAGGGCATAGTCGGTCTCCCCCGGTGAGCATTAAGCAGCAGAAGGTTCCTAAGAAAAGAAACATTGAATTCAGGGCTTGTGTGCGCTATACCAATGAAAAAATAAATAAATAAATTCAAATGCCATGACATAAAGGCAGCTTTCCCCTGTGAATGCATTAGAGGAGTGTTGGCTTGTAAATTACCCTGCGTCCACAGACCAAAATGTAGCAAAGTACACCAAGAACAAAAACCCCCTCACCAGGCCAAACAAAGGGCCACCAGGTGACGACTAATCACAAGCAAACCTAACAAAATCAAAATGTTTACTTCATTTCCTGCGTAGCCCTGACAAGGCCGAAACATGCCTGGGTTGCTTGGGTTTTCGTGCAGAGGGGACCTGATCTAGCAGTTCGGACAGGGCTGCTCCCATTGGTGGCAGTACCCGACTGATTTGCCTATGGCTGGACCCCTTTTGCAATGGCACAGACGGGCTAAAAAACAGTGGTGTGGAATGTTGCCCAGAGCCGTGGCAGTGGTTCAGATTAATTCGAAACATTCCACCAGTCACTTTTTTGGTAAGAGCCCCGACATTATCCATTACGGAAAGTTTCACAAACCTATACATTAGCATATGATGAATGGTCCATAAGTACACTGGAATCCAAAACGAAAGGGTAACAGCCTGCAGCTCTTTGGTCCGTACTGGCGCACGTGGTGTAGTTTGGTAGAGGTGGTTTTGCTAATACAATGAATGAATGAATGAATGAATGAATGAATGAATGAACCATTAAGGGGAACGTGCAGCAGAGCTCTGAAAACTGCCTGGCCTCAAAGTGTTTCATCTTTAGAGCATAAAGAGGTTTAAATACAAGTTTTAAGGTTTTCTCTGCTTACATCGTGGTCTGTCGTGGTGCAAATGCCCACCGGCTGTGGATACCATAACCAGGGAGGCCGGAAGCATCAATGCCCTTCAAATCTGGAAATGAGGTCTAGGCATTACCTGGATGAGCCCAAGGACTGTCCCAGGGTGTATTTTATTTTGGAATGCTGAGGTTTTCCCCAAGTATGCACTTCTGACTGAGGAATAGGAGATTTGAAGGCCACTCAAATCTAGACAGGAAGCCAGTGGAGTAACATGGGCGACAAATGTTGGATTTGAGTTGCAATTAGGACTACAGCATTTGAAATCGATGGGGAACCTGTAAGGCCTAGTGAGATGGAGTTGGTGAACTCCATGCGGGAGATGGTGGTGTCTCCACTATTCTCTACTTGTCCACCGTGGGATAGTATATGCCAGAGACATGATGGTCATTGTGGAGTACTCCATGCGGGAGATGGTGGCTGTCTCCACTATTCTCCACTTGTCCACTGTGGGATAGTATATGCCGGAGACATGATGGTCATTGTGGAGTACTCCATGTGGGAGATGAAGGCTGTATCCACTGTTATCTACTTGGTCACCGTGGGATAGTATATGCTGGAGACATGATGGTCATTGCGAAGTACTCCATGCGGGAGATGGTGGCTGTATCCACTATTCTCTACTTGCCCACTGCGGGCTAGGATTTGCCGGAGGCATGATGGTCATTGTGCAGTTGCTTGACTCTTACTTGGTGCCTGGGTAACTCTTCTAGGATAGGCAGAGTACTGAGGACGTTGCGCTTTAGAGTTCAATCAGCTATGAAGCCAAAACATCCTTGCTTTATATTTTTCCGTGGTTTTGTATAGCGCATGGTGCTGTTTTGGCAGCTTCAGGGTGCTTCTACAGTCTGAGGGGAGTGGAGATAAGAAAAGGGCAGTAGTAAAGAATGAGACCAAGACATCAGCCATGAAGGGAGCATGTTCAGCTTATTTCCGTACTTCAGGATGACAGCTTTGAGGTGAAGGGGCAAAGGTAGGGTGCTCCAGTGAGTAGCGCCTTTTCATTGCAGGATCTTCTCCACTAATGACTGTACTTGGATGGTTGGGAGGCAGGTTTGTTATGGGAGGATGGCTTTGGTGCCTTGTCGTTTTGCATCACTGCGTTCACAGCAGCTAGGGTGTGGAATCTGGGGCAAAGCCAGAATCAGTGGCAGGAGAGTAGCCCAGACTCGAGGCTCTTTGGTGGATCCCAATTCCTGAAATTCGCACCTCCTCTCTTTTGCATTAGAAGAATCAAGAGAGGCAACCAGGGAGAGGCGTGGCTTAGCTGGTAATTAAAGAAATGCACTTGGGAGACCCCTCTCCTGGTGGGAAATGTTGTTCTGGTGAATACATCACATTGTCATCCAGCCAATCGGGGTCACCGGCATCCAGGAAATATTCCTGGGTTCTTCTTCCCGGACCATGTGTAGCATCTTCTTTATCTACTCTGCACTTTCCTGGCTAAGCCAATTTCCTCGCTGAGCTCTCCTTCCTCTAAAGCCTCCTGATAGGCTGCTACGTCATTCCATCTCAGCTCGTTCCTACGCCTATTCGTCCATACTGAATTTAAACCCCCCCAATGGAAAGAAGGGTCGAAACTTGGTGAATAGCAGTATAGGCCTCAGCCACGGCGCACCAGGATGTCTGGTCCACGTGCCCCCTCAGCCATGGTGCACCAGGAGGTCTGGTCCACGTGCCCCCTCAGCCACGGCGCACCAGGACGTCTGGACCACGTGCCCCCTCAGCCACGGCGCACCAGGACGTCTGGACCACGTGCCACCTCAGCCACGCTGCACCAGGACGTCTGGACCACGTGCCACCTCAGCCACGCCGCACCAGGACGTCTGGTGCACGTACCCCATCGACCCAGCATTCAGCTCAAGCCAACAAGGTGGTCTTCCAGGCAGTGGTCGAAGTGTATGAAAAGAAGTAGTGGAACTATGTTCCCTACTGGCCTGCACCCACTCCCCACAAACACCATCACCACGCCCCTTCCCACACACAATAAAAACACCAAAACACATGTGCCTGCTCTTTAAGGAAACGTCCTGTGCACTGCACTGAAAGTGCAAGTTTCAACTTCTTCCTACACTTTTATTTTAAAACGAAACCAAACGGTTTTTCCTTTTTAAATAAAAGTATAGGAACGGTAAAAATTAAAAGTAGAGAAGCACTGCTCCGACCACTCCCGCCCCACTTCGACCACTGCTTTCCAGGTCCATAATTTCAGGTAATGGCCACGGGTATTGCTGCATGAAGAACTCTTACCCAAGGGAAACCAGAAGGGCTCCCAACATTCCAGTAACCATGAGCACGCCCCTTTACTGGCAACAGAGCAAACCGGAAGGATCACCTTCTGAACCGAAGGCGTATTTCTCTGTAAGATCTGTGCGATGAATCCAGTCCCGTGACGGAGACATGCCGAGAGTGGGAGGGGGGGGGGTGAGGGGTGGTGCGTGCGTGCGTCATTCAGTACTTCTCCCCCAAAGCACTAGGTATGGTTTCCATTGGAAGAGGCTTATTCAACTTCTATTATAGAACATTTTTCATGTTCTCACTTTTTATGCTCGTGGACCTTGGCTTTTCTTATCTTCGATTCGGGTACGCTTGATTTGGTGACCCCGTCATTGTTTTGGTCCAGCTCCCCATGCAAGCAGATGCCCCTTGAGAATGAGCTGCTCTTGGGATGTTTCAGAAGCCTGGAAAGTGGCTAAAAAGCCAGGAGAGCCACGCCCGAATCCCATCCCCTCTTCTCACTCACAGTGTGTGATCCTGAGCAAATTATTTGCATCCTGCTCCTTGCCTTCACCTGCCAAAACATAAGTGATTATAAACCGGATATGCACACAATATTGGACAGGTACCTTTTTTATTAAGGACCTTTTTTAATTAACGGAATGTGTGTCATACGACTTCAGATCCTGGGTTGTTGTTTTGTCTACCATGGTGGCAGTTCCTTGAAAGGGTAAAAATAAATAACATTATTTTAGCTACCTTGTTTTTTTCCTAAAAAAAGGGAACTTCTGTATATATATTTATCTCTGAAAAAATGTGCTTTTGTTTTTTTATGCAAAATTGTGTTTGTTATGTTATATGGCATTTATATAGCGGTCTATATATCATTGGTATGACCTCAAAGCGCTGGTAGGTTGAATTATTTGTGTGTTATTTTAGCTTTCTTCATGTGTACCTTATATGTGTTTGGCAACATATGTATGCCTCCATTTTCAGTATTGATATGATAGTTTATTTATATCGCGCCCATACACAAGTGTATTATGGTTTTGGAAACTCATTTTAACGTGTACTTGCTGGGCACTGCCATCTCTTCTTTTTCTATTAGAAGTAGGCACGTACAAGATACATACTTTAAGTGGTGTTGGGTAAAAAGCCAGAACTGGAAAAAGAGAAGGGTTTGGTAATTAAGAAGCATGTGGCTGGGGGTAAGAACAGGGATGGAAGCAAGGGTCGGCTAGGTTGCTGCTGGCTAACCCAGCACATATTAGAAAGGCAGTGTACTATATTTAGCTAGTGTCAACAGTGACACAGCTGAACACAGAAGTCCTGACCCAGGAAATGGAAAGGGCATGAAATGATTAGGTGATCTTTCATAAACGTTCTCGAAAAACAACCCATGAATGAAGCTTATCTATTTGCCAACACCTTCCAAAGAAATGTGTTTGATGAGTGGGATTTTAATTCTGTGAATTGTTCCATTAACTGGGCCTATGGTTTATTAGCTACTGTAAGCTTTCTGACGAGAAGGCTGTAGCAGTACCACGTCAGGAGATGTATAGCAGAGTGGGTTGGGCGCCTGTTGCAGAGAGGAGCTACGTGCAACTGGCAAGGCAAAGATTGGACTCCTAGCCTGGACAACTCTGCCTTTCATCCTTCTGAGTTCCAAAACACAGATATTCATACCGTTGAGTTGAGTAATACTAACATGTATTATTGTCATTGCAAGCGGATACAGTTTGTGGTATGTACTCAACCCTACAGATAAGCAGTTTACTGATCACTTTTACTCCCTAAAAACAGGCAAATCCTCCCAAAAAGAAAAAATGGGGAGCAACTCCCAACTAACAAAATAAGAAACCGACACGTAGAGGCGTGTGCCCCTGCATTCTCACTCTCTCACACACACACACCCCCCCCCCTGCTTGGATATGCTTGGACCAGTAGTGACCCAGGAAGATAAACTACTGCTGTTACTGACTGATCCCAGGAGTTACAGATTCGTCAAAGACCTATTTAATACAAAACATTTCCGTTTCATAGTTAAAACATACTTTCACTAGCTTGTAAAATGCTCCCGTTAATTATGTTATGTCATCACGACGCAGGAGGAACAAAAAGAGCAGATGACAGACATCAAACACTGAACGCGCCGAAAAGAAGATCAAACCAAAGACAATCGTTTTAACTCCCTTCCGGAACATTCGGCACATAGAGGCAGAGGACGCTTATTCCACAAAGGGGCGACATGGAACATAAAAGACCTACCCAGTACTCTAGCCCTCTTGCTCCTTGGAGCTAAGATGCAGATTCCTTTGTTGGATCTAGAGAGCCTAGTCGGGGTGCACGTTTTGACATTCTTTGAGGTACCCAGGGGCTTGCCCATTTATGCATTTGTGCACTAATGTCAGAGCCTTGAACTGCAGCGACTAAATGTAGGTCACATTTGGGAAATGAAAGGGTTGTATGACAAAGGGCAGCAGCAAATGGGTCGAAACATTATGAAAACCACGCAAACAAATTTTGTACCTTCCCGCATTTCCACAGGTGTCTTGATGAAAACGGTGCCTCACATGTGTGGGTGCACTTACCTGGGCGCAAAGGGAAAAGGCTAAACCTGTGGTAACCCCAAGTCTTTCGGCAGAGCAGATTGAGGCATTTTGCTCATGTGGACAAGCTACAGATTTGGGCCTGGGGTGTCGAAGCCACCAAGGAAAACAGGGAACCCCATGCATTTCCGAAAGGACCACACCCGTGGGAATCCACAGAGGTGTGACTTGCACGAATCGCCCCAGAATGTATTACCCACAATCCCTGGCAAAGTCTGAAATTTGGTGAAATCACACCATTTTCTGACATTTCCCTCCGCCCACCGACCGAAACACGCCACCAACACCACATGTCCTACCATCCTGCGTTTCCACAGGTGTCCTGATGAAAAAGGTCCCTCGCATGTGTGGGTGCACCTACCTGGGTGCAAAGGGAAAAGGCTAAACCACTGGTAAGCCCAAGTCTTTCGGCAGAGCAGATTGAGAAATGTTGCTCATGTGGACAACCTACACATTAAGGCCTAGGGTGTCGAAGCCACCAAGGAAAACAGGGAAACCCATGCATTTCCGAAAAGAAGATACCCGTGGGAATCCACAGAGGTCTGACTTGCGCGAATCGCCCCAGAATGTATTACCCACAATCCCTGGCAAAGTCCAAAATTTGGTGAAATCACACCATTTTCTGACATTTCCCTCCGCCCACCAACCGAAACACGCCACGAACAACACATGTCCTACCATCCTGCATTTCCACAGGTGTCCTGATGAAAACGGTCCCTCACATGTGTGGGTGCACCTACCTGGGCGCAAAGGGAAAAGGCTAACCCACTGGTAACCCCAAGCCTTTCGGCAGAGCAGATTTCGCTAATGCGGACAACCTACAGATTTGGGCCTAGGGTGTCAAAGCCACCAAGGAAAACAGGGAACCCCGTGCATTTCCAAAAAGAAGACACCCGTGGGCACCCCCTTTCCATTAAAAACATCCATGGTGGTTTAGTGGCCTCCCCAAAAAAAGTTATAATTATGAATTCTTTTGCCCCTTTCCTAGGCAAAACGTACTGCCCCATGCATTGGGGGACCATTCCAATGTTTACTGGTGCCCCCCTCACCCTAAATGGATGGGGGGCATCTTATGTACTCCTTCCTAGGGGCATATTGCTCACATTTTATTTTGTAAAAATATAGGTACTTTAATCAAACAAAATATAAACTAACCGTAAAACACTAGGACACCCACCCCTGTAAAAGAAACAGAATGAAGACTTATGTGAAAGGGCACTCTGAGGTGATAGGTTTCTTATAAATTTAATCTCCAGTCTTTTTCTAATATTTTTGACATAACTGCTTTGTAATATTATAGAAATTAATGATTTTTAAGGATGTTATTGTGTGAATGTATTATGGATTTTTATGCTATTATGATGTTTTTGATCAATATTAAAATATGAAATTATTGTTTACCTGACTGAGCCTCTCCTCTCTGCACATCTATTCGAATTCATGAGTACTTAAACAATCTTAGTACTTACCCATGTGACCCTCGTCTTTGGTTTTCCACGATAAGCCGAGATGTTCAGGAATCATATTATGCAACAATGTTAATGTTCAAGGATATGTTCTTGAAGAAAAGGGTAGAGAAAGCGGCACTTCAGAAGTCACTGTCATCACAGTACCTTAAATTAATCTTGTCTCAGGTGCTCGACAATGTTGAGTTGGGCTTCTTGGTGCTTCAGCTGCAGTGGAGTCGATGTTGGGATGTTTGAGTCAATTGGATCCCACTGGCCATCAGCGTCAAGTAGGTTGGACAGTGCAAGCTCCCAATAGGTTGAGTTGGCTTTTGACAATGGCTTCCAATGGTTCGGGTGGTGGTCAAGTCGGCAGGCAAGACAAAGGATCTGCTGGGCAGAGTCGGCGTTCAAGACAGACGAATTGATGGCTTCCAGCAGTTGAGTCTGCACTCAAAACAGTTGTTCCTGGGATATCGATCCCACGATTAGGTTGATCGAGGCGATCCATGGCAATGGGCCAAGCAGCGTCTGAAATAGCTTCAAGTACTGAATTCAGTTTGAAGGTTTGTAAAGTGCCAAAAGCAGCACTGTGTGTCCTTTTGCAGCTTCAAGTGTATGGATTGCGGTCAAGCCAGCTTGCAGATGTCTTGATGCAATGAAAAGGGATTTCAGCTGCTTCTGGACTTCTGGGTGGCCCAATCCAGGGTCTCCAGGACAAAGTGAGGTCTTCAGTTATGCGCTTATATTACAGGAAATTGGCTGGTGGTCCTTCACCTTCAGGGTACAGGATTCAGGTTCCAGGGAAGTCACCATAGAGGCGTTGATTCATAGCAGTTCACCCCCACTGTTACCTGGAAAAGGTAAAAGACAAGAGCTTGCCTCTGCCTTAGATTCCGGCGGTCTTCTTCCTGTCCCAGGACTTTGGAATAGCCTGTTTTCCCAACATAGGTCCTTCTACTAGTTTTGAGAAAGAAAAGATTAATCAAGGGGGGGGGGAGAAGGGGGGCCCCCTTCCTTTTAGAGGCAAAATGGCACGGCAAATTGATCCAAACCAAGCCTGCTCTGAGGGGTCCAATCCAGGTTGTTGGAACAATTGCCCTCTGCCTTCTGACTTTACATCCAGAGTTCCATGCCTGTAGGAATTGGGTAATAGGGTGAGCAAAATAGGTAGCGAACCTCATTGGAAACCAAGATGGTGGAACTCCTCTTTCAGCTCACCTTTCCTTTCTGGGTACCCTAACTCTGCCCCATTCCCAGGTCTGCTGACTGCAGAGGGACTCCAGTGGTCAGCACCATTGTGCAAATGTGGCTTTGTTAGGTTTACCTCAGGGCTGCCTTTGAAGCATGGACTTCCAGAAGATCTCCTGTGGAAGGTTATTGCGCCCGGAGAGGAAGGTACTACCTTTCCCGCTGGAGGATCAAAAGTCAGCATCCTGGCTATTTTCTCACATGTCTTCTGTATCAACAGCAGGTTCCATGTCATTTCATCGAAAGGAATTACTTTGTGGTAATTTACTATGAAGTAATTCCTTTGAAATGTTACAACATATAGTTTCAAATGTTTTGGGGGGGGTCCTCCATGCCCACTCTTCTCCTTCATTACTACCCCTCCCCAAACCCTGCCCCACCGCTTGTTTACCATTTAACCATTAAATAAAAAGCTCTGGCTAGCCCATCCCAAACAGCTGATATCCGGTCACAGGTGTTTATTGCACAGGGATTGTTTTCTGTACCACTGGGACATTTTTTTTATTTGCATTTTTTTAAAAAAATGAAAAAGCACCGCTTGGGTGCGGCATCTGCTTTTAAATGGATTATGACGCAGTGATTGAGTGATAGAGAGTGCTGATGTTGCTTCGTGTTGTGGGTGAATTAAATGCATTAATGAATGGAAGAGGAGGTTCATAAAAGGGACGTATTGTCCTATGATGTGTTATGGTTGATCTTCGTTACTGGGCAGTGTATGTTGAATGTGGAATGGAATGGCCGAGTGGTCATGCCAGTCCAAAGGTATTGGTGATAGTCATTCAAGTAGTGGCATTCCAGTGAAGAAGTCCACCACGTAGATGGTGCATGTGAGCGGAGCAGTTTGATTATGATGATGTTTAGGAGAGTGAGCAGAGATTCTTTTGTTTACTTGGTGGAAAAGCCATCTGGCATAATTAAATCTCATACACAGAGGTCATTGGAGTGGTTGATCACTTTGATGGGGTAGAATTTGAATATTATGTTGAGGAATGCATGTTTGTCAATGCAGGTCTGGAAATCGGATTAGAAGCAAAGGGCTGGCCTATTCCAACACGGTGAGCATGGCCAAGTGGAGGTGTGGATCAATGGGAAGCTTCTGCTGGTCTTCTGAGATTGGTTGGTGTGTTCATGTCATCTTCAGTGGATAGAAAACGAGTGACAAGGTGAGGGTGAACCGCATTTCTGCTGCAATGACTGCATTAGGTTTGTGATCGTTGATTAGGCCTGCAATGTTGCTGGAGTGCTGCAAAGTTGAGGGCCCGATGATGTGCATATGGTGCGGTGCTTGGGAGAGGGGCTTGTGGATGGTGACAGTGGGATATGCGTGAGGTTGCTGTATTAAAATGTAGGAGCGTATCGAATACCGTAGGTGGTTCTCCCTGCGAGCACACGATTGTGGGTATAATGTTTGAGGTGCAAGACATGTTGGTAATTTCCCTGTGATATAGGAGGACGATGCAACCGGCTTGGTGGCTTAATGGCTGGAATGTCCTTTGCTTTTTGCACTTCACTGGACCCGCTGGCTGGACCACCTGGGAGGCAAGGTGGTGGGGACAGCACGCTCCGGTTTCGGGATAGGACACCAGTTCCGGGTTCAACTAATTACCACCAAGCCGGGTTACAGACGTGAGCTTTGAAGCATAAACATCGGCTTCTTAGGGTACTTCCATGTGCAGAACACTTGGATCTTCCACAAGGTGTGCACATGTGCCTATATTGGCAATCTGGTCACACGATAAATCACGTGGTTAGGTTTTGGGGGACAAAACGGGCAGTGGAGCTGGTTAACAATGAAAGTTTAAAGTGGACTTTAAGGGTAGCATGTCCTTGTGCAAACCGGTTGACCCCTTCAAGCAATGTGGAGGGCAGTGGGCAATACGAATGCATGAGCATCTACCCCAGTGCCACAAGACCCACCTAGGCTGCAGGCACTTTGGGCCTACTGAGTTTCAGCCAAAGAGGGGTCAAGCTTTCATGGACCCTTGCTGACGCAATTCGTCATTTGAAAACAATGGTTTGAACAGAACGGATCTGGTCCTAGCATAAAATGCTATCGAATAGCAAGACTTAGCACCATGTACACAAACGAATCATCATTTGCTGGCGTCACTTTAGAATTCCCACAGGTCTGTATGCATTGTGTTGCCATGAATGTCGCAGCCTAATTAGGTATACTGATCGGATTTCATGAGTATTTCTGATCAGTGGTTTGCAAGGACGTCTACTGAAAAAGGGGTCCTGGTCGAGTTATTGGACCAAGTAGGGCAACAACACATGCAACAGGAAACAAAAGTACTTTTAAAGAAAGCGACCGTGCT
Organism: Ambystoma mexicanum; assembly: GCF_040938575.1. Taxonomy (NCBI): domain Eukaryota; kingdom Metazoa; phylum Chordata; class Amphibia; order Caudata; family Ambystomatidae; genus Ambystoma; species Ambystoma mexicanum. Next base: position 149,914,873 of record NC_090929.1, on the reverse strand, counting down.
GTTAAACAAATGACAACAACTTACCCCAAACTGAAATGACGCAAATATAATTTCTAAACAGTTACCTTGACATGGTGTCAAGAAAAATAATGTAGGTTTCTTGCTCACCTAGACTTAACGTGGCATAATGTCATGAAGTTGCGTGTGCCTTTCCTGATGAGCCCCTTTAAACAAGCTGTGCGATTAACCAATTACCCGACACATTGGCCTAATGTTGCAAAAATCGGCCAACTGAATTTGAAACTGCACTAGAAAACCTATGCGCGCTCTGCTTTCATGAAATGCTGTCGAATTCATTTTAATGTCATTTTTTACAATGAGCTAATACCGAGTGATAGCTTTATTGACGTAGACAGGGAAGAGCGGGCTCTGTCGCTGACGACGGAAACACCCAAGACAAAATGGAGGAGGCAGCATGTTAACCCATGCAGGGTCATACCGCCGGCATCCTGAGATCCTCCCCCGGGGGGGCAGGAGGTCAGGGGGCGGAACGGCGCCAAAGGCCAAATGGCCCAAAAGCCCGCGAAGGGCTAAACAAAAGAAAAGGGGCGGGGCGAGCACTTTATATGCAGGCAGAGCCAGGGTGCAAGGCATCTCGCCCCTGCACTGGGACCCGGTTGCCGTCTCGCCAGGAGAAGGATTTTGTTTTGGTTTTCGTTGGTTCGTGTGGAGCGCCCAGCTGATCGAGACGGGATCGTGCGCTGACTCCAGAGGACCGCCCAGCAGCCGGAGGATAGCCCAGCTGACCGGGGTTGTGAGCCGAGTCGCTGCAGGAGGAGAGCGCGGACCAGGACCCGAGACCAAGGATCGCAGCAGAGCAGAGTGCCGGGACCGAGCAGAGCGGCACAGGCGGACCGGCGCGGCACGGCAGAGAAGGAAGGGCGGGGGCCCAGCGTGCAGCAGAGGACAAAGCGGGAAAGAAAGGTGAGCGGCTCCAGCGCGAACAAGCGCCAAGGCAGGGCAGGAGCCCAGGGAGCGAGGAGGCACAGCTGGTGCATCCAGGGCAGCGACCCTGCTTCAAGGCCCTTGCCGGCCCGAACGAGCCCGCCCCCCCTACGGACAAGAGCCCACGAACGAGGGGCTTGCCCGCACGCTGCAGTGGCATGGCAGCGCACAGGCTCCCCCCCCTCACGGGAACACACTCGGCAAGCCGCGAGGCAGCAGCCTCCGGTTGAGCGGCGGCTGGCAGAAGGAGGGGGCCGTGTGAGCACACGCCAGGAGAGGGTGCAGGGGGGGAAGCACCGGGACAGCGTGAGGAGAAAAGGAAGCACGGGCAACAGCAACAGGCTGCCCGGGAGGGACAGGAAGCAGGTGGCTGACACAGCAGGAGAACAACAGGCAATGGATCTGGCGGCATTTATGGAAATGGCCAGGGTGGCAGCAGCAACCCATGGCCCGGACTGGATGACAAAGATGGTGGCCCAACCTAGCCAGGAAGGGCGCGGGCACAGCCAGAGGGTGGAGAGCTCCTCACTGATGTTTCAGGACAGCGGCAGTGAGGCCACGGTGGTCGAAGCGGAGATTCACAGCGTGTAGGAGGATGAAGAGGAAGAGATCCAAGTGAACAAGAGGAAAAGGACAATGACGGCCAAGGCTAAGGCGAGCAAGGAACAGGCCAATAGCACCAAGAGACCGCGACAAAAGGGGAGGGCGCAGGAGGATGTGGCCTTAACGGCTCCTACACCTGCTGAGGCTCCAGGGAACCGAGTGAGCCCACCCTGCACTCCTGTGACCAGAACGGTGGAAGTCGCTGGTGGAGGAACCGCATCCCTGGAGATGGTAAAAGGTATGGTGATGGAATGCATGCAAGCATGGGGGAAAAATGGGCAAAGGCCAAATGTTGCCAATGCTAGTATGTTGGAGGGAATGATGAGTAATGGGGGTATAGCCACGCAATCAGGGGCACCTCAGGGGCTAGGGGGGCCATGGTGCTGGGGGAGGAGTCAGGGCTGGTCTCAGACAGGGGGAGTGAGTCAGCTGCCACAGAGGAGCGGGATCCCACCCGGGGGTTTCCTATCTGTCGGGCTGCCTAGTTTGGGCCCACCTACCGGGGGCAGTCAACAGGCACAGATGGCGGGGCTTCCATGGGGACAGGAATGGTGGAGTCAAGGGCAGAGGGCTCCGGTGAACGCAGGGATGGCCCAGCAGCTTGGTATAGGGGTACCAACGGCGGCACAGTCGGCCCAGAAGGAAGGGAGGCCGGGGGCGGTCTTGCCAGGGGGGCAGAGCGCAGCTCAGCTGCCGGCAGTAGGCCCGATCAGCTGTGAGGCAGGGGGAGTGTGGGGCCAGGCAACCCAGTATGGGAGACCAATGCCAGGGTTCGCACCGATACGGGCTACAGTAAATTCCTTGGTGTGGCATATTCCATGGGGGGTCAAGGAGAGGTTGTGGAGAAAGGAATTTATATTGACATCTTTGACTTATTAGTGACTGTGCCCACGGCGGGAGGGCTGAAGGATCTGTCCGAGAAAGAAGGAAAAGAGGGACAGAGAATGCACCAAGGTGGAGCACTCCAATAACAATTGGCTAAAAGCTTATAGGATGTACATGTCAGTGATGCTGGAGAGGTACCCGCAGGATGCACTGGCAATGATAGCATATGAACAATATGTGCATGATTTGTATCAGAAATATGGCGGCGAGGGATGGTTGGATTATGACCAGGGCTTTAGATTAAAGATGCAAGTATGGCCAGCAATGTCATGGGATGAAATGGATGTCAGGGGGTATATGGACAAAGTGGTCCCCTGCAGGGAACCCGAGGACAAGCCACAAGGGGAGAGGTCCCGGGGGTGGTGATGGGAGAGCCAGGGGCGGGTACTCGCAATGGGGGAGAGGGTCCTTTCGCGGGCCCTCCTCCTGGGTGTACCGGGCAGCAGCCCACCAGGGGGAGCAGGAAATCTGCTGGAGCAGAGGGCTACTGTTCATACGGGAAGACATGCAGATACAAGCACCAGAGGGGTGGCGGCACGGGCCCTCGCAAAGGCGCCTCAGGGGAGGCTAAGCCCAGGGAAAGTAGCAAACCAAAAGAAAAAGCAAATGTTGATTGATATGCCGGCGAAACAAGGCAATGTGGGGGAAGTTGTGAATGTCAAATGTGTGATTAAAGGGACACTGCCCACACCAGTTAGCCTCCTTGCCATGACTCCCTTTTTAAATATGTATCACAACAAGGCCGATGCAAAGTTGTTATGGCAAGGGTTCAGGTGGGGCTTTCGGATACCGGGGGCAGGTGCCCAAGGGGGGAGGGAGGCGGACAACAGACGGTCTGCATTGGAAAAACCCGAGGTGGTGGAAAGGAACGTGGAGAAAGAGGTGGTGCTGGGGAGAGTGGCCGGCCCTTTCACGGCGCCTCCCATGAGCAATCTGGTGGTATCCCCACTGGGGTTGGTGCCAAAGAAGGAAGAGGGACAATTCCGCCTGATCCACCACCTGTCCTTCCCCGAGGGTCAGTCGGTGAATAATGGCATCCCTGAGGAGCAGTGCAGGGTGCAGTACGCCTCCCTGGTGGATGCGATACAAATGGTGAAGGCAGCAGGGGAAGGGGCACTGTTAGGGAAGGCAGACATAGAATCGGCCTTCCGACTGCTACCAATCCACAGGGACAGTTACCACCTGCTGGGTTTTAAGGTGGGGGACAAGTACTACTACGACAGATGCCTACCGATGGGTTGCGCTATTTCTTGTTCATACTTTGAGGCATTCAGCTCCTTCCTGGAATTTACAGTAAAGCTTGGGAAAAAGGGAGGGGGAATATTGCACTACTTAGATGATTTTCTCTTCATTGGGAGAAAGGGGACGGAGGAGTGCAGGGCCCTGATGGAGGAATTTCAAGGACGGATGGAGCAGCTAGGGGTCCCCTTGGCACCAGGGAAGACCATGGGTCCGGCGACAACATTGACATTTCTGGGGATTGAGATTGATTCAGTGAAGGGAGAATGTAGGCTCCCGCAGGACAAGGTGCAGAAATTGAGGGGCTTGATTCAGGAGCTTTTGGGGAAAAACAAGGCGACCTTGCGGGAGTTACAGTCATTGGCTGGGAACCTCAATTTCGCAGGTAGAGTGATACCGGCAGGTAGGGCGTTTGCCAGAAGTGTAGAGCTAAAACAGTGGGCTTACAACACGCCTCGCAACACGTCCGGTTGGGTTCAGAGGTGAAGGAGGATCTCAGGATGTGGGATAGCTTCCTGACAGAATCCAACGCGGTGGCAATCTGGAGGGCTGACTGGGCGAGCAGCCAGAAGCTCAAACTGTTTACCGACTCATCGGGATCCCTGGGTTTTGGGGCGATCCTGGGGGACAGATGGTGTGGCATGGCATGGCCAATGGAATGGCATAAGGAAAGGGTCACTAAGGAAATTACTCTGCTGGAGCTATTCCCCATAGTGGTTGCATTTAAGTTGTGGGGGGTGCAGCTACAGAATACGAAGGTCGCGCTATGGTCAGATAATTTGGCTGTGGTGCAGATTATTAACACAGGGTCATCCAGCAATCTAAGGGTTTTGAGGCTCCTCAGGGAACTCACCAAAAGTCTGTTAATACCGCACATCGAGGTCAGGGCATGGCACATTCCAGGGGTAAAAAACACGGCCGCTGATTCTCTGTCTCGTTTACAGTGGGACCGGTTCCGGGAGAGCTGCCGCGAAGCAAGGAAAGAGATGACCCCATTCGAGGAGCAGTGGTGGGGGAAGATTGGAGGGATCTGACCCCCTTGGTAGAGACTGCCCTAGCACCAGGTACAGCCAAGAGGTACAGGGCTTGTTGGGATCGTTTCACACAATTCCAAGTGGAGGTGCTAGCGGGTGACCCGGGGGAGAACCCGGTATGGGCATTCATAGGCTGGTGCTGGAAGACAGGGAAGACCCAAGCGTGGGTAGGCTACCACTTGGCGGCCATAGCACATTACGCAAAAGTGAAAGGGAAGAAGGACCCCACTAAGGAGCACTACGTCATGCTAGCCATGAGGGGCTGGGCTAGACAAGCCATAGCAAAGCCCGATGAGAGGCGGCCAATTGATATTGTGAAATTGCACGGGTTAATTAAATGTCTAAGTGCAATGTGTAATGGGGAGTCCGAGAGGGTGCTCTTCACGGCCGCCTTCACGGTGGCATTTTTTGGGGCTCTCAGAGTCAGCGAATTGGTGCCAGAGAACAAAGACGGCAAGGGGAAGGGGTTCTTGCGCGTCAGGGACGTCCAAGTAGGAAGCGCTCAAGTCGTCATTTATGTGAGGAGGTCGAAAACGGATCAAAAGGGAAAGGGGGCGGCTGTGACCTTGCAGGCCATTCAGACAAGCAGGGTCTGCCCGGTGGCGGCGGCAGCAAACTTTATACGGCAACGGCAGCCGTCAGGGGCAGAGGCGACGTGACTCATGCACAGGGATGGGTCCGCATTAAGCCGTTTTCAGTTCAGGAAAGTGAGGTTTGGAAAAGATGGGGCTGACAGGGGGCCGGTTTGGGACTCATTTGTTTCGGATTGGGGCTGCCACCTCCGCGGCGGTCTGGGAGTTAGGGGCGGAGAACATCAAAAGGCTGGGAAGATGGTCTTCGGGATGTTACAAACATTATGTCAGACCAGATAAAATGTAAAGTTAACCATGCCGTTCCCTCCATTTTTCATTTTCCCAGCGGTACACCCAAAGGAAGCTACGCACGGTGTGGGTAGTGGGGCACTCATTCATCTCAAGGGCCAAGGCGAGCTGGACTCAACAGCAAGAGATTTTGACGGCTGGAGAGTTCAGGATTGAGTGCCATGGGGTGCCAGGGATGAAATGGGCGCAGCTAAAGGGGCAATTGCAAAAGCTGCTGAGGAGGCGGCGGAAGCCGGAGGTGTTGGTGATGCACTTGGGGGGGGGGGGACGACCTGACCAGCTTGGGGAGGAGGGGTCTTGCTGAAAGACATTACAAACTCACTGTAAGACATATCAGCACAGTGGGGTGAAACGGAGATTATATGGTCTGAGGTGATTCACCGGGCACAATGGAGAGGGGCAGAGAGCCATTCAGCAATAGAGAAATCAAGGAGGAAGCTGAACGGGGCCGTTTCCAAGTTCTGCAGGGGCAGAGGTTTCCATCAAGTCAGGCATGGCCTGCTGGATGGGAAGACACCCGAATACTTCTTAGCGGACGGGGTGCACCTGTCCACAAAAGGAATGGAGCTCTTTTTCTGGAACATTTGTACCAAATTGCTGGAGTTGTGAGAAGGATTGAGGAAAGGGGGAGCCATGGTGGGCGGGAACCCACCTGTTGGCGTGGCGGTGTTTGGGCAACCAAGCACAAATGATAGACTCCGGACGAGCCAGAAGGAAACGGAATGGGTCTTTGCTCTTCCAGACCAGCGCCTCTTGGGTGCCTAAACGGCGCGGGCGTCTGGTGGTGGCAAATAAGGCTCAGCTTCCCCCAAAACAAACAGCGCTCACCCCACCCACGGACACCTGCACGGGCAGGATAGGAACAGGTACAATGGGGCGGGGGAGTTGGGGGCCTACTATACCAAGTATAGTGGGAAGCAAGGGAAATCCGGCAAGCAAGCGCCACACGTACAGATTGAAGTTCACAAATGTGTACAAATAATTCTGTTGTCATGGAAATAAAACTGCGGCCAAGTTTGTCATTTGAAATACTGTGTCATGCCAATTCATTGTGTGATATGGAGAAACGCAGCGGGGTGCATGCGCAAAGAATAATTGGCAGAAGAGGCAAATGGATGGTTGCAGGGGTTAAGTCGGAATCGTCTTTTGCTACTGTGCTAAGCCATTATTTCAGCTCCAAAAATGTCTACCAGTGCTAGAGTGCGCATGCTCCCGAGGCCTTGCCTGGCGTGTCTGTTGAAACCACGCACGACGATTAATCGCGTGTGGCACGCATTAGTCATCAGAAAGGACCGGGCTTGTTCCCGGAGGTCGCGGACCCAGGTTCTAATTGTGTTGGCAAAAGTGCCCTGCTCAAAAACGAGGACTGGTTTTTTGAGGGCAACTTTTTTTTCTAACTTTAGATTTATTGAGCAAACGAAGTAAAATACAAGTAAAGGTGTGCTAAACGGGACAATTGTAGTGTGTGGGGGCGAAAGGGAGGGGCTCACGTGAACTAAAGTAGGGAGGCAGAGAAACATTGCGGATAAAACCAGTCTCCAACAGCAGTTGCTGTTTAAGTCATGAGCCCCCATTATTGCTAAGCAGCAATCGGGATCAGCACCAAAATAATACCGATGACCACGTGACCACCTCCAATGCTTCTGCACGGAACGGCAGCTCTAGAACCCTCCTCAGACAGAGGCCTCAGTCCAAGCCGGCTTTCCTCTAAAATGCCATTGCTGCGTCCATGCCCGAAAACGAACCCTTCTTAGGGGCCAAACAGAGGCACACATTTGTAGCACCTGCAGAGATTTTGGACCTTCTTAAAGATTACCCATTCACGCAGAAAGCTCTTTTTAGAAGCACTTCCTGGTTCGGGGTTCACTACGAGCATCACATCCGTACCATCAACCTCCTGCACAGTCACCCTAAGCATCCTGGAAGTAAGACTTAACACCTTTTAATTGGAACAAAACCTTTATATCCTCTGGCTTGGCCAGATTGGTGTCCAGCATGGGCAGGAAGCTGCCACAAAGCTCTGCCTCTGATCGCACCTGGGACCCCAGGACACGAATATACACTGCAAGCCTTCCGTCTGACTTTATCTCCAGGAGGTTATGGAACCATACATGCCAACATTCCGACACTCCTGGGAGGGAGATTTCCCCAGGGAAATCATGAGACGTGAATTTCTTATAGGAACGCATTGGGGCTACTGTTATTTTAGGCGGGAGAGGGTGAAAATTAGCTATATTTTCCTGTGAAAAATCAGGAGTCTCCCACCTAAATCAGGAGGGTGGGCATGTATGTGGAACCCACAACATTTTCCTTGAATGCAGCAGAATCGTTCATGCAGACACAACATCAGTGACATGGTGCTCAAGCCGGGGTCAAGTCCTAAACATTTAAGTGGGGGGGACTCATCAACAAACGCAAATGGGATGTGACGTCGCCAGAAATGAGCATATCAAGGTGAAATATGCACATTTCATAAAATTGGCTTTGCATAACCACCCAAATGGCACAGGACGAGTGGCATTTGCCTTTCATAAAATCAACAGACACACAAAACAAAGAGAGGATATTTTTTTCTAATAGTGTTTTTGAAAACGTTAAAAGCTGTGCGTGTATTAAACTCCCAAGAACTAATACAGCTGTTTTCCCTGGAAATTGCAGTACCAAAATGACACATTTCACATTTAGTGGTTTGTCATTTTTCATCAGGATATATAGTGCAGTGGTGAAGTGTCCGGCCTACAAACACGACGACTGTGGTTCGATCCCTGTGGTTGGCTTTAATACATTAATTCAAAGAGGACATTCAATGTTTCTCATTTTAGCTGTGGGGACTGAGTCCACCCTCTGAAAAAAGTGGGTGGACTTCGTCCCCCGCGTTTACCCTCGACTTGAGCCCTGTGCTCAAGGCACCCAGCTGCCCATTCGTTCTCTGCAGATCTGGTTCAGTGCCTCTTTGGTGCCCATTCATGGCTTCCCATTTAATCTCTGTTCAGGTCACGCAGTATTCCATTAACACCAATAGCCAACATTTCCTCAAGTCCTTTAGAAGTCTCTCCAACTTCTGTCTTTGGGCCTTCCTCACCCACTGATCCCTTCCAATAGTGGGCAAGGGACATGAAGAAAACACCCTTTGTGAACCTCCGTTGTATGCCTGTCATCTCCAGGGGCTAAGAATCCAGAAAATCACCAGTAACAGGCCCTCCAGGGATTGCCCGGCACAGCGTCTTCGCCCATGGCGTGTTCACTTCCCTCACGAGCTGCGGGTCTTCCATGGCAACCCAGGATTGAGCTACTGAGACCGCTGCCAGACATCCGTTCATAGTCCCTAGTCGCCCGCCCTGGCACACTGATGCACCAGTCTCTTCCAGCACTCCAACTGGTCACTTCAGAGACGCCCTGCCCTGGCCGAGATCGGGTGGATATCGCCATCTAGAGCAAGGTTGCCATGGAGCAGAGGGGCGCTGTGAAGCTCAACATGTAGGATGCACCATTGGTCTACTGGCACTATCCAGCCAGGATCTATGAACATTCCTCCAATATTTTAGCTGACTACAACTATGGCGATTTATTGTTGTTGCAGATTTTACCTCTTATTTTCAAACAGCAGAAACCCGGGGTTGACCCCTCGCGCCCCCTACAAGCTCCCCTTGCATATACCCAAACTAAATGTAGAGTTTTGCTGTAAAAACAATTATTATAATTTTAAAAAACGGCAACAATAAAAAATGGGCAAAATTGTAGTTGGTTAAAATAAGCAATACCATGAAGCATACCTGCCAGCTCACACCACCTTCCGCATTCCTCCAACATCCCTGTCGTACCTCAGCATCTCGAGGGGGTGCAGGTAGACCCGCAAATCCCAGCAGGGACTCCAAACTGATGGAAAGGGGTCATTGTCGCCCTTCCCTCATCCCAATATATCACTTAATTTCCCTCATTCTGCTTTGAGAAGGGTGTCTTTGCAAACGCCACTGTAACAGTTACCAAAGCTGGTTTCTTTCTTTAAAAATCAAAATCAGAACTAAGAATCCAGGCAATTTACTGGTCATTAATTGAAATTTTAAAGTGGTTCAGCAGTTTGCGAGGTCTTCAATCTTCAGAGGCGCGCCAGTATTGCATTTGCGATCTATGGTTACATCCCTTCCTTTCGCAATGTAATGGTTATGCGATTCAAAGGAAACAAAAGGGGAAATCGCAGGGCAAGGTTCCAACAGCAAGCTCATGACTCAGTCGTGGTGCTTGGAAGGAAGCATTAACATGTGATCTGGCAACATAATGAATCCCACGGAGCCATTATGTGTTCTCAGGAAATCACACACTTATGTTTACACTCAATGCTTTGTGATGAAGTCTGGTGCCCGATCCCATCCCAAAACCTAGAGATGAAACTGCAGGCCAGAAAGGCTCACAACCAGGGCCCTGCTACCAAAGGTGCTTAGCTACCTAGAGATGTTCAGGAAGGGAGCTGCAAGGCCCCCAATGAGACCCTCTCTTAATGCTCAGGTCTTCCCCGAGGTGCCAGTGTCAGGCGGTGGAGAGATATTGGACCCCTTTGTGGGTGATGTCAAAGAAAGAGAGTCTTACTGCTAGTCAGAGCATGGGCAGTCAAGACAGCTCTTGGATAGAGTGAGGAAGATACTGGATTGTGTGGTCTCAGGTATGAGTCACCAACAGAAACTAGCCCTCCACAAATCAGATCCAATATCATCCACTAGAATGGGGTACAGCCCATGTGTCAGTTGAAACCTTTGTGGGAACACGAGAAAAGAATGAGCAAATGAAATTAGAAGAGGGAAAGGAGTAGCAAATGAAACAGGATTCTATGAACCTAAAGGGCTCTTCATCAGCCCTCGCCCAATGCAGTGGAGAGGCCGGACCAGGAAGGAAGGGGAGTGACTAAACACCAGAGTGCCACTGATGGACTGTGAGCCAGAACAGAGCTGTCTCATGCCCGAATCCAAGATGGCGGCTAGGGCTTGTAAAGCCTCAGGACAATGAAGCAGCAACAGCTGGGGCAAACGAGGCAATTACAGAGTGGGACATGTCAAGAGGCTATCGGATTGCGAAGAGAAGAACAATCAAAAGGTCCAGAAGGGGATACCTGCATGGAGCCAAGGCATGGGAGCATAGGCGTAATCAGCTTTTGAGCAAGAAGGCGGGCAGCGCTGCAAACACAAGTGAGCTGTGGAAGACACAGGAGCCACAAGGCCTGGCCAAGCTCAACGGTTTGAGAGTGAGGAAGAAACCGCAGAGCTTAAGGAAGATGGAAGGCCCGATCAGGTTTCTTGCGTGGATCATGCAAAGGAGTCTTAAGGAGCAGGAGAGCCTGTCTTTACGGAAGGATACCCCGGGGCTGAGAGGAGCACCACCCCCCCCTCTGGGGGTGTGAATGGCACCATCCGTCTGGAATCGGAACAAGCGAACTCTGGGTGTAGTCCAATCAAACTACTGAGAGCTATATCCCGGCACAGAGAAGCATTTGGGCGATACATTTGTCTAACTGTTATTTAAGCAAAAACAAGATATATATATATCCATGTAACTGATTGGGGTGCACCAAAGATACTAAGCATGCAGCACTAAGCATGCAGCTGGTACTTCAGAGATTACCAAAAATAAATAAAAAAAGGTAGGGCGTTTTATTCCCGAGTGTGTATATAGTGTAGAAATTCAAATAAAAGTCATAAGTACAAACTGAATACATGTACAGCTTTCTCATAAAAGCGACCTCGAAAGAATTGCACCTGAATACAAGAAGCTCAGCCAACATGCATGCCCAGAAATCCATTGACCAATTTCAGCAAATTTTCGGTAGTACCCTAGAAATGAAGATTTTATATCTCTCTGATCATGCACAAGTAGACACCCCCAATCCCACCTGCTTGCAGATCCCACCTCACCCCCAAATTACTGCCACTGTTGTCTAATTGTATGTAACAGAGCCGCCTGTTATGTGTTCCCCCTTGCCCGCATTCTTCTTAAGCCATTACTGCAAAGCACTCTGGGGATGGGGGGGGCATCTCGCAGCAAGTTCTGTGCTCAATGAATACCCAAAATAAAAGGATTCATTTCAAGCCTCTAGTGCACATGGAGTTCTTGAGGCATCTGTACATTTATGTTGACTTTGGGTCACGGTGCTAGGAAATGTATATTTTTGTTATCCAAATTCTGCAAGGCGCATGCAAAGAAGAGATGGGCTCATCCATCAACTCGCCATCAGCAGGCTTGTTTGTAACTGAATTTGCAGATGTTAGGAAGCATTATGGGGTTGTCATGTACAAGATTTCAGTGAATGAATATAGAGTACTGAAATTCAGCGCACGGGACACCAGGTAAACAGTTATTGTCAATAGGTTCCCGTACAACAACCCGCCAGCTCCCGGCTCCACCATCTCCAGCAAGCCACTGGTCTAAACGTTCCGTGTGCTTCAAGCACAAACATTCTACAGCATGTGCCGATTCTATATTACCATGGAGATGCCTCGCAAGTACATATATGTTACATTCCCCACTGATGAAGCTTTTCTGAGTGATCTCCCATCTACTTTTCACAGGCCACTGCTCCAGATTGCTAATGCTGGGCCAAATTGCAGGGTTCTAAATTGAGGCTATCCTGGAGCTATTTAGCTCCTGCTTGTAGCCATTAAGAGCGTGGTTAGCTTGACATCAACAGCTACTAGGAGCTACTTTCGGCTCCTGAGGAAAATCGATGCCAAACATACATATAGAACTTTAACTCTGTGCATTTGGGATAATCTATAAATAAGTAGTAAGACACATCTCTACGGTATTTGAAGCACAAGGGGTCATAAAAAAAGCAAAATGTTAAGTTTGAATCTTCTGTGGAAGTCAGATTAGTGGAAGGCTATGTACTAGCTCCTGGTCCCCCAGTGAAAGCTTCTGCTCCCGTTTATTCTTTTTGTTTAAACCTATCAATCAAGAACCTGTCTTAACAGTTAAAGTTAAAGTATTTTTTTCCAAAATTGACCAAATAAGACAAGTAGAATTGTTGATTCTCCAGAGAAAATCAAAACCCAAAATTGATCTTCCTTGATGCTTTCCAAGTATGTACAAACTTTGCATATCCCTTCTCATATACAATTTTCAGCATTGGACAAGATGTTAGCAAATGCAGAGTTGTTTCCACCTCCGATTTGCAAATCCTACAAGTTCTTAAACGATATTGTGTGTTCGTCCATGCTCCCAGAAGTTCATTTGTTGGCAATGGATTAAAACGTAGACTCATAACAAAAACCCTGATTTTTTAATCTCTTGTATCGATTAAATATTTAAAGGAAAGATCCTTAGGAAAGCCTTGCAACACATTCGTGATTAAATGTTTTACAAGAAAGATGAGAAGCAATTGCTAATATCCCCATCTCTGGCCTTCTGTTTCATTTCTTTATGGGCCACACTTAAATTTATTGGGAGACATAATTTAAAACACATTTTCTCGTTAAAGTTCTCAACATCATTCAACCAACTATTAAAGACACCGCCTTTGGCACTTTCTTTAAAAACATGTGGAAATTGGGTGTATAACGATACATAATTGTCGTCTTCTGATACGATCTTTATATATAAACAACTACACGCAATTCTACACTTGGTATACAATGAAACCATGCCAAGTTCTCTGCAGATGGCTTCTACAGGAGTAGACCTTAAAAGACCCAAAGGCAGACTGCGATAGTTTACCTTCCAGTACCTTTAAACAAAGGGTTTCTTTACTCTGAAGTACTTCTAGTCCATATAAGACATTGGGAACGATACTGGACTTTTAAGAGGCCTTCTATTGAATAGCCTCCACCTTTGGATACAAAAGACTTTATAGCAGAAAATGTGTTCTGTATCTTTGCGCTTATGTCATTAGCTATGGATGACACATTTAGGGAGTCATATCGGGATGCCCAAATATGTATATTTCATTACAATTTCAAAGGGGAATCATCCCTTTTCTATACAAGTCCCGGATCTTTTTTCCTGCTGGATTTAATAACCATAACCTTGTTTTTTTTTCTCCAAATTTATCCTAAGATTATTGTTTACAGACAATTGTTCCAAGGCACATAAACCGCACTGTAATCCGATTGCGGTCCGATCTAAAATGATGGTGTCATCCTCATACAAAAGGCAACAAACACATTGCTGGCCAATGCAAGGTCAGAAATGTTGGCAGTTTGATAAAACGTCATCCAAATCGGAAACATAAAGGTACCGGTGCAAGGACGCATCCCCATTTTAAACCATAATTTGTAGGGATCGAAGATCAGCATCCTTCATGGTGTAATCTATTATGCATTAGTATATATGTATTATGTATTAGTGTATCATTCTTTTATTAAGTACAGGATGGATTTGTCCAAGCACCATCTTTCAAGCTTTCCCCATAATTGGGTAGCATTAACAGTATCAAAAAGCTCCCCTCGTAGTCAGCATAGAAGATATACAGAGAACGTCTTATCTCTTCGAGTAGATCGAATCAAATGAAACAGACACCAAAGGTTGCTTATCGTGCCTACTCCCTTTCGAAACCTGTCTCTTTATAATGTTATTTTTCTCGATCCATTCATTCATCTTATCCAGCAGAAAATAAGAAAAGATTTTATAGGGAGTCCACCATTGCTAGTAGGCAGTAATTTTTTGGATGCTTGCGAGAACCCTTTTTATAAATGGGAATCGATACAGAATTTTTCCAGGTCCGCAGGAGTACGCTGTTCTTGAGAATATACATGAAGAGCCGGTTAATCACCTTTGCCCATAACTCCGGAGCCTTTTTGATAATTATGTTAGCAATCCCATCGGGTTCGCAAGGGTTTCCATTTTTGTATGATCAAAAGGATGTCAGGCTCAGATACCCCAAGGCAGTTCTTAGTATAACAACCCCTATAACTGGAGGGCATTGTTTCAGAGCATTCGTCCCCAAACTATGATTAGTACACATATTTAAGCCATACGTCCTCAGCAATCGGGTTAATCTCATTTATTGACAAAGATGAGCATAAAGCCATTATATATTGCCCAGAATTTACAGGAATCCGGACCTTGCAAGGCTTTAAAAATGATTTGCCGTTGCGTAAAGTCCCCTTATGCAATCTTAGCCAGTTCGGTACTTTGTTTTTAATTTAGATGTCTCAATATTCAGTTCCAAATGAGTTAGAGGGAGTTTTTTACCTTCCTGAAATTTATTTTCAATTCTCTTTTTTTCCTGCAATTCGCACGTCGTAAATTTGTCCCGACTTTTACTTAATGCATAGGTGTTTCTTTTGCAACCCAATAATAATTTCAAACATCACAATTATTCTAGTAGAGTTCATATGCAGAAAAACATATGTGCCATACGGCCAGTCAGCGCAAAGGCTAGTGCATCTGATCAATGAACGAAACCCAAAACAAAAACAAAATGAACACACACACACACCATGGTAGATTTGGAGACAATGTATGAACAGAGGGTACATAACAGCAAGACAGCATTTATTTGCCAACAAATTGTTTCTAAGAAATTCCTTTTCATGATTTTACCAAACAAAGTCAGGTTCTCACAGCAACCGCCCTCCATGCAAAGTCAATAATATCATTCATGGGCTGCAAACATTGCACCAATTTCATGGGAGGTCTTTTTTTTAAGTTAAAGGATTCTTATGATTGGTGAACACTTCTCAATTATTGGTCCCCGACTGTGAAACCACATCGCTATGATCAAACTATGTCAGCAACCACAAGCTCTTGAGCAAACACCTGAAGAAGCACTAATCTGAAGCCCTGAAGAAGCACTAATCTGAAGCCCTGTCTCAGACACACTGAAGCCCACAGAGACAGTTAATTGTACAGAGTGCATAAAAGGAGTGCCATCTGCCTTTTTGTAAAACCCTACATATTTTCTTGACCTGTCGCATTGCATTTTGACCTCCACCGGCCCGTCAGGCCCGAATTTGGCCTCAGCAAAGAGTGCTTCTGTTTACACATGGGAGAAGCCTGACTGACAGTAAAGCTTTTCGGTTGCACATGGTGTCATGTTTTTAGAAAAGGTGCATTGTGGAAAATCTCTGTGCACCTGGGTTACGAATACTGTGCACATGGGAAGAAATGTCAATTTCATAGGAAGAGTGATAAGCGACAAATTGCGCTTCTCCCAAAGACCTATTTACATACGAGATAATAGTTAAGAGAGTAAATTAAGTATATACTTAAGTAAAGCCACCATTAGCTTATAATCTAATTTGCTACACAACTACAACAGCATTTAATTAGAGCTGTGTATATGTTTTTACGATACAGGATACCACAGAGAAATAAGGATAGTGCGATATGGACTACTGCACTCGCCTTAAGTGAGGTTTTGAAAATACGAGACAAGTGAACACTGACAGAAAGTTCCCTGAAGAAGTTCCACCATTGTTATGTGCAATACTGTCTCATTATATCTTTAGGTTGACTTATTATGTTCTGTATTGTTTCAATGTTTTAGTAGGTATTCACTATAGGAAGCACTTTTAGACTTGCCTGTAATTGTAACTGGTATTTGCCTGTCTTTTATATGAATATTAATACATTGTTTGCTATTTGTTATAAGTGAGAGTAAATTGAATCCTTTTCTCTTTAATTTGCACAATGTGGTCTCCTGTACCATATGATGTACAGCACTTGGTCCCCCATTATATAGCTTCTTTTAGACCACCCCATGCCTTACTTGCTGGACAGACATCTTCCCTATTATATATCTCCCTCTCTCTCCGTCGTCTGCCTGCTCTTTCCTGGCCCCCATCCACCCGCTTTCTTGCAATGCTGCTGCCTTCATCTTGCCATTTCTCTGTTTTTTCTTCATTCACTCCCCTTTTCTTTTGCTTTTCGCTCAATGCCCGCTTTCCTTTGAATGCATCCGCCTCGGTTGGCTTAGAAGGCACATTGACACCCTCTCTTATTCTTTCCCTCACATTCATGGTCACTATGTTTCTCTCGTTCTTTGCTTTTGCCTTTCTCAAGCCTCATCCCGTCTACCTAGTCTCCTCCCCTTCCTCTTGCGAACCCCTTTGTCTCCTTCCATTCTCACTTTGCTTTCTCTTCTTTTGGTGCAGTTATCGGCCCATTTTGCTATTTGCTGCCTCCTGATCCATCCTTCTGCCCTCCTCCAACCACCCCAACAACCCTGTGGGGTACTAATGACCACACCTTGATCAAGGAAAGCGGAAAGGAAGGCAGTCTAAGTTAAGGTAGCTATATAGATTCACAATGAGCCGCTAATGTTTGGGTTTGTTGATAAACAAAGATTTTGCTGTGTGTGGGAGGAGCCATGGGGAGACATTTGAGCATACTGGCCAGAACAGGCTTCAGCCCTCTGCAGCGGTCGCATTAGGAGGTTAATTAGGAGCACATATTTGCACGTACATCAGACACTTCCACCTTTGTGCCCCAGGAGGCTGCCAGCTTCCCCATCATTACAATCAGCGTTGGTTACTGGGCGCAAATGATATGTGGTTCTGACCAGTCAAGGGAATGGATGAAATCTGTCTTGAAATAAAAGAAGGACTATGGTCCGCTGGCCAGTAGTGAAAAAGCTATTATGAATGAAAAGGTTTGTGCTATTTCAGTGAGGCATAGGAACAACTATTCCGGGCCTGACTGCCAGCCAGCATCATGAGGGTCTAGTGAAGGCATGACAGAGCAGAGTCATGGCACTGGGAAGCAAGTGAGACACAAAATTAGAAAAAGAGGCCCGTCATGCTTTGTGTTGAAACGTGTCTGCTCAGCATTCTTCCAAATTCTCAAGTTCGTAGCTATTGCTTTTACACACTTGTAGAGAAAGGTCCGTCTTTGATCTTGTCCTGTTCTCGATACACCATTGAACTGACCGAGCTTCAGCCCCCTTTCGCTCCCCCCCTAATACCCTAACATTTTGGGCTATGTTTGGCGACTCAACCCGGCTAACCTACAGAGCCATGGCCAGCCAGAACAGAACACAGATGTTAAACGACACCTGGGCTTCACTGTTAACAAAGGCCCTGCAATTACCAACGAAAAGCATTTCATTGTTAGCACCTGCATTTATATGCAGAATTTTTTTAGGCAATTCAAATTGTGATGTGGGTTTAGTACTTGTAAACCAGGGAAGTGATTGGAAGGGTAGAGAGGAGACAGGAGACCACTTATTCTCACAGCAGTACTTCCGTGGTTGCTTTCGGACTTAAAGAATACAGTTAATTGTTTGTAACATTGTAGCTCCACTATAATTAGTCTCATTAGAATTCGTAAAGAAGTTAGAGGCACCCCACAAAATAGGTTTGCCCCTCCCCCAGTCTCTGAAGCTAGTACCTCTCCCAACATTTGAAGGGTTACCCCCATCCAGCCCCACTGAAATGTAGGTTTCACTGCACCCCTGAACCCACGCCACAATAATGTGTGTTCGGCCTTCAGGACACAGATTGGAATCCTTAGCCCTTCATCATGTAGCCAGTAAGATAGCTCAGCCGGTTGAGCGCTCGCTGAATCCCGGCAAGGCCAACTCAGCCTTTCATCCTTCCGAGGTCGATAAATGAGTACCAATTTTGGTTGGGTGATATTGTATGTATATATGTGCTCTGTAAAGCGCTTTGGATTAAGGCGCTATATAAATAACACATTATCATTCCGAGATCAGTAAATTTGAGTATCATTTAATTAGGCAGTAAGAGCACTCATTACCACACTGCTTAGAAGTGGTGGCATTGGACAGGCAGCACTGTGCAGGAGTATATTTCTTTATCTAGTTGCCTCTTTGATAGAGCTGGGGGAGCCCGGCAGGGGTTGGGCTGGTCTGAACCCCATCTAGGGCTCAGGCCTGACCCCCCCCGCCCCTGTCAGGCCAGTGCCTGCCCAAAGCAGGGGCTGGCCACGAACCCCACCGGGTGCTCGCCCACTCCATCAATTAAAAAAAAATGTGTTTTGCAAAAGAAGATTCACTCACGTCTGCCTATATTCCGGCCGCCTGACTGGCAGCATAATGAGGATCTAATGAAGGCACAATATAGAGCAGAGTCACGCCACTGGCCCTACACGCCGGCTCTGTGTGACGCTCCCGTGAACACGTTATTTCATCTCAGGGCCATTCCCGCCCCCTGCAATCTCGTTGTTTTCAATTGTGTCATGGAGGCGGAGTGCGAAGTGCAGCAGGGTGTCGCACTCGCCTACCAGTTGCTCGGGCACTCAGGGTGTCGCACTCGCCTACCGGTTGCTCGGGCACTGATCCTGCTTACATTCATTTGACATTGAAGCTGAAAATATAAGTGACACAGAAAATCTTTCTCATACTTTATTCTATACCATAGCGGGTAAGATAGCTCAGTTGCTTGAGCACTCACTGCTGCGATCGTAGTGCGATATGCAGGTTCTAATCCCGGCAAGACCAACTCAGCCTTTCCTCCTTCCAAGGTAGATAAATGGGTACCAACTGCAGTACACATTTATCAACACGCAAATATGTTGTATGTGCAGCGCTTTGGAGAAGGCGCTATAGAAATGACAAATTATTTTTATTTTGGAATGGTCAAGTCAGCAATGGTATTGTGATTGAAAGAAGCGGTCAGTCGTGCGCATACGATGCCCTCCGGTAGATAGCCTGGGAATGGGAGTTGTGTGGAAATGTTATTCTGTGCGCTTTTGTTTTAAAAAACCTGGACACTTTTCTCAATTCGGGCTCGTCCCATAGGCCGAACAGTACATCTAATGGCTCAGGAGGGATATGGGACGCTGTTATTTTAGGGAGAGCGTCTGTTATGGCTTTCCAGTACAGGCCTAGTGTGCCGCAAGTCCAAAACATATGTATGTGATCTGCATCTGTAGATTTGCATCTCGGACAAGTGTGAGCCTGGCTGTTTGCGAATCTATCCAGTCTGTGCTGTGTGTAATATAATCGGTTCAGGAGCTTGTATTGTATACACCTATATCTGGCGTTTAAGGAAGTGGTGCGGGTGTGGATGCACATTTTCCTCCACATTACATCAGTGATGGGCAGGCCTAGCTCACCGCTCCACATGTCGCGTGCCGCCTGTGGCACATCTTTAGGGTTGGCCATCAGCATTTTGTAGAGCGAGGATATTATCCCTCTGGCCCCGGCCGAGTTGGTTATATAGTGGATCTCAGGCAAATCTGGGGGTTCGTCAGGGTATGAGGGCCACCAGGCACGGACCACTGCTCTCAACCTGGAGTATTGTAATAGTTCCAGCGCAGAGCCAGAGTGACCGTGGCGCCATGTCTATGGGGTGATAAACTTCCCTTCAGAGTATAAGTCAGTCAGGGCTCGGTATCCCAAGTCATGCCAGTGTTTCATTAGGAGTTTGTCTTGGGTGGGGCTGAGGCCTGGGAACTGCCAAATGGGCAGCCATTTGTAGCATGGGTGGTGGTCAGGTTGTGTGTGTAGTATTCGTTTCCAAGCCATGGTTGTTGCCGCTATGGGGTCAGCTGGGGCATCAGTATGAAATGTATGATGGAGTATGAGAGAGAGGGTGTTAATCCCTTCACTTGCTAGTTGTTCGAGTTTCACCTGTGGGGGAGGATCGGTGAATGTGTACCAGTGTGTAGCGTATTGGGCTTGCGCAGGGGTAAAGTATTTAGCGAAGTCTGGGGCAGTGAAGCCCCCATTCTCGTATGGAAGCGTCATATGCTGCCACTTCTTACGAACTGCGGCAGAGTGCCACAAGAATTGGGCACATGCAGTGTGTAGGTCCTTGAAGTATCGTCTCCCAGGCCAGACCGGCACGTTAACGAAAACATAGAGCAGCCTAGGGTCTATTATCATTTTGATTAGGGACAGTCTGCCCGATAAGGAGAGCGGGAGGTTGCGCCATTTCGACATTTGGGCCTCTGCAAGCTGCTCTGTAGCCACGTAATTGTTGGCCAATAGTGAAGATTTGGTGAGGGATACCTGGACCCCGAGATAGCTGATGCCCTTAGGTGACCAGCGGAGGGGGGATTCGCATGCTGGTTGAGAAGTGGTCGGTGTGAGCGTGAAGATTTCAGATTTGGTATAGTTTATGGTGAAGCCCGAAAATGTGCCGATTTTTTTTATGTCCCGTATAATCGGGTCCAAGTGGACAGCCGGGTCTCTGATGTAGAGGAGTACATCATCTGCGTACAGTGTGATGATCTCTGGGGTGTCCACTCTCCCATAGTTTTCTGCCTGTTCCCTGGGTGGGCTTTATTGGGAAAGACTGATCTCCGTCCCCGTTGCCTCCTCCCTTCAATAACCAGCTGTTGCCAACCTGCTGTATTCTTTGCTTACACTCAGGCCCACTTCTTCTCCCAGCCCGTTTGTTATGTGGAGACAGTGGACATGTGACAATCTTGAATATCAGTTACCGAACACATCAGTTGTTCTCTGCTGCACGACTTTTCAGTTTATGTCTGTTTGTACAAATCCTAGGATGCCCATTCTGCGTTCACTTTTCCGGACACAGAGTTTGCAGCAAAATACATTCACGAGAGTGAAACTGAAAACGTTCACTTTAAAGCTCACCCTTTTCATATTTAACAGTCTCTTGCCATACCACTGCTCCATGGTATTACGGATGATTTGCCACCTTCTTTTGACCCTGACACAGCCCCCCGCCCCCACCGCCGGCCACTCCCAAACCCCCATCACTCCCCCCAATCCTCGTTTTGTGCAGCCACATCCCAGGCTTGGCACGTAGTGGGCTCCTAGAGCCCGGTCTGACCCCCAGGCTCAGGCCAACCCATGACACCTCTGGCTCCCCCACCTCTAGTTTAGATGGGTGCAGGTCAGGAGCACCTGGGTTCTGTGTGCTGTATTTTTCTATGGGTCTGGCAGGCACCCATGGAAAGATCCTAAAGAGTTTAAATGCTGGAGCAAATTGGATCAGGTATCCCAGCCCAAAGCTTATTCTTGAATGCATTACCCAAAAGAAGAAAGCACGTTTTTTGCCCAATCAAGCACTTTGTCAAGGCTTCGACGCAATGTGTTTAATCCTGGTTTCGGTGGCGTTTAGACCCTTGGGAATATTTTAACCGCAGCTTAACAGCTGAAAATCTGAGAGACTAGGCGTGCTTTGGGTAATGTTGAAAATCTAAGACTAGGCGTGCTTTGGGTAATGTTGAAAATCTAAGAGACTAGGCGTGCTTTGGGTAATGTTATCTGCTGATGTTGGGGGCGGTGAGGGGGAAGAGTACAATAGGAGTGAAGAGGGGAGCTTAGTCATAGCTTGAACACTTTCGTGTAGTCTCGAGTGTGGTTGTGGCGGCCATCTTTGGGCAATGTGCCCGAGAATTTAGAAGGGAATACGTTAGCCGAGGGCAGTAGACACGTGATGGCAGGAGTGGAGGGGGAAGAGGGTTAATGTTGGGCTCCATATAGGTGTGACAAGATGCACTTTACAACTGACATGACTACAGTGGTTTGTTCGGAAGATCGCAGTGATAATTGTTGGATTTCATTCCAGTTGTGTGGCATCCGATACACGTGGATCCGTTTTCCAAACAGCTAGTCGTGGGGTATCCACAAGTTCCTGGTACATTCTATGGTTTGAAAGGCGCCCTCTCTGTGGCAAGTATTAGGCAAGTAAGTGTATAGTTGGGTGGGGACGCTGGCCTTGTGAAGTAATTGGTTGAAAAGTCAGGTTTATAGCCGTTTGCTGAAGACTAGGTGGCCCTCTGCTGTACAGAGGTGTTTGGCTAGAGAGTTTGTTGTATCGAGAGAGAAAGTAGACCAATGGATTAAGCCTGGGATTATAGTGCAAGCTTGCCATATACTGTGGTTCCAATATTCCTTACAGTAGAGGTGACAATGGCAAGGATCCGCTATGTCTGACCATTCCCACCCTCTTCCTGCCCTCTCCCACCCAGCACAAATCCCTACAGGGATATGTTTGAGCTTGCTTTATCAGTCAGTAACATCAAACTCTTTCATTGAAGTATCTGCAAGTGTTAATTCAAAGCAGTATATACAGTTAATGGCTTAATTGGAGCTGCAAATGCAGTACTGGTGTAATAAAAATGCCTTAACAAAGCGCGACTTCCGCTACTTGGTTTATAAGCAGTACGCATGCCCTTCACGGAAGGCCTGTTGATAACTAGTATTGGCAAAGCCAACAGTTTGGGCTTGTGCATAGGTTTTATATAGGCATTAGCCGGGCACTGCTATTATATGCCCAACTACTTGCACCATTTGCAGCTGCTACCATTAATGGCTAGCTAGTACATTTAAGACAGTGCCTGGCAAATGCTGATCGTATGCGCACACAAAAAGTCAAAACGGTGGCATTGCCACCACTTGTTCCTGCTAATCATTGCTGTGAAGATAATACTCGGTCTACAGCTGAAGCCTAGCGTTCGCATGGCTAGGTTGATCGCATCGCTCAGAGTCATCAAAACACCATGTTTTTAGTTCTGGGATTCCATGTAACAACCTAAAGGCATCTTGAGAGCAAGTCTTGGTTCATGCTTGATACTGTGAAAAAACGGAAGTACCAGATTGCACGGATTTCTAAAAGCAAAGGTCGGAACCAGTGGCATGGTGTCCTGGCTACATGACACATAGTCGCTTCCACAACAAATTTTAGACCATGCCTGGTTGTCTGCTGGTTTGAATGCAATCAAAATTACTATATGTGGTGTAAGGAAGGCATGATATCAACAGTAAGACCGACACAAGTGACCACAGTTCAAGACTGTTTTTGAACTTCAAAAAGGGTCTGAAAAACGCCCATCTAATCCTAAATGTACAGATGGGAGCAAGCTACAACCATTAAATAATGATAACGCAGTCCTAGTGGTGTCTTGTCAAAATAAAAGGGTCTATACTAAGAAACCTATTGAGAATCCTGATCTCCAAATACAAATAGTGTGGGAAACTGTCTTAGCAAAAAGAAAGTAGTGTTCACAACATGGTAAATCAGGATGCTCAGGCGTTGGCTGCATTTCGCCACGTGTTCAGCACAGGACAAGGCGGTTCACTCGAGCATAGCACAATCTCTGGCTTCTTTAGCACGAGGATGCAGTTCAATAATTAGCATCATGGCCTTCTGTGCCCAAGTCTCTTTGCCTATACAAGTCTCTTAATGCAGAGGGCCTGATTCGACAAAGATACGTTATTCTCTTTCAGATTTTCTCAAGTACTTAATTCAGGCGATTCACTATTCACCCCAGACACCCCCCTCAGCCAGGCTCAGATCCTTTACACACACAATGTTCGTCACTTTGGATCCCCCACAGATACTCTTGCACAATGTTCGTAGGATATTCTCTCTCGGGTGACTCACAGTGCACCCTGGATTCCCATCCGCCAGGCTCAGATCCCTTTTAAAACAATTAGTCTCCCTCAGCCAGGCTCGGACCAATTTCAATTTACATCAAGTATCGAAGACTTTCAAATGTGCAAGGGGTTTGGCTTGACCGCTATACGACCACTTCGATTTTGCAATTTCGCCCCTTTAACATTTGTCACCTTTTGGTCAGATACCTAACAGACTTTCGAATGAGCACCCACGTGGTACCGGACCACTCTGCATACGGTATTAAATCTTAACTTCAAAGTTCAGTCACTCCTTTGCTGCTTTAATTATTTTCACTTCGCTCGCCACATACACTTCACACACTGTTCTCTTTGGAATAGGACGAAAATACTGAGGTGGAAAAGTCTGACCACCAAAGGTCTGACCCCCATTTATTTGCATATGTATATGTGGGGGGGTAAAGTTAATAAAAATGCATAGGTGTAAGGTGGGGGCAGTAGGGTGTCTCCCCCCACATATATGTATATGTGCGAAAAAATGGGGGGCGGCTGTCTTTTGGTGGTCAGACTTTTCAACTCAGTAATTTCACACAGATCCGTTCTCTTCAGTTACAGAGTTTGAAACACATCTCACCGAGACTTGACTGGGCAGTTTCCCTTTGCTTCACCACTCTTTAGTTTTATATCCTCCTTTCAACACTACACAATTAAAAAATTATTTATTGGTTTCCTGCAATCTTCTCACCTCTTCGTCCAACACTTTCACGCTTGGTTTCTATGGACACTTTGTTGCTGCTCGACCTTCATTCATTCACAAACCGGTTTCGTGTACATTGCCTTGGACTCACTGGTTGTGTTGAAGGTTCGGCTTTCTGTTTTCTTCGCTGCTTGGCCTTGCTCATTCTTTCCGGACCTCCCTCCACCGGGTTCGGACCCCCTCCCAAAGTTCACAAGGGGTTGCCCTCTGCCGGACTGTGACCCTTCAATTTATCAAAAGAAAAAAAAATATATATGTCTTTGGACTTCCAGTCCCATAATGCAGTTCTTGGCATTTTGCTCACACTTCTCAGCTCCCCCAAAACGGCATTCTTGCAGTTTTAGGAGCTGCTGGAGCACTACGGGAATTTTACCTGGGGTCAGGGTCTCGCCACCTGCCCCCCGCCCTCCAGAGGCCTGGGCTGTCCTGGTTTAGCAATGGGGAGGAGCTTTATTGTGGGTGCCACCAGGTAACACCAGCTGCCCCTGGTTAAGACTCCCTGGAGCCATAGCTTCCGCTCCTCACTGCAGCCTCCCCTGCGCAGTCAGGCTCAGTGTCTGGGTGTTCTTTCTCCTCCAGGCCTACAAGGTTCCTCTCAGCTCCACAGGTCTCTCTCTGGCATCCTGGCACCCTCCAGCATCCCCAGCTCGCTCAAAGTGTACTCTCCTGCTCCACCTGGGCATGTTAAGTGGAGTCAGGTGTGAGCAGTTAGAAAGGGAGGCCTGGCCTTGCCTGGCCTCATTAGCGGGACAGTCCAGTCACAATATGGCAGTCAGGTCCGCTCTTCCTCGTCTCAGTGTTTGTAGAAAAAAAAACAGTGAGGAGGGATTGTGGGAGTTGTAGTTTTTCTGATTAATTAGGGGGAAACTGTGTTGGGTTTTGTCCAAATAAAAGGGACCAGCGTGTGATGGTAAATACATGTGTTAGTGTGGTTTCAGAGAAAGGTACTGGGGCATAATGGTACTGGTTTGACAATAGTCTATTTCAACTGAAGGAATGTCTGATAGGGGCATATCTGAGACAAGGGGATAGTCCTGCTGTTGTAATACATGGGGTGATATTTTGCTGTAATTACGGAGGGGCGCAACGGGACAGGATTCAGAATAACCAATAAAGTTAAACGAGGCATCAGTAAGGGGGAAAACCGTGTTTCGCCATCGAATATCTCACCCCCATTCCCAGAAGATCCCTCATCCAGGTGATCCTCCCCCACGTGTCCACCCCCAAGGTCGGGATCAAAGAGCAATGGCCGTGCTCTGGCCACCTGAGAAAGAGATCCCCAGGGTTCAGACAGCGAGACATTTTCAGGTTTCTCACAGAGGAGACCGACACACTACATTAATGAGTAATTGAAGTTCCCCAAAGGTCACCAATTAGTCCCAAGCACTGCCTCTGCAATGTTACACTCCTCTTTGACGATTGACTTCAGTATCCATTGCACTGGCACTAGAAATAGACGCGTAAATTGTCCAGTGGGGATGGACATCATTAACAATCAATTTAGATGTCATTCTTCTACTCAGTGTGGTGACCATCTGGCAGTTCCCACAGGCTTGCCATGTTAGTATTTCTTTCTCCATTCTTATGCGGAGTGCCCAGAGGCTACTTCAGTTGTAAAAGGAAGCTTTACGCGTCGTCTTTTGAATAAGAAAACTATAATGAGCTTGGGAAAAAACTGGCCCCTTTGTGAAAGGCAGATGATGTACTTTGCCAAGATAACCAGTTTTTTTAAAATGTGCCGGTCTTCGTAGTCACAGGGGAGACATTGCCATTTTGGGTGTGGTTGGGGGGGTGGGGCCATTGGAACAATCTACAGGCCACCCCCACAATGAATTGCCCGTAAGGGGAATTACCCGTGCCCACATTTTCTAATAAGCAGGAGCTAGAAGGAAAACATTCTTGAGGAAATTAAAATAAAGGATTGAACGATGGCATATTTCAGCTTTTAGAATTCTGAAATGCATTTTATATATGGGAGCAATGGAAATTACCAATGTGAAAGAAGTTGGGAGAAGCAGTCTTCTGGGGCAGTGGTACCCCAAGTCCATCTTATCTAGATGGCGCCCACATTTCCCAACACAAGACAAAAGGTCTCTGGGACAGAACTGCTGCAGAGCTCCAAGAAGCTCTGTATTGTGGTGCAAAGATAATGGGCCAGAATCAGAGCAGGGGCACCATAATTGCACCAACTACTTTGGGGCTAGGACACGCACTGTACAGGACTTACCTGAAATGTGGCAGTGTTGTCCATCAAAAATAATGAGTCTGACTGGACGCAGCTCATACTGCCAAATCAGTGAGATCAGGAGTTCACGTGGCACCTGGAGACTTCCCGGCACTCCAAAAACAACCGACCCGGAGAGGCTCCTGCATCAAGACAGCTCAGCGAGTTTACGCATTGCCCCAAGTTATTGGTGCTCAGCCTGCAGGAAACTTGTGTATATTCTGACAGGGTTGACTAAGCCCTTCATTGTTCCGATACACTGAGTACTTAAATTGGATGATAGGCCCAAAGTACAGCTCTTAGATTGGGAAAGAGTCTTGCTTGAAGCACTATATAAAGATTGGAAGCAGATGGATTGAGCCAAACCTAGTTCAATGCACTGTCATTAGGTGGCATCTGTAACTCCTGGCTTCCCTTCTTCTTCAAATTTACTCCACAAAACATTATAAGAGACCACCACTGGGAAAGATGGCAGAGGTTGCCTTGCCACCCGATTTTTCCCCACTACAAGTTATCCTCTTGACGGGCCATCAAGCTAATCCAAGAACATCAACATTTGAAAAGGGCCTCACTGCCTGTGACCCACTTCCATGTCTCTGAACTGATCTGGCTTTGCTCAGCAAACCCACTATACCCTACTTGCGGACCTGGTTCACGAACAATAAAGTCAGGCCCTCAAATGACTCTTAACACACTGCAACCACAGTGGCCTTTAACGGGTCTCTAGAAGAAAACAAAAGTTGATATAGGGGCCTTTGCCTAATTTCTAGTAGAAAAAAAGCGCACTCGTTTACAGAATGCTCGATCTCGATAGTTGTCCTTTACTTCTTAACTGTTTTGCTCTCTGAAGTTGGCTGCACTACACAAATAATCGACAGCCTAGAATACTTTAATATTGCCTTTGGCTCACATCGTGAAGAGTTGAATTTGACTTTTGTGGAAACTCACTTTTAGGGTGCAAAGCCTCCGGGCGTAACCTACTCTTCATCGGAGAGCACCACACAAGAACAGTTCACAGAACGTTGGTCCAGACCACAAGCCCAAAATCTTGGCAATTTTGAGAGGAGCAGGAGTTGTGCCTTATTCTAATTCTCGAGAGGATAGCTCAGGGGCAACGTGCAAGACGACACTGAGCAACTCAGGTTCGATCCCTCGGTCCGCGCTTAGTAATCTCTGGGTATTAAGCACGTTATAAATAACCCGTCATAACCTATCAGATCATTTATTGCAAAAGCTTTCATTGTGGGCTTACGTTTTGCTCTGCTGGAATATGGAGTGGAAGGTATGGGATGGTAGCAGGTTGCTGGCTTATTCTCCGGCCTTACGAATCTGGAGGCAACACGGAGACCGATCCCACCAGCTTAGAAAGCCAAGGCGATAGCTAGAGGGTTGAGCAACTCTGCAGGTCACGTGCTCCCATCCTGCAATGGCTGAATTTCATTCTCCTGAAGTTGGTCAAAATCAGCAGCATTGGGTAACTGACAAGAAATCCTATTCAAGAAGAAAGATACAACTCGCGTTTGTGGTTTGCACTTTAATGATCATGTTGCTAAATTACATTAATGCGGTCATGGTAAAAAGCTTTTCGTGAAAAATATGGAATAACAAATTAGCAAGAACATTACTGGTGGGTCAGATTGGCCATTATCGAGTGCATGTGTGCGGCACTAAAGAAAATGCCTTAGCGACTCCCCAGCCATTCCACATAATTAAAAGTCACAGAGGGGTTTATGCAGGTGCTGCTTTTGTAGACTGATTGAGAAGAGAGGGTGAGGGGCGTGCCCCGTGTGGCAGTAGGACATGTTTGGGTGTGCAGGCGAGTGATCCCTAGCTAAAAAGAGCTTTAATAAACATTTACACCCATGGTTCAATTCGACTTTTGCGTCGCTCTGTTTGACCCTAAGAGTTGTGCTCGTGCTTCCAAGTTTTCATGTTGACAAAAATAACATTATGCTAGTAAATGAAAATCGACACAGGGAAGGGGGAGGGGAGGAGAGCTGGTTAATAGCACTGATCCGATGTCTAAAAAACAACATCAGTTCCGGGCAACAGTGGAGAATTGCCAAAGGAATTAAACGATGTATTCCCTTGGGCTGGTTTGCATTGTGTTGACATGAGTAAACTGTGCTAATTCCCTGTATAGCAGCCTTTCTAAAGAGAAGGATGTGAAAGCAGAAATTAACAGCAAGGTACTCTTCTCAAAAGTCCCTACTCGAAAAACTGGCCAAGTCACGAGGGGTGTGATTGGAGGAAGTGCAAAAAACGAAAAAGCACAACAGCAATGCTTTCAAGAAAACAAAAACACGATACAAACAAACCGCGCATGCGACATGCTGAAATAAAGTGAATACAATTTTGTCAAAAGAAGATACCAAACATTTTTTCTTTCTGGGTCAAGTGGCTTCAACCTTGATGTGGATTCTAGCCCAGGGCAGGCACAGTCCCATGACACGCAGCATAAACTATTTTGTTTGTGTATGCTGCGATGGCAGCCATGATGCTTATTCAGTATGTTTTCTCACACGTTGGCTTATTTACAAAGTAGTTCAAAATGGGGAAGTACAGGAGTAGACCGTGGTCACGTGCTTGTGTCAGGACATGTGGACACTCATTGAAAGCAACCATTCTTTGACAAATAACCCGATTTGTCTAGGATCACACAATTTGGTCAAGTAAGGAAACCATGAGTTTCAGATCAATCACCCTGGCTGGTAGCACCATGAAAAAGTGTCTTTTGCAAAAGGACATTACATTTTTGAGAACGTGATTAAATCACAATACTGGTCATGTTAACAGGTGTAAGGTGTTTCTCCCTTTTTTTTTCTCTTTTCTGTACAATGAGTGAAACGCACCTGTAGGAGATCCGGGTATAGGAGTACAACACCTTACTGCACACATGCGCAAATAATGAAGACCCAAGGGGATGATGTATGGACCCTCATGAGGGCCTAGATTCGGTCAGCCCAGATCACTGACACTTATACCCGTGCCTGTGGTTAAACGAACAGACAAAGCCTTTCTTCTTATAACAAGCATGAAACGGTTTCTTTTATGTAATTTCAATCTTTTAACCCAATCCTTGTTACACATGAACCATTTAACATACCTCCTAACAGAGGCACTCTCTGCTAGCACATAACAGACCCAATACATTTCTCATTCAATCACTTTCCGTAGCATTAATTACACTTTGGGTTGAAGTAATATTAAAGTGGGTCCTGTGGGGCCCCGGAGGACAAGTTCATTTTCATTCTTGTAAATATCTGATTAAATGAAATCAGTAGGGTCACCTGAGGACGTGCACATTCACATGTAGTAAATAACTAATCATATATAGCAAAGGCCTGGGAACGTGCGCATTCATATTTGGTAAATAAACAAACAATCATATCTCTCAGTGGGGTCACCTGAGAAAATGCACATTCATATTTGGCAAATAAATATTCATATACATCAGTGGGATCACCTGAGAGCGGGCAGTTCACAATTGGCAAATAAATAATTATATCGTGATCGGACCCCGTCCCCTCACTACAGGTAGCTGCAGACTACCACTGGGACATACAACACTTATCACAATATTACAACACTTACCCAGTCAGACAACCGGGCCGTATCACGCCTCAGAAATACGCTAGGCGAGTCCCCTAGGAATGGATCCCACGGGAATTCTCAACGTCCCCACCCAGCTGGCGAAGTGCCGAGCTCCGGGCTGGTTAAATCACAGTCCCTACCCCCAGTGCGGCTATATCCGGGGGAACAGATCCATTACTCAACTTAACAGCCTGGGCCAAAACTGGCTATCGACTGACAGGAGGGACCCTTCCACAGCAGGAGTGACCCAACTCCCTCCGGTTTCCACTGAGCCTTATACACTGTCTCCGAAATTGGTCAACTCTGCTTCCACAGAGCTACTGTAAAAGTAATCCTGTCAGCGTCCCAGGGACAGGTTATGAGAATACCGCCTTTCGTCCGGTCCTTACCTGCCCACGGGTTAGCCGTAAATCCGGCTCACAAAGGGCCCGGTGTCCCTTTTTACTCACTTTCCCTTTCCTACCTGAACGCTAATACATAGTGCGAGAAAACCGTCACCGCTCTCTCTCTCTCTCAGGAGCGGTGGCGAGCAGGGTGGAGCACCCGCCAAATGCTTCTGCAGCTCAGCCTCCCGCACTCTTTCGACCCTAGGTGGGGGGAAAGGACTGCGGGCCTAGACCGGCAGACGGCCTATGAAGTATGGGCCATCCCAGGCACACCAGAGGGCCTGGGATGCCCTCCTTGACAGAACAGGCTCCCTTCTCTCTGCTCATCCCTCCCGGCTCTCTCCTCAGCTGATCCCCTCAGGCTCTTATCTCCCCCGGGAACTCTCCACTTTTGTCCGCCAGCTGGGGGGCTTGCGCCCACCCCGAGGTGAAATCACCTCACAGACAGCCCCGCCCGCCCTGTTGGTGGAGCCTACCAAGATAGCTCTGACTAATTCTGTGCACCAAAACCCCTGCAGATGAAACAGACAACGCAAAGAGAATGTAAACAAACATGCCTGCCAACAACGTGACACATAGTCCAGGCACACACAAACCCCACAGGAAATGCAGGTTTACACAGGTACTACCATCACCCAACTGAAAGGTAGCCAGTTTGATGGAGCAGAATGAGTCAGTGGTGCCAGATGTTGAACTGGTAACCTCACTGCAAATTGCTTAAACATTTCTGCAGCTACAACTTTGAAAATAAAAACATGCATTTTAACAGTTAAACAAAAAGGTGCCTTGTCAGGAGAGTGTGAAGATTTGCGAGAGGGGCACATTTCCATCGTCCTGACAGCATAAATCGAGGGGCTAATAACAGGCTAACACAGTTAAGATCGTCCATTCACGGGGGGGGGGAGGTTTCATCGGTTTTGAAGGCAGAGGCGTTCCAAGAGTTATGTTCCCACCTCAGGTCTGGCCTCCGCCGCCTTCAATGACAACAACTTTTACGCCAGCATGAGAAGGTCATGATGGCGTGAAACCAGTGGGACGGTTTCCATACGGAAGCAAACAAAAAGGTTTGCATGAAGGTAGAAAAAGTAAAAATACACGATTTTAGGATATCACGTATATTACCTAGTATCTACAAGAATATTGCAAGTCCCATATTACAGGATACACCTACAAAAACAATCATGTAAACCGTGATTAACACTAAACAGCCGTCAAACATGAACTAAACAAGAGACAAACAGTGCAAAATTCAGCAGCAGAGATTAGTAAAGGAAGTGCAATATACTTTCCTGAATAGAAATCACTCAAAATAAATACAATGTTCATAAAGGGAAGAGTAAACCATGACATTTCTCCTAGGTCAGTGAGCCCAAAGTCTACTAGTTTAGACAACTGTGTTGAGCATCCTATTGTTGTTTTCAACGGTGAGCTCATGAGGAGGCACTACAAAGTCACTAGTTTCAACAATTCTAACTTCCAACTGGAGACAAGGGTTTCATCAGGACAGGCTCCCTTAATCTATAAATGAAACAAAACATTTATCTTAGAAGGTGTATGTGAAAAAGTGACTAACACTAGTTCTGCGTAAGTAAACAAAATAAACGCACATATGATTTATACCAGTAACTATTGGCATCTTCATGTATGCGAGAAACCTACAAAATGTAACAAGGCACAGATTCAAATAAATCCCCCAATGGCATATTACCCCAATTCATTTACACAGGACGTACCGGACTAACATAAATGCAGTGCTGTACCGGGGGGCTGGGTAGGGGGAGCAGCTGCCCCTCCAAAGGCTCTTTTGAGAGCAAGACCGGGACATTTGTTCATGCATTGGACACCTCTCCAGTTCAGCACCTCAAAGAGGGTGCCCAACAGGAAAGATGTCCCGCTGGCAGGACAATGTGTGCCAAGCAATTCCTGCTCAGCACGCTCACTGTCCTGGCAGCAGGACTCCTTACCCTTCTGAACGGGAGAGGTGTCCCGCTGCCAGGACAATGTCCCAAGGAGCTCTGGGCAGCAGAGGGTGTCTGACGTTGCTCTGTGTCAATACAATGTGAGCCATTGGGCACTGATGGGAGAGGTTGGGGGGGGCATATTAGCAGGGACTTTTGTCTCTTTAGAAATGGCAATGGGAGGAAGTGAAGTGAAAAGGATGCATAATGCTGCAGACTTTATGAAATAATGGCTATGGGCAGGATTCGTGGATAATTTTTTTGCACAGTGCAAAGGGACTGTTCACTGGTGAAAAGTGACTTTGCACTGCCAACAAACACCCTGATTCAGTGCAAAGTGTATTTTTGCCTTGCAAAGTCACAGGGTAACTGAAGACTAAGCCGTTTTTGAACAAGAATGTAATCCTGTACAAGATTCCAACAAAGGCGATACTCCAAAGAAAGCATGCATGAAGCACGAAAGAAGGCGAAGCGAACTGTCAGAACGGAGACGCTGAAACAGAAGGAAAAGAGTACAGACATAGCAAAAGCCAAAATCATGTTTATGACAAAGTATTGTCAGGACCACTTCAAGATTAGAGACATTCTTAAGAGACATTGGCATCTTCTTCTATTGGACAAAGATCTTAATAAATATCTGGATGGGAAATTCACAGTCATTTCTAAAAGAGCAGAAAAATGCTTAAAAACAAACACACTGAAAGGCCAGTGACATGGCTGTAACCCTCGAGACTGGGTTTCTACAAATGTGGAACATGCACATTTGCACAAGGCAATACAGACACATTCACAGACGTGAGCGGAATAACAGTACACATTAAGGATTACATAAACTGTAAAACTACTTTTGGAGAATATGCACCGATATGTGCCGTGAGGCCCCCGGGCGATGTGGCGCGTAACTAAGAATTTAAATAAATAAATATGTGTCTGTGATAGAGTGTATATTGGTAGCTCAATTAGGCCATTGAAAACTAGAATAAGGGAACACATTTCCTCTATTAATAGCCAAGACCCTAAGCTGCCTTGGGCTCAGCATTGGCAACAGCACCATCAAATAAAATGAGATTTATAGGTCTTAAAAAAGTTTCATTAGGTAAGACAGGAGGAAATAAAGAACGTGCAAACTGAGGCCAGAATGATATGCATATTTCGGGCGACAGAGCTCAGTCTTAATGTAGCTCACAAGAGGAGCTCACTTTTGTAAGGGACAGACTTAAGATGATAAAAAGCATTTTTTTCTGATACATTTATAATAATTGTCTTTTCAATTTTAGGGAAATTGATAAAATAAACTATGAATTTGACTGAAGTATTTTTTGATAACTTAAAAACTTCCTCCCTTGCAGGGTTGCTTTATATCATGCATTTGTTCAATTCAGTTTCACCATGTAAAACCTGCAGAGATCAATATGTCGATTAGGAAATATGCAATAATGCAGGAGAGAGTTATTGGCACATACATGAAATTTGTTAAATTTCAAACAGACATGAGTAATAGACAAAGTAATAATTAGTCTAAATGCATATGAATTGATGTAATTTGAGTAAGAAAGAAAAAAAGGGAATTTACAAATGCACAGTCTAATGGATATTTGTAATTTTTATATTTAAAAACATGTATTTAGCCCTTTGGTTTACAAAAATGAAATTGGCTGTTGTGTTGTTACATTATTCCATTGGAATATTACCACAATAAAAACATTAAAAAAATCAAACTCAAAACACATAAATATCAAATATTCTCCCTTTGATTGATATTTTATTTCTATCGTGCTCGTACACAAGTGTTTCAGAGCGCGACAAGGCAAGGGAGGGGAGAAGGGGAGAACAAAACAGTGATCTTACTAGGCCCAGTGACAATGAGAACGCGCAAGTGCATGGGAGAGGGGGGAGGGGAAAAGTGCATGGAAGGGGGGCAGCCTTTGCTTGATGTCCTGTTCCCTTGCCCTGGCCCCCCTGATTATTCCCCTGTGCCCTTGAGCTCCCTTGGTGTCCAAGTCTGCGGTGCATGGACACCAAGAGACTCTGAGATTCTGCATAGAGTCTCAGGCTCTGCGGTATTCGATCCCTGTTAAGAGGCCAAATATCAGACTTTTGATGTAAATTCAGATTCCCCAAGTATATATTAAAAAAACCTAAAAAAATAAAAAAACTTACAACAGATACAGTTGTACGTTTATAATTGGCATTTAGAAAGTCCTATTTTTTTATTTTTATTTTTTAAGGGTGGTGGTGCGTTACAGACTCGTTGGTGCTTAGCACACGCTATTTGTAACCCTTAGTACCACAGGAGAAAGATATGTCCCACTGCCTTCAAAGCCAGCATTCGTCCCTGCTTTCCTGTGTATGCATTCGTTTTTCCTTCTCCCTGCATGCAATTGGACTAGCAGAAATTGCCTCGTAATTCACCCTCCACTTAGAGGAATGTTTACAGGTAACAATTAGAATAACTATTTTCCTTGTTCGCGCTAATACAAAAAGCATCCATTATCGAGCCAGACAAGGAACAGCCAAAGGCTAGTTCCAGACAGTCCAGGATTAGCATTAATTAGATTGCAGGCAAGTAGAGTGATGTAAACTACACAGCTCTCTGAGTTACGTGAGGCGTGAGTAGCTCAACCAGCCCTGTTTTTAAAAAAAAATATTTTTTACTCTAGCATGAGAACCCAACGCAACAAAACCCCTGAAATCCAGCTAAAGACACCTTAACTTTGTGCCTCTTAGTAAAGACGCCAGAGGGGGGTGTTTGTACTTCTGCTCTCTATATGGTAGAGGAGAGGCACAGAAGCCCCTGCCAAGATTCTCTATTATTGGTAAATGTGGTCGAGCAATCAAGGCCTAGCTTCTCAGGAGGTGATGCGGGCTGGTTCTTAAGTATAGTGTAGTTCCCAAGCACCCACAAAGGAATGTCCACCCACTGTATCGGTTACAACACAGTCTTTATGCTGTTTCTGTGACGCAGTTTGCTTTGAGGTGTCGGCTATTTGCGACTTCTGCCCGATAGCCAAGGTTACAGAAAAGCTTTGTGTTGCAAATTCAGTCCCTAGACCCCCCCCAACTCTCATTTCACTTAGTGTCCTCTTACCTCTCCTCCCACCACTAGACTGTTGGAATTTGGATGTTTTTTTACCTCCAAATAGCTTTTTTTCTGTGTATCATTTTCCATTACCCTCAGCTATAGCCGCGGCCATCTCTTGCATTCTTGAAAAATAAAAGATGGGACTGTTTCATTTATAAACACCCGGTATCTTGGCCATTTTAACCAAGATATACCTATCCACCTGGAGAAGGAGGCACCCTCTTGTCCATCCAATCATAAAAGCTACTGGACGTAATAACCCCAAACCATGAAAGGGCCCGTGTCAACGCTTAATGCCGAAGTTGTTAAGGACTAGGTCGAAAAACATCCGGGAGTTTGGGCTGTCCGGTCCAGCAAACATTAACCTTTTTTGTCTTTGGGAAAATGAATGGGGGAGTAGGCCATAACTGTCTTTTTTCTTAATAACTTGTTTTTTAACAAATCTTTCACCTAGGTATCTTCAGAATTATGAGCAAATCCGTTGCACAAGTCAAATGTTATTAGCAATTCATTTTTTCAGGTTTCCTATGGGAGATCGACTCACCTCAACTATAGGGTGGTGACCGCCACCCTATACATGTGTAAATTACACATGATAGGTAGCAGGCACAGTATTTCTTATTCACCAAGAGTCAAATATCATTAGCAAAGGCTAGTGGTGAGTGCACATTCAGGCCTTGGAAATTATTTAAAATCCCACTAGACCGGCAGGGCGAGTTCCTTAGTTTACATACTCAATCTAAGAGAAATGCACTCACCCCAAGGAGACTGGTGACAATAGTTACCAGTGCTTTTTGTAATATGGTGCATGTCACCATAAGCACACTTCATATTTGGTGCAATGCTGCCAAGCATGTACAGTGAAACTTGCATTTGCCGGTTTCGGCAAACAGTGTTTGCAGTAAATGCAAAATATGTTTGTAACATCCCCATACTCGCCAGCAAGGTCAAGTATCCTGCAAATGGTTTAGTTTAATTTATGGTGCGCGCCTAACCCTTAGGTATCTGGTGCTCGTCCTTCTTAAAAACTAGTCAATGCTAGTGGGCTAGTAGATTTTGCAAGCCCTGACATTTTGCACACAGGGTAGTTTTTGTATGCAAAGTAGTAACAAAGACCACACAGTTAGATTAAAAAGATGGGGCTGTGGCGTGCCATATCCCCAAGGACTTCAATGCCATATATGCATCCTTGTTACCAGAATTGCTTAGCACAGACATCATGAAGGAACACTGGGAAAATGCTTCATGCGTCGTTTCAACTGATTTCATCCAAGTGGCTTATCCCAATAAAGTTGAATGGACAGATGACTCCAAGTCGCCAGTCACGATAATAAACGATACTAAAAAGATTCCTAGAGTGAGGGGTCAGGAAGAAAACAGAGGAAAAAGTGTAAAAAAAAAAAAAAAAAGGTTTTTAACAAAAACATCATCTTCCCACTTCCTAATATAGCCGTATGTGGCATAATGCACCCATGTTGTTGGCGTCCCCAAGCCCTGGCACTTATGTTTTGTAGCAGCTTACTCGGATCAATAAAATGAAATACTAATACAATAAAATGAAGTGTAAATGTGTTTTAAGATAAGATGTGTAGTGCTAGTAAAAGAGGTCTTGGTATTTAGAAATTACTGAACAAGAAAGGGAATGGATTCATAACAAACGCTCTACAAACATTGAGTGGGTAAACTCGCGTTGGGAGGGAGGGACGCTCGCCCCAGGCCCCCAGCACTTTCAGATGAGGCAGAGTCCTGGGTCTGTGCAGTAGGGGGATTGGGGAGGGTAGAGGGGGGTATCGCTACGGACCGTTATGAAGGGAGGGTAGTGTACTTTTTTACTCTGGTATACATGGGGAATTAAACGCCATCTTGGATAACATATTAAAAATCGAGGCCTAGCGTTGCACTGCAGTTAAGACCGCAGGCCCCAAGGCACACATGAGGAAGTAGGTGATTGCATGTGAGAATAGGTCGTAGCATGGGCACCGGGGACAAAGGCCAGAGCTGCAGAGATTCATAGACCTTCCATTGTCTCATGTTGCCAGTGTTCATATCCCAGATAGAATGTGCCTTGTAAGGCCACGTGGGGGTTGAGAGCTCTCTGTAAAAAGTTATCACAAGAGAAGGAGGGCACAAGCCTCCGACCTTCCATGTTTCAATTCTAAGTAACAGCATTTAAATGCCCCCATCCCAAGACCCCCAGCATTCCAAAATACCAGCCAGTCCCAGACCAGCGACCATAAAACTGTTAGACCCACGATCGAGTCGGTAAAATGAGAAAGCAGGGACCACTTTCCTTCACCATAGGTCATGTGATTTGTGCTGCGAGGGGCCGGGAAGGATAAAACAATATAGCTAAAACAAGGGTGGGAAGCTTCGGGAGGGTGCCAACGTGTCTTGAATCGAGTTGTAGTTAGAAGCAATGGCCTCAAGGTCTCTTCTTAGCCTATGTCTGCAGTAACAGGTGCATGTTAGGTCAGAGATAGAGAATGTATTGTTTTTTGCTTTGCCTAACGAGCAATTAATTGTAACTTGCCTACTGGCGAGAAGGAGCCCACGTGGAAGAACATGGACAGACGAG
The DNA here is from genome assembly GCF_040938575.1 of Ambystoma mexicanum. Lineage (NCBI taxonomy): Eukaryota > Metazoa > Chordata > Amphibia > Caudata > Ambystomatidae > Ambystoma > Ambystoma mexicanum. Next base: position 149,876,490 of record NC_090929.1, on the reverse strand, counting down.
GCTGGGACCAATGGCCTGGCATCCCATATGGAGCAGCCATTCGGATTTGCAACCTATAAATATTACGTCACGGATGGCGCTGTGTGCCTTTCTAAAATGTTGCTCGTACTACTTTTAGCAGAACATTCGGTGGCAGCAGAGCCATGCTGGGGCATTTCTCTTTTTGTAAAAAAAAAAAAAAAAATACATTGTTTTTCTTGCAAGAGTTGTGCTTGGCTTTTTTCCCCTAGTTGGCTGTATTTATTCTGGTGTGCGCGTTGAGGGGCTTCTCTACACCCCTATCCACCGTGCTTTAAAATGGTCCAAGAGATGATTAAGAAGGAAACGGTCCAGATGATGGCAGGTGGTGCGGTTTAAGGGCAGATTTGAAAGAAGGGATAGTTGTGATATTTTGTGTAGGGGGGAACTGCAATGATGAGGGATAACGAGAGAAAAAGAACAGCAGTGAAAAAAGGCAGGGAAGTTGAGTGGCGCACAGGGAGGGCAGGGAATAGAGGGACTGTGTAGAGTGCAGGAAGTAGCAAATGATTAGCCAGCCAAATAAGGGGATGGCAGGGCAAGGCTAGAGACAGATTTAAAGATATGGTGAAGGAATTTGAAGAGGGAATGGTGGTATTCAGAGAGCCAGCGGACACTGGATTAGTTGGAAGAAGCAGGAGAATAGCAGGGGAGTAAGCAGGTAGTGTGGGTTTTAAAGCTGAGCACTTTGTGAAGGTGGGCGAAGGAAGACAGAAGTAGGCCCAGAACAGAAGGTCTAGAGAAGCAGTAAATTGAACAGAGTACAACAGTGGCATTTTGGTGGAGTGCTAAGGGAGGAAGTGGATGATATTCATGATGTCTACGAAGATTAACCCATCAGTGGTTGTAGGACTGTTAAGTCACCATCAAAGACAACCACAGGGTTATGAACCTTGAGGGGATCCATTGAGAAATGATAGGATGGAAAGGTCAGAAGGGATGGGATCGGTGGTGGTGCATAGTTTGCTACGAGGTAGATCACTTTGGTCTTAGAGGGATTGCGTATAAGAAAATTAAGCACCATACAGTGGCCAACTTGTACATGACCATCAGATAATTATAGATGGAAGGACTTGGAGAGATAAGGGGCAGAGATGGGAAAAGGGAAGAAAATATGGCTGTCATCAGCAAATAGGTGGGTAGGACAACCTGAATTATTAGATTCGTTTTCCAAGAGAGGGGATCCTGGGGATAAAGTGGAGCAGGCCAAGGATGGACCCATGGGGGAACGCCCACTGGGAGATAAATGGGATCTGAGGAGTTGGGTTTCCAGTAATGGAGAATGAGCAGTCAGAAAGGTACGAAGCAATACAGGAAAGTGACGTTTTGGATGCTGAGGTGAGATCATTCAAGGAGAGAGGGTGGGCAACAGTGTCATAGAGTAGAGGGGAGTGTTTGGAGTAACAGGAAGAGGTACAGAAGTTAGAGACATGGATCAGTGCTGGTTCCGTGGACTGATGGCTTCAGAATCCAGACTTGGTTAGGGGGGCAGGAGGGGAGGGTTGCTGTGTTGAGTTGGTGGTGATTTGGTTATAGACCACCCACTCAAGGACTTTAGAGGAGTGGGCGAGAAGGGAGACTGGACTATAGAGCAATGTTGCCAGGGTTAAACAATGGCATTTTGATGTACAGTGGTCAGGCCTGAAAATGTGCACTCAGCACTAGCCATTGGTTGATGATGATGGACTCTTTGGGAGTATGAAATTGTGCATAAAATGCGAGTGAATTTTAATGTTGGGCTAGGAGCTTGCAACGTACACCTGCAGTGGTAATAATTTTAAAGTAGACAGGGGAGGATCCCACTTACAAGGGAAAGTTTAAAGAGGGTGGAGAGGTAGGAACATGAAAGGGACGCCAAGCCTTAAGTGTTTGAAGAGCAAAAGGGCCCGCAGGGGGAGGAGATGGACTGGCATTTCAGGAGAATGGATGCTAGTTCGGCAGGTGTGAAGGAACAAAGCAAGGAAAGAGTATGGGCAACAGAGACTGGAGAGAGGTTACGGTGTGTCCGTTCATGTTGATCTTAGACAAGACACTAGAAAGTTGATGGCCAATACAGGTGGCGATCAAGTGTGAACCAGGGTGAGCCCACACAGCCTGAAGGCAAGTAGAGAGACGTGGAGGTGGAATTATAGTGAGAATATAAGGTTAGTGAAGTAGCTGGACTCAGCCTGTCCATAGAGGAGAGCATGACCAGATGGGAGAGAAGGGGTCAGTCTTTGCGCCAGCATCCTAGATGTTGAGGCACATGTTGGTCGTTGGTCCTGCAGTGGTGATCGCTGGAGAGATGCAGGGTTTGGGGCGAGGGCTGGCAGAGATAAAGGAGTGAATTGGATAGTGGTGTTCAAAAGGGAACAAGGTGGTTTCATGGAAGCTGCTATGAAACCAGCAGGAGCTAATGTTAGTGGCGCAGAAGAGGATGTGTTGGGTTAAATATGTACTCACGGGTGTCTGATAATTCTCATAGTTTGAATGGGAATGTGGTAAAACGCGCAAAGCCCAACATGTATGGGCTAGGTACAGAATAATGGTGCAGATATATACACAAGATACGATTCTAACATAAAGGTAGGTAATGTTTTAATTATTCTCTGTACAGCCGACACGTGTTTCAACCGAACCAGTCGGTTTCAAGGCCCAAAATCCAGATCAGATAGTGGAGGGGCAATAGTGAAGTAAGGTTGAATCCGAAAGAATGATGCAGCAGGTATGGGGTGTAGTCCCAGGCGTAAGATTAGTACATCACGGTAGTCTATAGTCGGTATTCAAAATTCAGAAAGTTGATATAATCAAACAGGATCAATCCAAACTACGGCAAAGCAGCAGTCAACAAAACAAACAAACAGTCACTGAGAGAAAGGGAAAAAGTCCTGTTGTATGTGAAATGGCATAGTCCCATACGTCGTTAGAGCATAAGTCATTACGCCATCAAATGGCCCCACACGTTAAACGAAATACTGGGGTTAGATGCCCATGCACAGCTGCTTCAAACCCCTCCCTTTTCATTCAGAGTGTCTGATAATTCATTTGACTAATGAAGGATTACAATGATAAAAGGACAATGTTATTGCTCATCTCTCATAAATTTGTTCCAAAGGTTAGCTGTAAAATGCTCCAATTAAAAACAGGAACATTACTACTTCCACCTATGCTTCAACATTGTACAAATACCAGTTCAACAGATCAATCAACCAAATTAAGTTCTCACTTCATCATTTTAATAGTTAAAATGTGAACGGCTCAGCGTACTGGTGTTTTATTTATTACTATCGATTTTTTTTTTGATTATTTTTTTATTTTTAGTATTTGTATAGCGCGCTACAACCCACGGGCATAGAGGCACTGAGAAGAATATGTATGCAGGCTTACTTAAGGGTTACAAGATTTCTGACCTTTGTCAAAAGGTAATGATGACAAGAACACCACAGGGCTTTTTATTTGCCTACATGTAATAACTTGGTCACTAACAACCCAAACTTATAATAAGGGGGTAGGCGGATACAAAAAATACCAGATTTGACACTGAAGGTAAAACAAACAGTAAAAAACAAAAATAGAAATTCAAATGACGAATGCAAAAACCGCAAATGCTTTATGTTCTTTGTTTTACAACGAAATGCCATCAATTGTTTGCATTTAGTTTCAGAAATGTCCGTTTTCTTCGGTGTATGTAGTAGCAAGGGGGTGATCTGTACCAACGGGGTTCGAAATTGCCAGGAGCTATTTAGCTCCTGTTAGAGCGAAGAAGGGCCTGGTTAGCTTTAAACCAAGAGCTATTTGTGACCCCCCAGACAAGGGGTGGCATACAAACATAGCTATGTAATATTAACAGTGTAAGTTTCGGAATGTGTATAAAAGAGAATAAAGGACACACCTAACTGACATTTAAAGCATATAGGATAATATATAATCAACAAAAAGTTAGAGTTTGAACTTACGCACACGTTTCATTTTCTGTCCACTATGCACTAGCTCCTGGTTCTCCAGAAGCAGCCCCTACCTAACGGGTGATGCCCGATACTCAGGAACTGCTTTTTGCACCTGGGCAACAAAGCCCAATTTCGACACCTGTACCAGGCAGTTTCACTCTTTTTTGCACCCATAAACCAACCTCTCCACCTAGAATGCATCGCACCAGAAGCGCGTACGTGTTTCTCTTTATTATTTTAAATAATAATGTTGCTATTTACTATGTACATTCTAATTGTATGTTTAGCTATGATTGGGGTTTACTTATGGTATGCTCTACAAATGTATTGCTCAATGAAGGCGTTCTAGGGGGCTGACGCTTAAGTGTTCAGTTTACAATACACAAGATAGCGCTAACCTCTGATCATTTAGAAACTGCTTCGTATTGTCTGTTTATATAAACACGACAGCACGCATGTGTATAGACCGTTTCAAACAGCTGCCTTTTCTTTTTATCTGTGGGTCACAAAAGGCTAGCTAAAATGGGAGTGCTATTTTTGCATGTATACGGCATTAACGTCTGTTGAAACTGTTTTCCTCGTTTAGCCGATACCACTGGATACACTGTGCCCTTTCTATTATCGTTTAAATGGCCTCCTTATCTAATTAAAGAGGCAATTTAAAGCATCATAAAAAGGTTTAGAATATTATAGTGTGTTATGTTAACTCCTTGCCTCACCTACATCTTCCTTCAATCTGCTTTTGTTTCTTTAGTAGCCACTAGTGTACTACATAAATAAATATATATCTTTCCTAACAAAGTTAACTCTCTTCCCCCCTTCCATCTCCAGCCTCTCTCTCTCTCTCTCTCTCTCTCTCTCTCTCTCCCTCTTCATATTGTCTCATGTCTTCCCTTAACTGTTCACCTGTTCGCTCTCACAAGACCTTGTACTTTCAAGGAAGCAACAAGTTCTACACACGACCAGTTTAATACAAAATGTGCACCCTCCGTGAAAACACTGGCATTCGTAAAGCTATGACATGGCTCCTAAGGAGGAGAAAATAAAAATAAAATAAAACATTCTTGTAGTTCCAATAAGTGTACATTATTCACGGGCGGCTATACGACCGATACTGTTAAAAAATATATACGCACATACCACTGACCTTTAAAGAAGGAAGACAGTTAATAAAATCACCATGTGACCACAAGAAATGTAACATGACTGGGGAATTCTTAAATTGCGCAACCCCACTGGAGGAGAAGTTATTACAGCAGGCTGGTTTCGGTGCAGGCTTTGAATCGGGTAAGAAGTTGGTAGCGTTGATCTTTGCTCAAGGCCAGTGTCGGAGTCTGGCCTCGTATGTGGCGTTAGCCAGGTAGAAACTGACCAAAGATGCCGTACACGACAGCCCAAGCAAGTTAACACATGAAGGGAAAATGGCATGCCATGGCGAAGGAGAAAATGCAATTACATAGCAGACCTCATACAACAAGCTTACAGCTTCAGCGCAGAGACCTACACTACACTGACAGATGCTTTCCTTTGGCACTTTTCAGTGCCATAGTTCTATCGCCTTTTAGGGGGGTTATGGCCTGTTCCTAGCCCGACCCTTCTTACACTGCTACAAGCACCATCCCAATTACAGGCTGAGGCGGTCAAGTGGGTGGTGCCCCATTTGCTGTAAACACTATAGCAGGCACACCATGTTTTGCTGCTGCAACACATGGTCCACCATCCCATGTAGCACTGCCTAGAAGGCAGTCCCTATGTTCCCCTCATTGATCTTCCCTTTACACATAAAAGGAATGAGTTCCCGCCACAATAGTAGCCTCACAAGCATATAACTCACTGGCATTACACTTAATGAGTCTCCTTGAAACAATATATGCCCCACCCGCAAATACACTTAATGATCGGCCCTGCCACCAGAGCCGTCTCATTGGCATATCATCCAGCATTTGAAATGGGAGAAGCCTATTGCCTGATATCCTGGGTAATGCAATCAGGCACACTAGATTTTTACACACCCAGTCCTTTGTATCAGTCCTTTAGAACTCTCCCATCAGTCCTCCCCATAAAAGCTGACAGTCTAAGCTGTACTTGCCCTGGGAGATTTTATTCAACCTGGCTAAGCAGTCTACACAACTTTTGAATAAATATGTGTTTGTAGAAGGAGAGGGCAGAAATAATGCCTTGTATAGATTACAAAAAGGACATTTCATAATGAGAGAACCTCCCATAAATCATTGCGACTATGCGTGCTAGTGGTTCCCCTCTTCTGGCAATGGTGTGCCTTCCGCCTTCTCCTTATGCCTGGGTCCCGAGTCCATCTCTCTATGACACTACCTATTACTAGGCATTTGAATCGTTCTTCTCACGGCTGGGGCTCTGGTACCTTCCCATCGTGTTGTGCCTACTGAAGTTCTCGATAGAGTTGGGCCGAACGTTCCTACTGGCTATGGCTGGAACCGGTGGCTCCATCTCCCTATGGGTTGGTCCTTAATTCCTTCTCATCATGGCCAGCTTCCCAATTCTTTCTCCCGGATTGGTTTCCTTGGTTCTTCTCTCAATAGCCTGGTCCCTCACGCCTATGGTTGTAGCCAGACTTCTTTCTCCTATTGGGACCCATGCTTCCATTTCTCTATGACTGGGCGAATGCTTTCTGTATTACTTGCAAGGAGCTTTCTCCCTCCAGGTCTGCCTTATAATGATGCTCCTTGTCTCTTAGATCCAGTCTTCCTCGATATTGCCCAATCCCTATTCTTCCCCAAATCATACATGCTTGTAATACCTGTGTTCAACTCAAGACCTACTCTACTCCCTTCTAGTCTGGATCCCCATCCATTGCCTGTGCCCTTCTGCTCACCACTAATACTCATCTGTTGTCTTCAACAAACTGCTACTCTAATTTAGACACTATAGTTTCTTAATTTAAAAAAATGTATGTTTGCATCCCCTTTCTTACAGCCCCCCCCCTTTACAATAGATTGCTTAGTAGAAACCCCTGCTCATCCCCATTCCCCTCCACGCCCCCCAGACTATCTACACTTCTCCAGGCCACCAGTGCTCACCTCAAGATCACCATCACCGTCCAAACCCATGATTAACGTGCATGCGTGCAGGTCCAATGCTCTTGGGAGGTGGGAAGCTCAGCGGCACACCCGCATGTTTTGCGTTATGCCACGGGGCTTCGCTTTTGCCAAGACCAACTTGGCTTCTCCGGGTCACAAATGCTCCACTTCACACCCTCGCTGCCCTTTACTTGTGCGCCAACCCCACAACTTTTACACAAGGATAGCAATGTATTCTCTACTCTTGATGTCTAATTCTCGCATCCACATCACAGGACCTATGGCAGTGGCCCTGGTTTCTTCAGCCTGCGCACTTACATCCTACTGCTTATGATTGAGAGTCGACCCACAGGTGGCCACTAGACTTTCTCCAGCCTACGCAGAGTCACCCTTCAATGCACCATAACAACGTAAACAACACCGCCGCCAGTGTGAAACTCTCCCACTCTCCCCCTGTATAAACAACAAACAGCGTCGGCTCCTCCGACCTCCACCAGACCTCTCTTACTCTCGATATAGCCCACACCTTCGGCCACCCTGCGGGTCTTCGGCTGCGCGACGTCCTTATCTGCCATGTCCTCGGTTCCCCCTCCCGCCGGGCTCAGCTTCAAGGGGTGCGTGAGCTGCAGCTCCAGTTTTGAAGGAAATGTATGCAAGCGGAGGGGGGGGGGGGGAAGGCCAGGAATAAGCCGCTCCGCCCCTGGGCAAGCCTCGCATGGACTCTCCGCCTCACCACGCCTACCAGCGCTTCATTACACAGGCCTAGGCCAGCGCCTCAATGCAGCCTGGGCGGTCCTCACCACGCCGCGTGCGTGCCCTCCAGTCCAGCCTCCCCAGTCCCAGGACCCGCCTCACTGTGCCCAGGCTCTGCCACACCACGCCCCGTGCTTGCCCCCAGTCTCAGGAGTCGCCTAGGCTCTGCCTTACCACGCCTCCTGCCCACCCCATCCTGGGCCAGACTCGCCCAGCTCCACCCACCCTTCGCCCAGGACTCGATACCTCTTGGTAGTCACTCCACACTCCTTGTCTGTCCCACCTTGGGCCTTCCTCTTTAAAGTCACGTCCCTGTCTCACAAACTCCCGTCTCAGGAGCCCCCTGGCCCTGCCTCCCACAGGAGACCGAGGGTCCCAGCTGTCACTGTCACGGCCTCAGGTCGACCCCTCGTGTTCCGAACCGACCGGTGCAAATCCTGCCAAACATACTTCATCGGTTAATGCAATTCAAGTCTGTCGCTGCTTTCACCTCGACCCTCTCCCATTCCTCACCCCACGCCTAGATGGTAGAATTTGGCTCTAAATAGCTGATAAGGCTAACCTAACGCACACGCCCCAGGCCTATCATGGTATTGAATATACGTAATATAAATAAACAATACAACAATATTGCCCCCCCCCCACCCCTGCTTTTCTCACCGGGAATGTGCCATTCCCTCCATCTATCTTTGCAAACCTTTGCCCCACTGTTGGGTGACTAGTTAAAAATAAAATCATAGTAAGACTAAATAAGGCAAAGGACAATTGCAACACATTAAAACTCGTGTAGACGTTGTGTGTGCCCAGATTGCCCCTCTGGCCCCCGTGAGACCCCCCCAGCCACAGAGCGCACTAAGAGACGTGCTTGCTGTCCGTGCTCCACGGCCGCTCTAATATGGCCGTGGAAACCCCATTTATTCCAGCCACACAGAGCGGAGTTGCGTCACTCCACCGCGTGTGTGCCCTTAAAGGGGCAGGCACCACACTCCTCCTTTTTCATAACAAACAACAAAAGAAGGTAATTACACACACATCAAACATTATACTGCACCCCAAATAAAACACCCCTTTAACCACTTCCCTCCCAGTCCCACAAGTCACTATTCACCCTGTGGGCTAGGCCTACCAGTTCAGGGGTCCAACACATAGTCCTCACCTGTGGGCCCTCAACATAGGGGACTCTGCGGATGGGCCAGGCCACCGCCCTCATGCGGTACCTCACCACAGTCTCTTCTCAGGATCACCTCCGGCCTGGTCTCCCCCACCTTCTTGAAGAAGCTGACATTACGGGTAACAGTGGCAGTCCCATCCGATGCAGTCACCATCGAGCCACGCATCGCCACCACGTCCATCGGACCAGGCTCATAAGTTAGTGAAAGCTTGCCTTGAAGATGCCGGTTATTCACAGGTACTTCATCCCCAGGAATCGCCTGCTGGGGCTGGAACCCTCTCCTGATGTACTTTCCCTCTGTCCTGAGTCTCCTTTCACACTCCACCTGAGCATCATCAATGACAGCCGGTTCCCGCTCCCGCACCTCAGGGATCCGACCCCTTGGACAGCGCCGAAACATTGACTCTGCTGGTGCCACTCCAGTGGCCGCATGAGGGGTGGCCCGTTACAGGCAGTGTCCTTTGCCTTGAGCGATGCAAAGCACCTTGTTCAGAGCCCTCATGAACCTTTCAGCTTCGCCATTAGCACAGGGCCAGACTGGTGTAATTTTCCCATGTTGTATCCCTTAGTCCCCATTGTCCGAACACAGGGTCTGACGCAGGCCGTGAGTGGCAAAGATTTTCTCTAGGGCCACAGCTACCTTGTCAAAAGAAACAGAGTCGATGAACTCGACCTCAGGGTACCACAACCACTCATCCACCACCAACAGGAAATGAGTGCCCCGGCCCGTGGACCCAAAGTCAGCATGGACGTTTTCCCAAGGCCTCGTTCCTCGGAGCATCATCTCAATCAGGGGCTCCCTCTGTGCTGTGGCCGCTGCTTGGCACCACACACAAGCCGACACAAATTCCTCCACCCGTCTCTCAAGGTCTGGGAACCATACTTTCTGTCGTAGCCAGGCCACAGTCTTGGCAATTCCTTGATGGCTCTGGTGCGCTAACTCGATGACTTGGGGAATCTTGCACATTGGTATTACTATGCGGTCACCCCAGAGCAATAGCCAAGACTCAACAAATGCCAGTTCATCTTATCTTTGACTCTCCACAGTTGTTCAAGTGCCAACCGTGCCTCCTTGGTCCTTTGTGCCAGCGTGTCCACCACCCACCTCCACAACCCTTGCTGAAAGGCCGCCTTTAGAATTATGAAGCACTCGTCCTGGGCTGCCAATTTTTCCAGCTTCTTGAGATGCACCGAGTTTGGGGGTGTAGCCTGCACAATCAGTCTCACATGTTCATCAGCTTCCTCCCCACTGATGTTTGCACGTCCTTCCGCCTCGCCTCTGGGGTGCCTAGACAGATAGTCTGCAGCGTTGTTACTGCCCGACCGATACACAAACGAGACCCCATATTCCAGGAGTGCCAGCATCCACCTCAGACACATTCTCCGGGGGCCAATGTCTTTGGCCTTTCGGGGATCAGGTGACACACCTCCCTCCTTAAACACGAACCCGAAAAAAACTCAATGCTTTCCTTGAGTAATTTGTATTTTTCCTTATGCAAAGTCAGAGTGCCTGCAGCTGTTCCAGAGTTTTCCCTAGCCTCTCCAAGTGTTCTGCCTCTGTCTTCGCAAACACCAGGATGTCATCACTGATATTGAGGACTCCATCCAAGTCAGCCAGGGCCCCACGAATGATGTTCTTGAACACCTCTGCCGCGGAAGACACCCCGAAGCTTAGGTGTTGTATCTGTAGAGGCCTCAATGTGTGGTAAAGCCGGTTATGTACCTTTAGTCCATATGCAATACCACTTGGTGGTATCCTGCCCGTAGGTCAAGCTTTGAAAAGAAACGCGCCCCTTGCAATTCCGCAATTATATCATCTATCGTGGGGGTGATGTGTCTTTCACACTTGATTGCCTTGTTAGGGAGCCTCATGTCCACACAAATTCTCACTGAATCAGGTTGCTTTGGCTTCCTTGCGATGACAATTGGAGACACCCACGGGGTCGCTTCATCCACCTTCTCAATGATGTCTAGTTCCACCAAACTGTCCAGCTCTTTGTCGACAAGGTCCCGCAGATGGAATGGTACTCTGCAGTGCTCAAGCACAATTGGTTGTATTGACTCGTCAACATGCAACCTCAATGGTTCGCTGGTCATGTGGCCGATTCCCTCGAAGAGCTGGCTATACTTCACAAACAGCCCCTGCACGTCTTCCACATACACAGAATAGGCAAAGCTCACGATGCCCAGTGCTTCTACTGCGGCACAACTCAGGAGGGTATTGCGGCTGATGCTCATAACATAGAATCAGGCCTTGATGGACGACCCTCCATGCTCAATGTTTGCCACAAATGCCCCGGCCATTGGGATCAGCTGCTCACCGCCAAAAGTGAACATGTGCACCCTAGGCTTCTGTAATGTGCACAGCGCCACCATGGCGTCATAGTGCACCTTGGCCATTACATTGACTGACGCCCCTGAGTCCACTAACCCCGGTATCATCGACTCATTGACTTTCACGAGGCACCGTGGCTGTCTTCTGGTGGTGGCACGTAGCGCACTGACACTCAAGATAAAGACGATAGTCTCCTCCTCATCCTCCTCTCAATCCTCATGAAGTCCACCATCCTCCCCTTGGTCTATTGGGAAACATTGGGCAGGCGCTGCGGCCTAAAGAATCCTGCCAGTACGGCCCCCTTGGTACCACCACTGGCAACGGAGCCCTGCACATACATGCATAATGGTCAAGCACCCCACAACGTCCGCAGGCTTTCCTCTGCTCCGGGCACTCTGTGGGGTGCAGAGGATCATACCCACACTTTATTCAGGATTCGAGTGCTCTAGCATCTCTATCACGATGGCCACCACTTGGACATTGGGCCCCTCTTCCACCTTGACCGCGGCATACAGCACATACCTCCACAGCCTTCGCTGGACGCACTGCCGTACATTCTCGAGGCATGCACCTCCGACACCTCTTGGCAATGGCCGAGCTCCAATATGCAGGGTAGAGTGAGTCCCGGTTCCCGCAGCACCTGTCTGCGCAGTTTTCCAGAACAACAGCCCTGTATGAGTTGGTTCCTGATCATTGTTTGGGGATTCTCCCAGGCACACGACAGGGACATCCGAAGCAGCCCTCCATTGAAAGTGTCCAGAGACTCATTGTCCTTTTGTCTGGCACTGCACATCACAAAGCGCTCATAATCTGTGTTAATCAGGGGCATGAAATGCTTGTGTAGTGCGTTCTTGGTCGCCATGTACGATGCATCCGCATGTGTCAGGGACTGAAAGACTTCATGCACTGCTGGTCCTGCTGAGTAGAGAAGTGTGGCCACTTTACTGTCCTCATTAGTCTCACCAGTGTCCCGGAATTACATGTCGAGCCGATCTATCCAGAGCCTCCACCTTGGTCCAAGGCTTAACAGGGCTCCCGAGATATCAATCTCAGGCATTAGTGTGAGCGCCCCCTGTTGTCTCAGCGCACGGGCACCCACTGGGTCTGCTGGTCCTGCCACTTGTGCTTCGGCTCCTGCACCGCCATCCTGGTGATTAATGATGGTGAGCGCACAAGCACCCCACCAGAGCACCAGGCCACAACTCCCAGATAGCCTCCTTCAGGCAAACTACACCAAAATATTGAGCGTGATGATGTTGGCCAGACGCTCCCCTTGAAGCTACTTCTGATGAGTGCTCTCCACCAAACCACACAGTCACAAAATGCACTGCCTGGCACCCAGTCAAGAATGTCCAAAAATGTGCACGTGTAGCCACTTGCCACTACTCCACCCTAGGGCTTGTGGCCATAGTAGCCCTGTTCACCAATGTCAAAATAGCCAAGAAAAATGGGACAGTTCTCTTGGTCCAAAGGCTAGATATGCCAAAAATTGAATGGGGTGGGCCCATTGGGACAAGAATAACGCAGTGTAGGCCTCCCCTTTCTCCTTACCTCACACGCGATGCTTGAAAAGTGTTGAAAACACGCCAGAAGTGGTGAATATAAAGCACAATGCTGTGCCCTGTACAGGGTTTCCAAAAATTCCAAATGGGTGGGGCACAAGCACTTCTAGCAGGAGCCACAACCCTCACCACTGCGTGGACAAGATGGCAGCCGACTGCGTGGACTCTGTCGGCTTCGCAGCATGAAACTGGAGAAGAGTGCCTCTATGTTTGTTCACTGCCTGCGCCCGGGTCCATGTTGGATCCATCCCCCGACTCGTCACCACTGTTGTGTGTGGCCAGATTGCCCACCTGGCCCCCGACATCCCCCCAGCGACAGAGCACACTCAGAGACGTGCTTGCTGTCCGGGCTCCACGATCGCCCTGATGTGGCCGTGGAAATGCACCGTTTATTCCAGGCACACGTGGCAGAGTTGCGTCACTACGCCGCGTGTGTGCCCTTAAAGGGGCAGGCACCACAGACATCATACAACAATGGAGGTGGTCAGGGTGCAGACATGCATGTAGCCAAGCAAGATTGTTTTTTTGTTTCTCTAAACATAAGGTATGGCTATTCCGCATTTGAGTAGGAAGGCATGATGCCAGCTAGGAATATTCTGCTGTTGTGGGAGTGCGGTGGGGTTGCAGGAAGCTCTATAGGAAAAGCTCTTGGTTCCCAATTCCATGCACACGTCATTGAGTCCTGTTTGTTTTTATTAATTGGAATGCTGGTATCTGTAGATTTTTGTTCAATTTTAAATTTAGAGAATTCTAGAAAAAAATAGGACTGTGACTTTTGCCTGCATGGAATTGGGAAAACTTGGGAGCTGTGTTGTTTCAGGCTTGAGACCGGACCCTCTGTTGTAAACTTGTGATCTTAGGTAGTAGTGCGAGGTAGCAGGACTATGGGGAGGTGTCTTGTGCTTTGTAAGGAGGGGTAGTGTGGTGGGCAGGCAGGACTCAATATAGGGTCATATGCTTGGGGGGGAGTGGACGGGGGAGCCAGAATGCTGGGTACGGGTGTTTTAGGGGAAATTCAGTACAAATTCAGAACATTATATAGAAGACGTGTGCCCTTGCAGGAGTGGGGTGATGCCTTGCTTGTGTTGTAGGCAAAGTGTTGTGGGTGTCATGGTCATTCCTTCACACGGCTCAATGCACCAGCCGCACAGGCCAGTGTGCTGTACCCACAGGCTCCAGTAATTACAGGAGCCAGAAAGCGTGTGTTCACTGGTGGCTAGCTCGTGCTCCTATGAGTACGCAGCCAGAACCATCTTCATTTTGTCACTCCACCTCGACTGCTCTTTCTGGTTCTCTCTCTAGTACTCTCTCTGGTACCCTTCCGCCTTTGTTTGTTTCTGATGCCCTGATATGGTACGGTCTGCCCTGATGTAACGTCCATTCCATTGACTACAGCTGCTCTGGCGATGTTCCTGCTCGCTTGTGGCATTCTCTGGAGCTTCTTCGTCTCAGTACCTAAACCGTCATGGTAGTTTGATGTTTCACAGTAACACATGGTTTTAGACATGAGTTTAGACTCACACGTTTCACGTCCTACCGTCAGCCTACCGGGTTGGGGTTTAAAGGGGCTGTGCCTCCCAATCCAGTCCTTATACCCAGGAGAGGAGTCCCTCTTCATGAGATCCTCCTGCATATTACCACCCCTAAGGGGACTACTGGTTAGTGGCCTCACCTCCCTAGCCTCATGGAGAGGGGTTCTCCCCTGGCGAGAAGTGACGCCATCTGAAGGATCGTCACAGCACCCTGTCTCTGCAACTAGTTAACAACACAGAGAAGAATACACAGGTCCTGTAACACACCGTGAAAGGAATGAGTGTGGCCTAAATGGGGGCCTGGCCGTAATACACTCAAAAGAAGACGATGACCACTTAACCTTGATGAGCAAGGGTGAGAATGGCTCTGAAGCAGATGACGCAAGTAGAGCACAGGATCCACCAGTTGAAGCGACAAGCCCACGCCGCTATACGTCGAGGGAATTCTGATGCCATCCAGGGTTTTTTATGGGGGGGGTTCCCTCTGCCGCCCCCTGTTTTCTTTTTAATATTTTGTTTTTATGCATACCAAACTAAAAAAATATATAAATAAATAAATAAAAAAACATTCAACACTTTTTTTTCCCGGTCCTTTTGGTGTCGAACAAAAGGCATTTGATCCTTTTGTTTTCGATCCTTTGGCTGGACCCTGCCATCCAGCACATCTAGAGGACTTAGTCTTGATGAATAGTATGCTAGTTATATGATAAAGTATATGTTATGTGGTTGAGTAATAGAGAAGGCATGGACAGTTGTTTATTGTTATGATAAAAGTGTGCGCCTTTAAGATGCTATGGCGTGGTATGTGCATCACATGTTGAATGTGTTGCCGGAGTTGATGTATCCGAAGGGAGTCCGGGTCCAGGTGTGCTGCTGCCCCCCGAATGTAAAGGCCAGCTTGTATTGGTCCTCCCTACTGACAGGTACGGTCCATTACCTATTGGTCAGGTCAATGGCAGTGTATACCTTTGACCCATGGGTCTGGGCCAGCCCCTGGTCAATGTAGGGGAGAGGCCA